>NC_060278.1:16559062-16912962 GCF_021613505.1 Equus quagga
CCGGGCGGCGGCGCCGAGCCCCCTGCGCGCGGCACATGGGGCGCCTGACCGAGGCGGCGGCAGCGGGCGGCGGCGCTTCGGCGGCGCGCTCGGCCGGGCCCCCGCCCACTCCCCTTCCCCTGTCTGCCACCTCCCCTGGGACCGCGGCCACCATGGCGTCCAGCGAGGAGGACGGCAGCAACGGCGGCGCCTCGGAGGCCGGCGAGGAGAGGGAGGCCGCCGGCAAGCGGAGGCGCCGCGGCTGGGTGGCCACCGCCTGGCTCACCTTCTACAACATCGCCATGACCGCGGGGTACGTGCGCCCCCGAGGGCCCTCCGGGCGCCGCCGCCCCCCGACCCTCCGCGCTCTGGGCGCCGGCGGGTGGGCGCGGGCCGTGGGGGAGGGGCGGCGGCCGGCGGGGTGAATGGGGCGGGCGGGGGGGCCGGGCCCTGCTCGCTGGGCATTGCCTAATACGGTGCCCGGCGTGGCGCGGCGGCCCGGGGCGCGGGCCGGAGGTTAAGTATAGACCCGGGCAGGAATGCGGGGCCGACCTGCGGGGGAGGCGGCGGCGGCCCGGGCGCCCCGGGCGCGACTGATTGCTGCTGCTGTTGAAGGCGCGCCGGGGTCCGGGCGCCCCCGAGCCCGAGGGAGCCGGATCCCGCGTCCTCGGCCGCCGCCCCTGGAGCGCGCTTCCCGGTGCCGCCGAGCGCCGGGCACAGTTCTCTGAACTGATCTGTCCCCACGATCGTTTTAAAGCAGTCGTGCGCCCTAGAGCTTCTTGCCTGGGACGGTTTCGTTAAAACCCTGCCTTGTTGGAGCAAGGCCCTGGTGTCCAGCATCTTCATGGCCCCATGCTCTGTTGCGGATACCCTGTACTTTAATTTTTGGCTTTGAGTCTGACTTCCGAGTTAAGGTTACACAGTGACTGTCGCTCTTCAGAGAGCTGTCAGAGTGACTTCTGCGCGGACTGCTTTTCAAAACCTGTTGGGAAAATGCTCTTCCGTTGCTAAGTTGCATTGCCTCTTCCGAAAGTTATTTTCCCATGATTGGGTGAAGTATTGTTAACCTGTGTAAAAATGGGAAAAAGTTTAACACCTTAAATTTTCTCCAGGGCTTATAGAAAAATGTGACTGAGAAAGATTTAAGAAATGACACAGTACTGAGTACTATTCTGTGCTTAGTGTATATCTGAATGCCAAATACAGTTCAGGAAAAATAGAATATTTATTGAGGATTTACTGTGTGCCAGGCTCTGTGTTGGTTGCTTTAGAGGTACTATCTCGTTTTTAGCCCTCTACAGTCCTTTGAGGGGTCCAGGATATTACACTTGATAGGTAGGAAACTGAGGCACACAGAGGTTAGGTAACTTGCCTAAGATCACACAAGCAGCAAGTGTCAGATTTGGATTTCAGCCCAGACAGTCTGACTCCAGCGCGGTGCTGACTCCCCGGCTTTCCGCTTTACTAAATTTTATGATCTTGAAAGAGAAAACATATATTCAAAGCAACTGGAGAACAGTTGAGTGCCCACCAGGCGCTGCTGCCTTTAGATACGGTGGAGGCTGAAGGACTGCTCTCTCCTCTGTGACAGTCTCATCCCGTTAAGAAACATTTTGGGAACACCTGCTGTTTATTAACTGATCTGCTGTCCCTTCCCTTTCCAGTCCACTCTCCCTTTTGAAGGCCATGTTACCTATTAAAAAGTGAAAATCAATGCAAAACTCCAGTTTAAAGTCTTCAGTGACTCCCCATTGGTCCACTGTAATCGACGGGATTTAGGCTGCCTGTCACGCAAGGCCCTTTGCAATATGCTCCCTGATTCCCCTAATTATTGCATTTGAAATCTCCTGTAACTCCCTATGCCCGCAAAGCACCAAGCATTTTTATTTTCAGGGCTCTCTTCTATCTTTGCTGAGGCCATTCACTCTTTGTATAATATCCTCCATATTCCTCCTATGACTTCTGACCAAGCCAACCTTGGAAGTTTTCTGGGTCTCCTACCCGACTGGAGCAGAATTAAGCGCTCTCTCCTTTGTGTTCTCACACTGTGTTCCTATCCTTCCTACCTACCCCAGCAAATTACTGCTTATCTGAAACTTGTCTCTTTGCCTATTTTGAGAAGGTCTCTGGTCATTTTCATCTCCGTTTAATGGCAAGGGTAACTGAAATGAAATTGAAGTAGTCCGTGTAACTAACTCTTTGGAGGCTGTTTAGAGGTGTTGAGATTTGAAGAAGGAATAGGGTTTGCGTGTGTAGAAGGTAGATATTTCAAGTGAGATAAATTCTGGAAATAGGCATGAGATGCAAGAAAGCGGGGCATATTCTCTTGATTTGATTGGAAACTTCATGAATAGTGGCAGATAAGGTTGGAGATGTTTAATGGTGTGGATGGCACAGAGTTAGCTGAGAGTCTTTTCATTTAACTTGCTTGTTTAGTTTTTCTCTTAACAGAACTTTGGAGTGTTAATTTTTCATAATAGTTTTGAAAACAATAAAATAATATTTAAGAAAATTTTCACATAAATGTAAAAAAGAATTTGCCTAATCCTATAAGCTTAGCACGACCTTTCATTTTTCCTTAGTATCTTTCAGATGAGCATCTACCTGCCTTCAGATTTTCACTCAAATCTCTGTTCTCAGGAAGGCCTTCCCTGGCCATCTTCATTCAAATAGCAGCCCACACACCGACGCTCCTTATCCCCTCCCCCTGCTTTATTTTTCTCCATCCCACTTATTGCCATATAAGTGTACAATGAATTTTACTAATTAGTCTTGTTACTTATTGTCTGTGGTCCCCACATTATAGTGTAAGCTCCATGAAGAACTAAATAAGTATTTATCAAATGAGTACATATTATAGACCATCGTAGTTATAGTATCTGCTCTGTTTTTTGTTCCACTTTCACTTAATATTCTGCTGAATATTTCTACGTAGTTTTTATAATTACGCTCTTTCATGGTTACATAAGCGTGTATGGAGTATACAATGTACAATAACGGATTTAATCATGCCCCTAATGACGTTTTATTTGTTTCTGTTGGATTAGTTGCTTAGGATGAATTCCCGGGAGTAGAATTACACCTTTAAAGGATGTGAGGATTTTAATGGTACTTGTTCATAATAGGTTGTTCACTAGGGAAGTGAGCATTTCTCTTTTTTTGTTTTTCAGCAGACCCTCTTGAGCCCGTATGAATTAAGTGCATTGTCCTAGGTCAAGTGAGAGACATAAGGTAAATATTTTAGGCCCTGTCCTTGAAGAAGTGTAGCTCGGGGTGTTTGTATATTGCAATGAAAGATGGGATGAAATAAGCGCCTTACAGAGGTGCCAGGTCAGACAGGTAGGAAGAATCAGAGAAAGCTTCGCTGGGGGTGAGGGGAATCATAGCATTTCAACGGAGCTTTGAAGGATGAGTAGGACCTAATAGGACTTAATATGCAAACAACATGAGTTAGGGGACAGAGGTGTGACATTGCTAAACATGCAACAAATGGTCCTGGAGTGCAGGGTGGGAAAAGAAGATGGATGGGTAGCTTGGGCTGTTATTGCACAGGGCCTTAAATGCCTTGCTAAGCTGTTTGGATTTTAATCTCTAAACAGTATAGGAAGGTGTTGATTAAAGATTACATTTCACCCCTTTTTGCTGGGTGACCTCAGATAAGTTACTTAACCTCTCTTACCATGAGTTTTCTCATGTGTAAAATTGAAACCACACAACTACTTTGCTAGATTATTACAAGAAATAAAGAGGTAATGGATATGAGGTGTTCAGCAAGGTGCCTGACACACAGTGGATGTTTAAAAACGATAATTTCTATTCCTAGTGGTTAATTTAAAAATGCACTTCGTGCAGAAAGAGAAACTATTTAAGATATTTTCCCAGTATAGATAGTGTGAATTGTTAGTGCATCGGACCCAAGGTTCAGGCATATACATTTCCCAGAATGTTCAGTAATAGCCATATATGTTGTTCCTGAGGAGAGCAGATCCATTTCTTTCCAATTTGGGGCTATGACAGCCAAAACGATGAGCATTTGTGTACAAGTCTTTGTAGGGCCATGTGCTTTCATCTTTCTTGGGTAGATACCTACGAGTGGAATGTCTGGGTCATATGGTAGTCACATGCTTGATTTCTTAAGAAACTGACAAACTGTTTTCGAAGTGGTTGAACCATTTTACATTCCCTCAGGCACTGAGTGGGAGTTCCACTTGCTGCATGTCCTCACCAACACTTGGTGTGGTCAGTCGTAATTTCAGACATTCTCGTGGATGGATTGTGTTTTCTCATTGTGATTTTAATTCCCATTTCCCTAGTGACTAATGACACTGAGCATCTTTTGATGCGTTTACTTGGCAGTTGTATATCTTTTTTGGTATAGTGTCTGTTCAGATTTTGCCCATTTTTTTTGATGGAGTTGTTTGATTTTCTCCTATTGAGTTTTGAGAATTCTTTATATAGTCTGGCTACAAGTCCTTTATCAGATATGTGATTTGTAAATATTTTCTCCCAGTTGTGGCTTTTCTTTTCGTGCTCTTCACAGTGCCCTCTCAAAAAGCAGAAGGCCTTAATTTTAAGGAAGTCCAGTTTATCTGTATTTTTTGTTTTATGAACCATTCAGCCTAACTCTATGGGCATGAATGTCTATATGCAATGAGTTGAAACACATATTGGCTGCTAAACGAAAGTCTCAATTTAGTCTAGGAAGGAAGTTTAGACGTGAACAATGTATGAATGTGTGGATTGTAAGAACGTCAAATATCATCTCTGGTTCAAGCCCCCAAATGGTTAAAGGAGGGATAAAGAAGAAATGATACAATTAGAATGTTTTCAATAGCTGCTGAAATAATGGATCTGGGCAGTGATCATCAATGACTGCTAACATCACAAACAAGAGGGACGGCCAGGAACTGTGTGCTCCCTAGAGAAGTACACAGCACAGCCTATGAATTACCCTTGGACGTGAATCGATCTAATCAAGCCCCCAGAACTATCAGTTTACAGGAAATACAGGGGACAGAAGAACATAATAGATGACATGTGGATATCGGATTAGCAAACCCAGACTGAGGGTAGCTCTGCACGACAAACGACTCGTTGTCTTCAATGACAAATTGCACGAGAAAGAGAGGGAAGGAGAGATGAATGGATGGCGGGAGAGAGGGAGGGAAAATCTATAGATTAAAAGAGTCATAAAAGACATGGCAACGAATTGCAGTGTATGAACGTTATTTCAATCATGATTTTAAAAAATTATGAGACAATTGAAGAAATTTGTATCCCATGTTTTGTGATTTAAGAAGTTACTGTTACATTTTTTATGGGATAGTGGTATTACGGTTATATTTATTAAAAGTAGTCCTTTTAGAGAACAGATTAGTGGTTACCAGAGCAGAAGGGGGTTGTGGGATGGGGTCGGGGGCGAATGGGGTAAAGGGGCACATATATATGGTGTCGGGTAAAAATTAGATTGTTGGTGGTGAGCACAATGCAGTCTATACAGAAACTGATAAATAATAATGTACACCTGAAATTACAGCGTTCTAAACTATTATGACCTCGAGAAAATAATTTTTTAAAAAGTAATCCTTTTAGAGATAAATAACTAAGCGTTTATGAATCATATTATAGGATGTATGAGATTTGATTCAAAATAATCAGGGGACGGGAGGTGGTGGGAAAAGAAGTGAATAGAGGTTTGGATGAAACAGGATTGTCATAAAATGATAATGGGTGAAGCTGGGTAATGGGCACATGGGGATTCATTATACCATTCTCTATACCTTTGTATATATAAGAAGTTGTTTATAATAAAAATTTAAAACGCACTATTGAAATTTATAAAAGGAGGTGTATAACCAAGTTCTTCAGGGAGCAGGTGGTCTCCAAGAAATCTTAGGAGAAAAAGAAGCACCAGTAGACAGCTGGAAGAAAGATCCCCTCCTTTGATAAGGGTTTCAGTGTCATCGGAGCCGTAGGGGCCTGAGGAGAAGGCCCCTGTGTTTAGTAAGTTATGGCATATATCTCTTGTCTCCACTTAGTAATTTAAGAGTTTCTTGAGGCCAGGATTCTGTCCTGTTTCTAATTCCCCAGCATATAGCACAGAACCTGGCAATGAATGAATAAATAAATGAGTTAAGCAAGCAATCTTCTACATATGGAGCACATGTTTATATTTTCCAAACAGAGTATTTTATCAAGGACTGAGTGTATCTGGGCTTATATTTGAATAATTAATAGCTCTGGCATATTTTTTAAAAACAGAACTTTCTGGAAAAGAATTCCTAATTGCAGAAGCTCCAACTGCATTGGGGATCTTTTTTTTAAATCACAGTTTTACTAAACTTATGGATGTAGGAAATCCAGTTAGTTAAACGTAGAGCCTGTACGAGAAACTTTGTCACCCCTTGTGATGGTGGGTTTAGGAAGTGAGCGCAGATTAATTCAGATTAGCTACTGCTCATATTTACTGAAAAACAAATGATTCCTTAGCATGGGTGGTTGCATGGTCCTTTCTAACGCCAGAGTGTTAATTTCGAACAAGCTGGTGATTGATAGTATCATAACACTGTACCAGTTGGTACAATACTGCCACCTATGGATCAAGGGTACAATTTGTTAAAATGTTATGATGCATAGATTTTTTATATACTCCTATTTAAAAATGTAGAAAACTTGCCATCTAAATGAATTCTTTGATAGGTTAATAATTATCGCTCAAATTGATCTTTTGTAAAAATCTGATTTGGATTTGCCTTAAAAAAAGGCAAGTGAATGGAAAATGTGAATTAAAACATTTTATTAAGCTTTTTGTTTTCTTCTTAGAAGTAGTATAGGGACTTGGAATTGAGGATAATGAAATCATAACATTTTAAACCCGGAAGGTACCTAAAACATTATCCAGATTAGCACTGCCACATTAGCCCAGCACAGAATTTGGTGTTGGCTCTCGTGCGGGAGGACACCATCAGTTGAATCCAGGAAAGCCATGGTGAGGTGGAAAGGGAGCATCCATAGGCGTTAGAAGACTTCAATCATTAACTTCCTCTACGACTTAGGATAAGTGGCTGGATGTCTCTGCATGGTGATTGTCTCACAGAAAACAGTGGCTGGCAAACTTTTTGATGACACACTACTGTCAGTTAAAATATTTGTGTGTAACACTATATAACTTTTAAAATTACTTATAATTTGAATACATGAATTACTATGATTAGTTAATATCCCAAGGCACAATATATACTTAGAGCCAGACCAGTACAGCATAGACTCTGAGCTCAGTCATGGTTTGAGGTCCCAGCTGACTGTGGAGCTCTTTCTGCCTCTTTCCACAAGAGTAAGATTGGATAACAGTTGTCGCTGCCTCATAGGGTTATGTGCACATCAAATCTTAATAGATTAAATATGCATATAGAACAGAGTCTGGAACATTGAAAGCACCTGAAAGTATACTTACTGTTATCATTGTTGTTATTATCATGATTATTTCCACATTTCAAAGGTCTTCATCCTAGTTTCAGACATTCACCTGACTTCTTGTCACATCTCATGAGAAGGTCATTGTCTTCCCCTCATCATGTGCTGAGGAGGAGCTGACGTTCCCAGAGCAGACATGTCGTTCTGCCATGTTCTTCCTGTTCTCCTGAGCTCTCACTTCTGTCATATTCATTCAGTAGTTTCTTTGCAGGAATCTTTGAGCCATTCGCCTATTTTATGAGTGTTCTCTCCCAACTTACAACTGTATCATCATTTCATCATTTTATAATTCATACATCCATTTAAGTAGACACTTCGGAGACCACTGATTTTCGAAGTCTGAGGTAGCTACTCATTTCCATGGGTGTATTATTAAAGATTTTGAAAAGTTACAGATGACACAACTTTTTAAACTTACAAGTGCTTTTGTAATTGTGAGGAAAACTGGAAAAAAATGACCTCTCATCAGTGACTCTTGGAGACTGAGTGGTGGGGTGAGAAAGCTGGGCTCCACGGGGTGGCTTGTATTTGAAGTACCGTTAACTCACAACAGAATCTGTATTTAATGTGCATGTGTATGTTGAAAAGGGAGGGCTTAGGCATTTTTTCTTTTTCTAAAACATGCTCTTTGAAAGCAGGCCCATGTCTAACCTTCTATATGCATTCCTTCTATGGCACAACAATTGTTTTTATTTAGTGAAAATTATAAAAATATTAATTGATTCTTATTAAAGACTTTTACTTGTAATTACATATAATTATATACTCTGTGTTTCTATAAAGTACATATTTATACACACACAGCTTTTTACCTTAAGAAATCTTTACATAATTATGAAATACATTGTAAAAACTTCATTTTTGGTACATAAATATGATTTCTTCAGTCTGTCAGTTTATCTGCTGAAACCAAAAATGCGGTGGACAGACATGGTTTGACATTTGTTTGTTGTTGGTCTCGAATAGGTTCTGCTCATCTTCTTGAAAAGTCAGTGTAAAAATAATGTTTTCATTTCTTCCTGTGGGTTTTTAAAACAGAACTAGGAACTGAGAGCATAATAAAACATACATGTTACTACTATATAAATTATGGCATTTCTTTTCAGGAAGATTAGTGGTGTTCATCTTGATAGAACTTTATAAAATACTTTTATTTTTTCCAGGTGGTTGGTTCTAGCTATTGCTATGGTACGTTTTTATATGGAAAAAGGAACACACAAAGGTTTATATAGAAGTATTCAGAAGACACTTAAATTTTTCCAGACATTTGCCTTACTTGAGGTAAGTTTTCAATGATGCTGTTTTTCTATCGTTGTAGTATTTATTTGTTGAGCAAAATGTCTTATTTTGCTGATTACATACCACCTACAGACTCATTTAAAACCAATGTTAACAGGCATTTATTCTATGTTGTACGCTATTGACTTGTGATTTTTTTCTGTTTGCTTACAGATAGTCCACTGTTTAATTGGTGAGTTTTTGATTTAATTTTTATTCTTGGTGTAAATTGTGTTTCTGGCCATGGTTGACTTGTTTTTCTCTTTAAGGAATTGTGCCTACTTCTGTGCTCGTGGCTGGGGTCCAAGTGAGTTCAAGAATCTTTATGGTGTGGCTCGTTACTCACAGTATAAAACCAGTAAGTGACACGAACATGTTCTCAAGCCCACAGGAAAGCCTTTTTATTAATCGGAATCGAAAATATTAACATTGGTGTATTTCAGGAAGCATAACCATGGATAAAAAGAGTTGGCTTTGGATTTAAGTGTGATTGTACATTGACTTAATGTATTAGTAGAATGATTTTGAAACACACACAAAACCAAATATTGGCACTTAATATCCACAATATACTCTCCTCTGGTGTTTTCCAATTTTTAAGATTAATATTCATATTCTGTCAAATAGTTAACTGAAAATTTTTTTTGTTGCAGTTATGAGTATTCTGTTTGGTTATGTAATTGAAATTGTCAGTATAAACAGTTTAATCTTCCTCATTTCGCACTAAGTATTGTAGCAACAGACATAAAAAGTAAATGTAGTTCTGTAGATCCGAACAGATGGGAAGATGAATTTAAAAGTTAGAAGGGTTAAGGAACTTAGGGAAAAATAAACATGTTATTTATTGAGGCATGACAGGAGATAGACCTGAATCTAATTAATGGCTTAAACTCTTTTAGACAAACAAACACCGTGCTTGTTTGTCAAGTCATTGGGCCTTTTAAAACCGTGACAGAAGCATTTCCCAGATGGGCCCTTCTGACCTTCTTGACAGCCTCCGGGGGCTTCTGTCTAGGTGAGGACAGATCTCTGGCCTCCTTTCCGTGCCTCAGATGCCTTCTTGTCTCCTCTCTGCTGGGAGCGATACCTAACCGCCCTTTCATTGCCTGCTAGACTCGCTGGCCTCCTGTCTGCGTGGGGACAGATTGCTGACCTTCTGCCCTCTACTAGTCTACACTTTAGCCCTCTTGACTAGTATCTTTCACTCAACTTACTTGATTCACTTGCTCTCTAACCAGCGACTGCCCTACAGATAGCAGTGGACACTGCCATGCGGAGGGCCAAGTGTTTTATTCAGATGGCCCAGGAGTTTAAAAGCAGGAGTCCAACATTCACAGAATAAAAGAGACTATTCCAGACAGTGAATGAATATAGTAGCTGGGCCAGGACCATGGAGAATCTGAAGACGGAGGAACGAGAGAGACACAGGCAGGGTGGCCAGACATAACTGAAGAAAAGGAATTTAAGAGAAGCTAGAGAGTGGCTGGTCCCCAACAGGAAAGAGATCCATCTGCTCTTTTATCCTCCAGAGGGCCTCTGCCTTCTTATTATTGGTTCTCTCCAACAGTGATTTCCTGTTGACGCCTGTCCGCCACTCGTTAATTAATTCAACGCTTTATTGAGTGCGTTCTATACACCTGGCACTGTGCTAATTTCTGGATTTACAAAAATGAATAAGGCATCCCAGCTACAAATGTTCTGGCTGTTGGGGAGTGAGGGCAGTCACACGGATGTTGAGTCTTACAGCAGATACTAATTGCACACTTGTTCTCTGCCTAACACCGTGCTGAGGATCTGGCTCTTAATAATACAACCAAGGTTCCTGCCCTGTGGAGCCTACAGTTGGCAGAGATGCTGAACAAGGAGTTTGCACCAATACTTGTTATTTTATGTTAGTGTTAGTGCTCTGAAACAAGAGACCAGTGTGCATTGCAGTCTGCCTAGGGGCTTAGCCTGACCTAGGGAGTCAAGCAAGGCTCCCCTGAGGAAGGAAGATAGAAATGGATTTATTTTAAATTATTTATATGAAATTGTAGTACAGATGGGCAAGTGTTGTAATACGGATATGAACAAAGTACTGTGAGAACAAGGAAGATGAGCAATTAACAGCTCAGAGTGAGAGGATGGGTTTGGGAAGAGTTTTCCAGAAGGCATGATCTTTTAGCTGCATCTTAAAAGATGAGAAAGGGTTTTCTGTGGGAGGTCATAAAGGAGTAACATTCTAATTAGAGGGAATAGCATATGTAAAGACCTAAGCATTCAGAGCATTTTCGAGAAATAACGGGAAGTTCAGTGTCACGGGGGTGGGGGGGGGCGGGGAGGTGGCGCTGACGGGGACGGACAAGTGATTGTAGATGAAATTGGAGAGATTTCTGAGCGTGGATTGTAGAGAACCCTGAACACATATGCTCTGGTGGTAGGATTTTATCCTTTTCTCCTGTTGAGTGATGGGGAACCAATGAAGCTTTTAAATCACAGGATTGGCTGCTTCCAATTTGATTTCTGTTTGTTTCTTTGGTTTGCTTTTAAGAGAACACTTCCACCTGTGAAGAGAATAAAGCATGGAGAGACCATTTAGGCAGCTGTTACAGTAGTCTAGATCAGAGATGGTTAATTAAATAGTGGGAGTAGACCCAAACAAGTGGGCAGATTCAAGAGTTAGTGCCACAGTAGAATGGGCGTGTTCTGATGACTGATAGACAGGCGGAGGGTCGGACTGTTCCTGTGCTGGTTTTGAGGGGGTGATGTTGCCCTGGGATGGCTGAGTTATTGGCTGGAGTGAAGGGTGAGACTGAGAAACCAGTAGAAATCTGACCATCCCTGTGCTTAGGACGTATTTAAGTTGTGTGTTTATAATGAATTATATAATGGTGACTGCATTGTTTTCTGTATTGCACCTGCTAACCCCAACATTTCATTATAGTAAAGACTCATAATAAATAGTTACAATATCATATCTTCACGGAAAAATAAGTTTAATGGTAAACTCAGTCAGCACTGTGGATTTCTCTGTGATTCTGCAGATCCAGAATGAGGAGAGTGTGGTGCTCTTTCTGGTCGCGTGGACTGTGACAGAGATCACTCGCTATTCCTTCTACACATTCAGTCTTCTCGACCACTTGCCATACTTCATTAAATGGGCCAGGTGGCGATGTCTTGCAGTTTAGTTTCTCACGGTCCTGTGCATGCGGATTTTGTGTGCTGAGCTAACACCAGAGAATTAAATTTGTGTCTTAGCCCTATGATGCCAGGCTGCTGTTGTCTTGGTTCTTAGCGGTGTTATAACTTGCGTTCTAGAGACTTAATTTAATGATCAGAGAGGAATCACATTACTACATATTTTTAGTGAAATCAAGGCAAGACAGATATATGAGTATCCTTAATCTCTAAATTGGTCATTTATTTTTCTTTAAAGCAAATTAGACATTTTTGGAATTATATTAAATTCTGTGCCAAAAACATGGCATTGTGTCTGATTGATTTAAATTATTTTAATATTCAATCCAGGGTCCACAATTTTTTGTATCTTATATGTACAGTGTTAACTTTTCTTGTGTGTGTTAGTAGCAGAGACAGACATTTTTAAAAGTCGTACTTATTTGCAATAATATTATTTGGAATGTGGACAGAATTTATATTTCAAGGTTTCTACGTATATCTATCCTAAAGCAACAAGTTTTAAAGCAAAAGAAATTCTATTCTTTTTTTTTTTTTTTATGGATTGGCACCTGGGCTGACAACTGTTGCCAGTCTTCCTTTTTTTTTTTTCTGCTTTATCTCCCCAAACCCCCCCCCCCCCACTCTATTCTTTTTGAAGTTTGAGTTCTTTGGGCAGCTGATGTTTTGCACTTATTATGGAAACGAGACTGCTCTTTAGAGAACAAATCACAGACCAGCATAGATTCGTTCCTTTCATTCTCTTTGCTGTACTTAGAGTTGCAATAACAATAATAGCAATCACATACACTGTGCACCTACTGTGTACCTGAGACACGGGTATGAACACAACAAAGTCTCTGTCCTCTCAAGATGGAGGAGACAAAAGATAAAAAAACTAACAGGCATGCGAAATGCCAGTTGGTGAGAAGGGCAAGGAGACGGTTGGGATAGGAGACATCCATCCCATATATGTCGGTGTCATACACGTCTACCCCGTATGCGTCTACCCCGTGTACGCCTGTCCCATATACGTAGGATAAAAGGGCTCGACAATGTTTTCATTCCTTAAATTTTTCATTAAATTATGGACATAGTATGTTTTCATTATGAAAACCTCAAACAGTACAGAAGTCTCTAGAATAAACACAGAAAGTTCCTGTTTGTTCTTCTACCTGATCCTGGAGGGAAAATGTTTGGAGTTTAACCAGCCATAGTTTTTCACATTAACAAACATGTGAACACATGGATGTGAGTTTTTAAAGACATAAATGGATGATATTATACTTTTTGTTTCTATCTTAGAGCGCTCTCTTTTTTTTTTTTTAATTTTTTGAGGAAGATTAGCTCTGAGCTAACATCTACTGCCAATCCCCCTCTTTTTGCTGAGGAAGACTGGCCCTGAGCTAACATCTGTGCCCATCTTCCTCTGCTTTATATGTGGGACACCTGCCACAGCCTGGCTCAACAAGTGGTGTGTAGGTCCGCACCTGGGATCTGAACTGGCGAACCCCGGGCCACCAAAGCAGAAGGTGCAAACTTAGCCGTTGTACCACTGGGCTGGCCCCTCTTTTTTTTTTTTTTCCATCAGTACAAGTACATTTAGATCCAGCTCTTCAACTCTTAATGCTGCACCATATTCCATAGTGTGACTGAATTAGTTCTCTGTCGCTGGGAGTTAGTTTCCAGTTTCTAATATTATAACTAATGCTTTTAGATGTTATAAACAATGCAATATCCATATTTCTCTTTTTTAAACTGGATTTTTATGTTCATACATTCCTAACTTGTTTGAGGATAATCCTTAGCTAGTGTCAGATTTGTTTTTGATCCCATATATTCAAAACCTAACACTTTTTCTTATGTGATTACTTTTTTATGTCATATATTATACTTTCTAATATAATAAAATATATAAATCAAAAAGAAAAAAAACCTTTTACATTGCTTATAATCCCTCTGCACAAGGATTAGTACTCTTGTGATATATATTCTTTAAGACTTTTCTATATTCTCTAGCTCCTTTTTAGACATTCATGGCTTACCATTCTGTGTATAATAAAATGCCTTAAAATTATAATTTGAGCTTAAACATACAGTCTGTCATAAGCAGGGTGCACTGCCATTTATATGTGTTTGGTTGGTTTTATTCTTATTGTACCTGAAAACATACTCACTTAGTGATTGAGCCTTTCACCAGGTGGGTGGTTTGGAATGTAGCTAGACTCTGGTCCTGGTGTGCATCTCACTGCCGTTTTGCATGACCTCAGTCTTCTGGAACTCTAGCACCTTTAAACATACTAATTCATAATATAGTCTCTTTACATGTGCTGTATTTATAAAATTTGTTTTGGAATATAATGGTCGTTAATGCTTCGTCTGCCTTGTGGAATGCGTTGGCATGTTTTGAATTTCTGGAAAAGTTAAAAACTGCCATTGCATGCTTAAATTTGCTGTTTAGAAATCTTTTGTCCATTGCCTTAAAATTAAAACAAAGTATTATAAAATCTTTCAACTTAGAAATGTACTTGTTAGCATAATACATCATGGCAGTTAATCATAATCAAGAATAATTATATTTCACGTCAAGTATCTTAAAGATCCCAACCGTCTGTATATATTTGCCAACCCCACTAAATAACATAAAATCGTATTTGCCTTTATGTTCAAATGTTGAAGCTATTGTTCTCAAATAAAACTTCACTTTAGAAATGGCTTCTTGTTTATAAATAGTTGGCCTCCTGTGACGATTTGAATTTCCTTTGATTCTATTTATATGTTAGAAGTGTTCCTAGAAAAGTCCACTGGATAGGTAATCGTATGTTGTTATATTTTCATATTGCTTTCCATTTGAATTTCAAAAATGCATTCCCTTCAAAAAAATTTTAGGTGACAATTAGGGAAACATAAATATTATAGCTTTTTGTGAATGCCATCAAAACTCAGAGTTAGTGACATGCAATCTTTTTAAAGTGCAAATACAGTCAAATAAATTATATAATTCGTTCCCATTTCACTAAAAATAATCGCTGTCTTTAAGGCTTTAAACTAATTTATTCTAGGAGTGGTATTTTTTTTTCTTTTAAAAAACAATGCTACCAAAAAATCTCTGAGAGTGATAGAAAGCTAAAAAACCATTAAGATTAGTTTGAATGTTTTACTTGAAGAGGGAGTATAAAATGTTCAGTTATGTGATTTTAAATTGAGATAGAAAAATTTTTTTAAGGTATGTTTTGTAGTGGGGAAGATTGGCCCTGAGCTAGCATCTGTTGCCAGTCTTCCTCTTATTTTTTCCCTCCCCAAAGCCTCAGTACATAGTTGTATATCCTAGTTGTAGGTCATTCTAGTTCTTCTGTTTGGGATGTTGCCACAGCGTGGCTTGATGAGTGGTGCGTAGGTCTGTGCCTAGGCTCTGAACCAGTGAACCCCAGCCCCCAAAGCAGAGCTGCCCAGCTGTGGGGCTGGCCCCCTGAGATAGGAAATTAAGATTAGGAAAGATTGATTTAAATGATATACAAGTAACTACAGAAGACTGGTAAGAAAGCAGGTGATATACCCAAGGCAAGGAGAGGTAAACAGGGACAGTAAAAGGATCATTTTTCTTTCTTTCCCAGTTAATCTATTTTGGCAAATAATTCTGTCCCCCTCCACTATGTCTTATCCTGTGTGTCCTTGGCGTACAGGAATAAGGTGATTTTTAAGTTGTCTCCAAGCTTCTGCCATATCAACAAATTTAACTTTTCTTTACAAGTATTTCATAATGCCAACAAAGTGATTAAATGAAATATGGATTAATTTGATTTCTTTCTTTTCCCACCAAAATTTTGACGTTAATTTTCTGTAGTTACCATTATGTACTAAATGACTTGGAGAAAAATGATTTTTTTTTAATGGAGAAATGTCCTTACTTTGGGTCGATGAGGTTCTTCCTGCTGGAGACCAGTAGACACTTGCAGAGTGTTCCTGAAACTGTAGGTGCCTGGCCTCCTCTGTGTTAGAGAACTTGCCACGATCCAAATGAACACACTGTGATTTTGGATTTTGAATAGAATTTCCTCAGCTCTATTTAAAGCAAGCTGTTCCTTTAAAGTGGGAATTCGGGAAGCAACTTGTCTTACTTGTTTTGTTATGAAAGCAGTTTTAGAGGATATATTCATTAGTAGTTACTGATGCCTTAGGTAGTATTAGCGGTTTTCTGAAATAGTAATTCTCTTTTAATTAGTAACCACAAAGGGTTTTCCAGACGCCCCCAGACAACTACTGTGGTAATTTCAAGATTTAAATATAATATAGGATCATCACTGGTCTTTGAAATCTCAGCATTTGATCAATCAGTGATGACCTGCAGGGAAAAAAATCAGTTATGATTCCAGGTGTCAAAGAAGTTTCCTTTACAATACCTTACAATACTAACATATTCTTCACAATACAATGCAATATTAACAATACTTACATACTTTACAATACTTAAAAAACTGCATATACATTTCTTAAATATATACAATTATTTCAGTTCTGTAAAGTAAATTGACTATTTATTTTATTAAGATCTTGCTGTTTAAAATAGAAACTGCCATGAGAAAAAAGAATGATAATTAAATTAATGAGCAAATGATTGAAGTAAAAAGAAATTCACCGTATGTGAGGTTATTGTAAATATGTATAGGAAGGAGAATTTTTGAGTTTAAATACAGTAGTAGCAAAAGAACCATGATATAAAATCCAGTCGTTATTCTAGAAAAATAATTCTCTGAGGTTTTTCTTTCTCCAGATATACTTTTTTTATCATCTTATATCCTGTCGGAGTTGCTGGTGAACTTCTTACGATATACGCTGCCTTACCATATGTGAAGAAAACGGGAATGTTTTCAATAAGACTTCCTAATAAATACAATGTCTCTTTTGACTACTATTATTTTCTTCTTATAACCATGGCCTCCTATATACCATGTAAGTGTGTATTTATTAATACTTTGATTTAGCGTATGCTATGAAAGTTTTTGGGAAGATAGTGTAATAAGCTGGTTTAATAAGCAAGGAGAAATACAGCTTACAGAGACATCAGAACCTCCATTCAATCCCTCATGTAGTCATAATTTGAAATAATTGAAGAGTGAGTCAAAAAAGACTTTTTTCTTAGTTATGAGAAAAGAGGTAAGTAAATTAATACACAGAAGATTGCCTTTTCAAAATCACTTAAAAATAAGCTTAGTGTGATTTATTTCTTAAAGGAAAAATAAAGCATGCATCAGTGAACTATTTGCAAGCATTTAGAATTATGGATCTGAATATAAACATTTTATCCAAGAAAATTTCAGGTCATTTCTATCTATTCATTAAGCATATATTTGGAAAAATCATCTAGAGTACTTTTTAGTCTGTGTGTATTGTTCTGTGTACTAGGAAATAATGAAGCTGGTTTTCTTTAAATATTTTGAATAGTTCCGCCTCTTCCCTGATTTCTCCTCATCTTTCAGTAGTTGCAGTGAATTGATGAGGCTTTACTCACTTCGTTTAGACCCTAATAGTGATATATTTTTAGGTCAAATTTTGGTAGTCACTAGCAGGAAATATCAAGGTCAAGTAAGGCTGTTATTGACCCTTCTCAGTAAAATTAGAGACTCTGATGTCAGTGGGGGAAAAAAGGAAATCAGAAAAGTTTATAGAATCTGAAATCTGCATTTGACATCATATAAACTATTTCATCTAAAGGGGATGAGCATAAAACTTGACCAGCCCCTTGAGGCCTCCAACTTTTGTTTTTGCTTCAAGGAAGATGAGCCCTGAGCTAACATCTCTGCCCATCTTCCTCATTTTATATGTGGGCTGCCTGCCACAGCATGGCTTGATGAGCAGTGTGTAGGTCCATGCCCAGGATCTGAACTGATGAAGCCTGGGCTGCCGAAGCCGAGCATGCTAACTTAACCGCTGCGCCACTGGGTGGCCCTGAGGCCTCCGACTTTTAAGCTTCTCCAAAATGAAAGTTGACTTGACCATCAAATAGTGATTTTATTCCTCTCATCTTCTACCCTTTCAGCCTGACTACTCCGATTATCCCCTGGAACCAGTGCAGGAGGGTTAAGGAGTGGTGTACCTACTGCACTTGTTTATACGCTCCGCATATCCCAGCATCTAGTGAATGGCAACATGCCTTGAGCAGTGGCAGACCTTGCTTCAGCGTCTGTCATATCATAGTTGCAGGTTCCGGTCTTGGGTCCCCCTCTTCCTCATGACCACTGAGGCATCTCCACGGAAACCCAGGGCCCAGCAGATCATGGTTTGAAACCATCAAACCAGTAACTTTTGACTGTGTGTTTTCAGGTGTCCTGGGAGACGTAGACTCTACCTATGCCAGTAGCAGCTTCTCAGTTCACCAGGCTGACAGTCACCTGAGAGTCTCACTTGCTGGAGGAAAGTCAGCTAGGGGGATGTTTTCCACTTGATTGTTAGTAGTAGCAGTAATAACAACTAATTTTACTTTGCTTATTAAATCCTTTGCTAATTATACATATTTTTGAGTACTTATTTTAATACTCAGAAGAAGTGCTGTTCGTTCTCATTTATCAATGAGGACATTACAGATTAGAGAGGTTAAGTGAATTGCTTAAAAATCACCCAGCTGATAAGTAAGGTCAGGATTTGAACTCAAGCCCATACTTCTACTAAATTACCCAGAATATTATACAAGTATTTACAATAATCGGTCAGCTAGCTTTAAGTATATATGAGCTGAGTATATTTAGGCCCCTAGGTATCATGTGGTGGTTACATTTATCAAGATGGGTAGTACCTAAATTTAAAAAAACAAGATCTCCTGTGCATTTTTTCTCCATTTGAGCTAAGTTCTAGAAAGACTTATCCAGAGTTGCCCAAGCAAGATAGTCAATGCTTGTTTTGTCATTAGGTTCATTGATTTTGGTTGTTCTGTTCATCATTTTCAGAGAGATTTTTACATTTATATTGTTTATAGCTGACGTTAATTTATTCATCAACCAACATTTACACTATAAAGCACTTGTTCAAATTGGGTTAAAATAATTCTCCAAATTTGACAGAGCAGAAGACCATTTGTCTAACTGACCTAATAGCTACACATTTATGTGTTTATATGTAACAGACTACCCTTTTACCCAGTCAAGAGGGGCTTCTCTGGGTCCTGTGTTAGAGGGCCCTGTTCTGGCCCTCCATTGATCACCCTCCACACAGGCCCCCTTCCCTTCTAGATGACACTCTGGAAACCTGGGGCCATGGAATTTGCTACCCAAATGGTGCATGGGTGCATCTAGGGACTGCAGAGTTGTCTTCCCCAATCTGTTCTCCTGAGGGTTAACCATGTCACCAGTGTACACATCCCTGAGATCAAAGGGCAGCCATCTGTGAGGCATGTGGATGAAGCTGGGTTGTGTGGGCTTGGATGTCCCCACGTATGTTCATGAGACCACTCATGGGACAGTACGGCAGATAGAACAGAGAGAAGGGGCCAGGCTGGGCAGCTTTCCTTGTGTTAGAACGTTCTGGCACAGTATTCCAAAGAGTTGCAGAATTATGAATTCGAACATGACCTTCCAGGTCATTACGAAGGTATATTTATCAAGATATTTAAGTTTGCTAAAAAAAATCCCCCCAGTTTATGGCATTAAAATATTTAGGTATATGGTATATGGGCTTCCATTTGTACTCCTACCCTGGGCTCTGTAAATATTTGGGGATGGTGGTGGTATATGATGTGCTCGCTCTCAGAGTTTGCCACATTTAAGAGATTTTGAATGTAAGTAATTTCCAACAATAACTCATCTTTCTTTGTTTTCTTTTTTCCGTTAAGTGTTTCCACAACTCTATTTTCATATGTTACGTCAAAGAAGAAAGGTGCTTCACGGAGAGGTGATTGTAGAAAAGGATGATTAAATGATCCCTACAAACACGGTGCTTTTTCCAGAACAATCAGGATCACTTGAGTCCAAGTTTTAATAACAAGAATAAACAACTTCATGAAATATGACGGATTGTATTATTTCTTAAAATATAACTTGAGACACGTGGTATTTGCCAATATTTGTCTTTGCATTGTACTAGGTCTGTTTTCTACAAGAACTGTGCAAGTATTTATTATCAACTCCTGGGTAGATGAGGATCATTAAGAAAATAATTGGGTAGATTACTTGGAAAAAAACTTTTGCTTTTTTTAGTTTCACTAAATTCTTTTGCAGCGAATGCGCTAGCTTTTTAAATCAATATTTAGAAATTAGTTTAATGATTTCACATTATGATCCCTGCCAGTGATATTTATGTGGTATTTATAAATGAAGGTAAATACAGAGTTATGATAACTTGTTAATAATGTATTGGTATTTCTTGAACCCAAGATCTATTTCTTTCAAGTTATAAGGCAGCATTTTTGATTTATAAATTTGGAAGCATGGACATAATTTGCTATGGTAACACTTTTGATATAGGTAAGGCAGCCATATAAAAAACCAAAAATATTCAAGTAGATGTCAGAATTGTAAAATATTCTTTGAACATATGTCTAGGCCATTGAAATTACCTATACCATTAAGCAAATTTATTTTTATTTGAATTAACCACTCAAGGACAACCTTTTCAACAGGAAGGATTTTCAGAGATTAGAAAAAATATAAGTATATACTTTGCCTCACTTGTAAAAAAAAAATAACATTGGATCTGATCATAATGTTATATTCAGAACTCTGGCTGAGAAAGGCTGCTCTATACCATGGAAAAATTCAATAAAAATCATGTTATGATAATCCCATTGTGGTACCTAGGTAACTAAAGCTTTTGGGATATTATCTGAAACAGATTCATTTTATTCTGAATTCCATTGAATAGCAGAGCTCCTGTCCACATGTTTAATGAAAGATGCACTGAAGGCATTTTTCTGCTTTCTTTCTTAAGTAGGTGCTTTAGAAATTTTCCTGCTTATATTAAGGTATGCTGCTTGACTGATCCAGTTTAGAGAGAATGTGAAATATGTGACTTTAAAAGAAAAGGAAGTTTGTGCCTGCTATACATATATGGGTGTAATTTTGGCTTTACACGGTCGGTATTGTTTGCATTTACAGTCACCATGGAACGTTACACTTTTCAGAATTGCTTGTTCTGTGTTACCACCTCCTTTTCAACTTATTTCATGTGGATATTTGTAGTTCAGAGTAGTTTTGCACACTTTCTTTTTAGATCACTTGACTTTTAAAAGGTGCTATTTCTTTTATTACATTACATTTTAATATTTCCTCTGCAGCTGAATGTTTTAGCGAGCCATCTGTATTAGGTTACTAATTCTCAAAGGCTGATGTTCATCTGTGCTTACACGGCTTGATCCATTTTCGTCTTGCATTTTTGTATGGAAGAAATTTTCAGGAAGCCTTTCCCTTTGCAAACATAGTGTGAGAAGTTCACATATTTATCTTGTTAGATACCTGTCTTATAAAAAATATTTTAAATCCTGTTCCTGAAATTTGCATTAGTTCAACTTGCGCTCCCTTCCAGCATCTGTAACCCTCCTTTTTCCCCTAAGTTGTGGAATATCTCGAAGTAGGAATTGTGATTAACTTTAATAAAAACGAAAATGCATCAGACTATTCAGTGACCTATATTAATATACTCAAAGTACGCCTAAACTGGAGATTCACTTTATTTTCAGGATCTTCTATTTCAACTAATTCTAAACCGTCCTTGTGTAGAGAATAAATTGCTTAAATGGTGGTTTGATTTTAAAAGGAGAGAGTGTTTGAAAGTCTTCTGTGCTGTGCCCTTTGACTGCATCTTTTGGATTTCTTCCCAAGTCACTCTATCTTTCCTCTCAGTAGGTGAGTCAGGGCTTGCATCAAATAGAACTTGAATTCAATCCTGTAGACTCTGGCATTTCAAAGACATGTATCAAGAAAGTTGATGCTAGCAACTTTCACTTGGATTTGGTGACATTCCTTAAAATTCTGGTTTTAAATGTTTCATAGCATTATAGCTCAATATAGTACACAATATGTACACCATGCATCTTTTTTTTATTTTTACTTTTCACAGTCTTAATTTGATAATAATACAGCAACATCCCTGATAGTTAAAACTTAATTAAAAAAGCATGCCCAAATAAATATAAAAAAGTCATTTTCACCAAAAGCTTTCTTTACTTGATCTGTAGGTTCTCAGAAGCATTATTTTTGCATCTTTAGATTTTTAAGCATCTGATTATTATGCCACTGTCTCAAGGTTTCTAGTGATACATTGCAAGTGATATGGAATCATGCAATCATCCTTTTTTTCCTCCCCCCAAACATATGCCTACTGTGTGCCAGGTACTGTTGTAGGAAATTAACATATTCCTCCAATCATCTCTGTCTCTTCCCTACATAGGAAACCTCTGACACAATTGCTAGGTTACATTGGTTAGGGAATCACATTGCAAAATAATTATCTGCGCTTTGACAAAACATTGTGCGTTGGTAATCTGATGAGGCAGGGTTCTTTGTTATTTATGTGTGTATAAGCATATCAGCGCACCGCTAAATGCTAAAACTACTTTCAGACAAACAAAATCAATTAGAAATATGAAACTGATAAATCATTAAGGCACAATACTGAAGGAAAAATACAAGAAGCAACATTCAAAATATTTTTCAAAGGAATGTGTAAAACGTAGAGGTATTTTCTATTAACCTATATATGGATCTGGAATATACCTATAATTGATGGAATAAAAAGAACAATACAGTTTTGTAATTTCTAGTGTGAAGACAGTAAGTGGAATTGAAAATTTAATTTGTTCATATTTTTAGTCTAAATTTACAAAACAAATAGACATAAGTAGTTCCTTGAGATATGAAGCTTAAAAATGTATTCTAAAAATTTTAGATTTTCTTTTTGTGTTCCTGCTAAGCTTTTAAAAGTATTTATATTACTTTTTGTTTTGAAATAATTTCAAACTTTCAGGAAAGCTGCAAGAATTCTAGAAAGTCTTCACTTGAATTCCCCACTTGTTAACATTTTGTCCCATTTTCTCTAGCATTCTCTATATATTCATAATATTTTGTGAACCATTTGTGAATAAGTTGAAAACATTAACCCCTAATTACTTCAGTGTGTATTTCCTAAGAACAAGGATGTTCTCTTACATAACCCCAGTACAATGACGAAAATCAGGAAATTAGCACTGATAGAACACCTTCAGCTAAACTACAGACCTTATTCAAATCATCATGGATGTTCTGAACACGTATGTGTTGTGGGTCAAGATCCATCCAGAGTCAGGCATCACCTTTACTTGTCATCTCTTTTAGTCTGAAACAGTTTCTTGGTTTTTCTTCGTGCTTCATTTTGACATTTTCTTTCACCAGTACAGGCCAGTTATTTTGCAGACAGTGTCTCAATTTGGTTTCGTTTGATGTTTCTTCATGATTAAATTTATGCACCTTCTGGCAGGAATATTGATTTGTTCCATTTACTGGTGATACTAACTTTGATGTTTTAGGGTTTCTGTTTTTTAATGTTTGGTTTCATAGATATTTTACTAATAGAAGGCCTTTTGCTCTAATTCATTCGAGTTTGGCTTTGAAATGAGGCACTGGGGTTGTTTTTACCTGATTAATATGCCTGTGATCTGATAGATGAAGATCGATATCGATGTCGTTTTAAGTGCTTAAAAAGTACTAAGTTTTTTTGACACACGTAGTTTCCAGTCATATTAACAACTCACCTTTATATTGACTCTTATGCTCTTAGACTAAAACTGTAATTAATATACTTTGGTTTTGCTGGAAAATTCTTAACTACAGCATTTTGTTCTATGTTATTATATACTCTTACCATGTTATTCTGCTTTACTAAAATGATATATAATGCAAGATTGAGATGGCGGTAAAAGTACATGTTATTTCTTGATTTATGATAGTGCCCTGTCCCTATATTTTTTAATGTAGTTTGTGCAATTTGAAAATTAAAAATTATTCTTAAATCCACTTAACACCTTGTGGTTTTCCTTTGAGGATAATGACTGTAGAAGCGTGGTTTTCAGCCCACAGCTTTTCTAAGTCATCTCAGGACCCTGGAGTCCCTCCCGCAGAGATTTTGCATCGGTGGCTATGGGGCTGACAAGTCCGCATTTTTAGCAAGGTGCTCGGCAGTCTGCTGCAGGCCGGATAGTTGTTCTACCCGCTTTTAGAAGCGCTGCAATAGGGAAACCTCAGGGCGCAGAGGGAGATGACGTCTGACCAGTGCCATGTTCCACGCAACTGAAGAAGTGAGATTTCCGACATCCTCCCTCTGTTTCTAATCAAAATGAACATCAGAGGTTTACGTTTATACAAATGAAAACTTGGTATTTACATAGTATGAAGTAGGAAGACATTTGGTGTGTGTTTTTTAAGCATATATTATTTTATAGCCATCCAGTTGATCTATCCAATCACTTACATAGTGTGGAGCATAAGACAGATAACAGTAGTAAAGTCCGGAGTAATAGGTGTTTCTGTTGGACTGAATCTAATGATATGCAATAAACGGACATCGTTAGTTAGCAACTATGTTAAAAGATTTTAATTTAGTAGTATTGTTAACACTTCTAGTCTTTGCTTTTTTTTGGTAAATAAACCACACTCAGACACCGCCCCCCCTTAGGAATATATTCAAGATTGTGAAAAACATATATGCTCCTGTTTTTCAGAAATATGCATGACAAAGTAATTATAATTTGCCTGAATGATTTACAATGTAATCATCCGTTGACTAAAATAGGTTTTTGGCTAAATTAATGTGTTCAGAAGCTGGTTTTATTGAGTTAAACTTTAACTGAACTTTATTGAAACTCTTAACAGGAATTAATCTTAAGAACTGAGGAAATGGAAGGATTAATTTACGTTAAGTGTACTCGAGAAGAAAAAATGACTAACAGTTTTCAGCTGGGAAAATGTAATTTTTGAGCATCAAATATTAATTTTTTCAAAGCTGCGACTTTATTTGTGACTTGTATGCATAAGCATTTGCTCTAAAATCTATTACTTTTTTATTTCAATTCCAAAATCAACATATATGAGATAATTTTTATAGAAACTGATTTTGTAGCTTTAAAAATGTATTACATCTTTTAATGAAAATTAAAATTTAAGAAAGTTCAGAATTTCAGGATATTTTTTTTTTCTTTGCTAAAGAGTTGATACTGTCTGTAGTAATAGTATGAACTAACGATGTGATAGGTAGCAAAAGTTAGTTATGAGCATAGCCAGCAAAAAGTCTTTTAAAAATTGTTTTGTGAAAATGTTCATTATTTTACAGGTTGTACACATTCATAGGTATGAAGCATTTCGGGCTTGGAGGATTCCAAATTATTTGTTATACTTATGGAGTTATCTGCATTAAGTAAATACATTCAGATAGTTTTTGAAAAAGTGTTTTTTAAATATTTTCTGTAATTAACTTTCGGTGCGTATATACTTTGTAAACACTCATTGAGTTTCCTTACTTTAAAATATGTTTTTTGGGGCTGGCCCTGTGGCATAGCGGTTACAGTTTGGTGTGCTCCACTTTGGTGGCCTGGGTTCATGGATTCGGATCCTGGGCAGGGACCTACACCACTCGTTGGCCAGGCTGTGGTGGTGACCTACATATAAAGTAGAGGAAGGTTGGCACAGTTGTTAGCTCAGGGCTAATTTTCCTCAGCCAAAAAAAAAAAAAAAAAAGGTTGGGTAAACATTAAAAGAAGAAAAAAGTCATTACCACATTTATTTTAAAGTTTTGTGGAATTAAGACTGAGTTCTTTTAGTGCCAATTCTAGTCTTGTAGTGAATGAAATGGATTAATTTAAAGCTATAAATATTTCTTTGGGGTAAAGAGTACATGGATTTATTTCTTGACAAATACTAACAAAATGAAAAATTATAAACAATACTTTAGGATGTGATGATTAGATTCTGATAACAGATATTTTTAAATTGTCTCGTCAGCCACTTTCAGGGGTGGAATGGTGACAGGTGTAATGATTAAAAACTGGGGCCTGGGAGTGAGACCTCTGCTGTATTTAGGGAAAAGTACTTCATTTTCTTAAGCTTCGGAGTCCTCATCTGTAAAATGGGTTAAGAGGTGGTCTGAGTTGCAAATGAGATGACATCTTTGTGCAACACAGAGCTTGGAATATAAATAATAGCTAGTTGTTATTAATGACAATTTGCTTTTAATGGTTTTATAACAACTATATTGTGCCAGGTGAAATTTCTGAAGTCATACCGTACCCACTTATTTCTTGGGTAGAATTTCATATCATGGAGAGTTGTTTTGGTAAAATTTCCTTTCCCTGTGTATTTTCTATTTTTATCTAAAAGATTGCTTATATTTAGCTATTTTTCTTATCTAGAAGTAGAAGGGTGTAGGTGGATTTCATAGAACAGTGGAAAGGAGCTATCTATAAATTGATGTCTTTTGGGATACATGTGGTACCCTGAAGGGTGTGAGTATTTCAAATATTTTCCAGCCAGCCGGGCCCCCTGGCAGTGCTTCTCGGGAAGGAGGTGAAGGGCTTTGATCCACTGACAGGAGTCCCAGGACTGAGGGGATGTGACCACCATCTTTACAACAGGAGATCCTTTTAGAGAATTCTATTTTGTCAGCATATTATTATTGTTATTTTTCCCTGTTTTTGAGGAAGATTAGCCCTGAGCTAACATCTATTGCCCATCTTCCTCTTTTTGTTGAGGGAGACTGGCCCTGAGCTAACATTCGTGCCCATCTTCCTCTACTTCATACATGGGACGCCTACCACAGCATGGCTTGCCAAGCGGTGCCATGTCTGCACCCGGGATCCGAAACATCGAACCCCGGGCGGCCGAAGAGGAATGTGCAAACTTAACCACTGCTGCGCCACCAGGCCAGCCCCTGTCAGCATATTATTTATAATTTGTATAGTATTAACTGAAGAATATACAAGTTTTATAGGTTTATCAAATGAAGAGTCCCTTAATCAGAATATGGTGAAATAGTTTTGTTCAGAAATGCCTCACTAATCTGCCATTTTTGGCAATAAGATAATTTTCCAAAAAAAACTTAAGCTCATCTCAAGTCCTCATTTAAAAATTTAGCTGTAAATCTCTTATCATCCTAGATGGTGTGCAAAATCTAGATTACAAATTATCTTCTATCACTTCTAATCTGGAAAACTAGAGCAAATTGGGTAGAATTGACTGAGGTCATGTGGTCCAGCTGTTGGGGTTTCCGATGAGTCAATTCACTGGTTTGGAGGGAGCATGGCAGCTTCCAGCAGCTGTTCAAAAAGGTCAACATTCAAAAAGTACAGAATGACAGGGTTAAAAAGTATGTTTCTCTTCACTTTCTCCCTCTGTTCTAATACTTCAGGCATTAATAGCAGCTGGTATCTTTGTAGCCCTTTATTAACACCAATTCACTCTTTCTCTTTCCCTTTACACACACACACCCCCATACACCCACAGATTGTTAAATAAATGGAAATAATCTATACATATTTTATATGATTTTGCTTGCCCAGCTTGGATCATGTGTGTGTGTACATATGTGTGCATGCTATTTTGTAGTATATACTTCTCCATAGATGGACATTTTGTTTGCAATTTATAATTATTTATAGTTACATAAAGATGGCTCAATAAAATGGTAGTGATAATAGTAATATCAATATGTAACATTTATTGAAATTTATTGAGTATCAGGCCATGTGCTAATTTATCTCATTTAAAGTTAACAACCAAATGAGGTACCTACTATGATAACAAACATTTTACCAATGAACAATGAGTCCCAGAGAGGTGAAGTAACAGGCCCAACCAAGCACAGCGCACCTTTGTATATGTGAGAGAGATTCCTAGGTGTAAAATTGTTAGGTGAAAGGGAGCACCCATTTTAAGTTTCGGTAGATGCTGCTAAATCATGTTCCAAAAAAGTTATTTCAAGTCAATCCCAACAGCAAGGTATGGGAGCACCTGTTTCCTCGTATTCTTGCACTAAATAGTGTAAGTCGTTTAATAGTTTCCAATTTTCATTTACCTGACTATTCAAATTGAACATATTTTCATATTGGTTATTTGCATGGTTTCTGTGAATTGCCCTTTCATATTACTTGCCCACGACTGAGTGCACTTGTTAGTCTTTTTTATTGATTTGTAAATGCATATTTAAGTTACTGATGTGCATTCTTTGTCATGTATGTTTCTTTCCACTGAGTACGTATGTTGAGCTTTGTTTATGATGGGTTTTCTCTTATAGGAGATTTAAACTTTTATGCATAAAATATGCCAATCTTGTCCCTGATTTTATGTTTTGCTTAAAAAGACCTAGATACCTCAAAATCTTAAGTACACTTTCTTTTATTTCCTTATTCTTTTATGGCTTGTGTAACTCTCTTCATTTGAAATTTTGAGTGTTATGGTGTAAGGAAGGAATCTAACTTGTCTTTTGCCTGCATGAATCTCAAATTATTCTAACAGCGTTCCTTGAATAAGACCCCACCATCTGCTCACCAAAGTGGAGTGCTGTCTGTGGTGTATGTCAGGAAAACTTTTCATTTTGAGGTTACCTGAATATACAATTGCTATTATGAGACAAAGGAAATGATTCTTGGACTTGTGACACGTGTAGGGGATTTGTGTGTTTCAGTTCCCCTTCTTTCCTCTATTCTTGTCTCTGTGTCTCTTCAAACACAAGTATGAACCTACTTTCACTCTGAAATTGAAATATTTGTTTGGTGGAGGTATGTGTTGTGTCTCAGCCCATCCATAGTGGTGCTGTCTGCTAGGAATGCTGGCGACACTCCCCTGGGCTGGTGCTACTTGTGTGAGCCCCACAGACATTTCCAAGATTGTGGAAGGAGGAGCCAGTGTTGTGGCTGGTCCCGCCCTTGTGGTTCTTGTTATAACTGCAAGATGAACCTCAGCAACAACCGTCAGGGAACTTTGAACAAATGAGGTATATTACTCACAGGTTCTGGAGGGTACACAGCACGTTTGAGGGCCACACATGAGCTTGAAGGTAGAGAGGAAAGCACATGGACCAGCGTTTCTGCCTTATTGGAGTTTGAAGGGTGGGAGGGCTAGGGTTTCGAGAGTTCACTCTTTATTGGTGAATTTAAAACAATGAGAGTGGGAATTAAAGCGTGGTAAGGGAAAAGCTGGGTTACTCATGGTCAGTTTTCTAGGTCACTCTGGGCTTTGTAAAAGGGGAACTTCATGGGTGGGGTGGCCTGGCTCTTTATCCAGTTGTGTAGCTGGCAACGTGTATATTCAAAATGGATGTCTTTGAAGTGGATGCCTAGGCAACCAAAAGCTTAATATCAGGCACTTAACATTACAATCAAACATGCTAATTGTCAGGCACTGACACTGCAAGGTGAAATAGGAAAAATCCATTTATGACCTACTTATTGATTATGTTTTCTTGTAAGAGTAAATATCAGAAATGGCATATTTGGCCATTTATGAATCTAGAGAGGAAAGAGAGCCACCTATGTTCTAAAATTTCTTACCTTTCTGCAGTCTATCTAGAAATCCTTCAGTGGGACAAACAGCATTTTAACCTAGAACTAGCAATATGGTAGAAGTTTTTATTTTGGAGGAAAGAAATTTTATTTTATTTTATAATTTATTTGTTTATTTTTGGTGAGGGAGATTGACGCTGAGCTAACATTTATTGCTAATCTTCCTCTTTTTGCTTGAGGAAAATTGTTGCTGGGCTAACATCTGTGCCAATCTTCCTCTATTTTATGTGGGATGCTGCCACAGCATGGCTTGATGAGCAGTGCTAGCTCTGCGCCCAGGATCTGAACCTGTGAACCACGGGCTGCTGAAGTGGAGCATGTGAACTCAACGACTTTGCTACTGGGCCAGCCCAGGAATATAATTTTAAAATTGAGTTTCCTACATTTAAAAGTCCCCAAGATATATTGTTAATAGGGGAAAAAACAAGAGGGTAGAATAGTGTGTATAGGATGCATGTTTTATTTAAAAAGGGGGAAGAGGAGAAACATATTTGTGTGTATATACAGAAACTTTAGGAAGAGATCTGAGGAAATAAGGATAGTTTTTACCCATTGGGGGTGGAGTTGGGAGTGGAACTGCCTGGTGTGGGAAAAAATGGAGGGGGAAGATTTCTCACTCATGACAATTTTAAACTTTCTAGCTTTTGAACCACGTGAAAGTATTATCCATATTTTTTTTTTTAAAAAGAGGGAGTGGTCAGCAATCAAATGCAGCAGGAATTTCAGTACAGTGAGAATGGGAAGATGCCAATTACATTTCCCAATGATTTGTTAAATTATGAATGTGATCGGAACAGATCCTTTGGCGTGTTAGTGGCAGAAGCAAGACTGCCTGCAGTGGATTGAAATGTGAATGAGAAGTATTTTCATTATGTATTACTGAGTTAAGAAAACACCCCAAAATGTGGTGGCTTGAAACAATAGTCATTTTACTCTCTCTCACCATCCTCAGAGTTGACTGGGGGCTCAGCTTGGCACTTTTTTGCTCCATGAAGCTTTTTTTTTGGCTGAGACTGCAATCACCTGAGGACTCAATTGGGCCAGAGCATCCATGATGACTCATACACGTGGCTGGCATTTGAGAGCTGAGCTGGGGCTCTCAGCTGGCTTTCCCGTACACAGACTGTATGGCTTGGGCTTCTCCAGGTTGGCTGGATTTTGAGAGGCTGCATCCCCAGAGGAAGGAAGGAGAAGCTGTCCTCATAAAGGTGAGACCCAGGACTGGTCCAGCATCACTTGCAGCACATTCTGTCGTGTAGGCAGGCTCAGGGCCAGCCTAGACTCAAAGGGAGGGGAAATAAGGCCACTCCTGACAGGGAGAGTGACAAATCATTTATGTCCATCATGAATCAGCCACAGGAAGTAAGCCTTTGCCAGGAATTAATTATAACTAAAATATCCACTGCACAATTCATATTAAAAAAAAATGTGAATGCCCTATCCCCCACCCCCCACCCCTCGTGATTCAAGGAAGAGCATCGGTAGCAGGTTACTGAGTGCAAAATATTTGGGTAGCTTGAAAAATTGTGTTTAGTGAGTTTTGTTTTGGAATAATGCCCTCTGTTTACCTCGAGGAAACTACAATAAACAGTCCCAAGCACTCTGCTTCTGCCCTTCTTTCAGAATTGTGGATATTGGCCTCTACATTACCTATGTGAAGAGGATAAAAGAAGTTTTTTTTTTCAAATCCTCGTGCTAGGAAGTTTTAATTTTCTGTGAGGAATTCATAGGCTTGTTTCTTAGAGTCAATGCAAAATTTATGATAAAGAACACATAAAAATGTGAGGGTCAAATTAAGAATACTGTAGGATATGACCTGCATGCATTTATGTGTTAACTATGCCTTGGTGGTGATTTTCCACACTAGCTGTATTTTCTGTGAGGTTAATTACCATCTATGTCTACTTTTCCAGTTGAATGTATAGTCCTTATGAATCTTCTAAAACCTTCTGTAAAATAAGATACAGAATACATGAATGAATGAAACAAACACCACGGAAACATTGTTATCACTGATGAAGATAAAATAGCTTGAATTTACACGCTAATGACTGAAAGCAAGAGTCTGCTTGATAGAGAAGCCAAAACGGAGAAGACTGAATCTCGAAGCATCTGAAGATGTCTCAGAGGGTTCAGAAGAGGGATGCTGGAGGTCCCAAAGATACTTTCTCTCTCAAAAACTCTTGCTTATAGATGCCTTTTCCTTCAAATTGAGAAAAAAGATTTCCTTAATCTAATAAGTAGTATCTACAAGGAGCCTATAGCAAATATCATACTGAAGGGTGATATAGTGAATGCTTTTCTTCTTGTAACAAGACAAACATTCACTATTATGCATTCAGTTCAATGTTCTGGAGAGCCTGGCTAGTGAAATAATGGGGGGAGAAGGTATAAGGATGAGGAAGAAAGAAACACAACTGTCATTACTCACAGACGCTATTGCAGAAATTCAGGCAACAAAGTCTTCCTGGTTATCAGGAATAAAGAAGAAAAGATAGCTGTAACAAAGATTGCAGAAATCAAAATGTAAGTGACAAAATGAAAGGTGGCGTTCTGCTCTGTAATAGAGACTTCGAATTGTCCCCCAAGTCTGTTCTCCATTCTTATAGTAGTTGAACCCTTGAGTTTTGACTTGGCTCTGGGAATAAAGATATTCTTCAGTCTCCCTTCCAGCTAGGCATGGCCGTATGACTAAGTTCTCAATAATGGAATGTGAGTGGAAGTGACACATGCACCTTCCAGTAAGCGTGCTTTTACTGGAATGTGGCTGTGGTGGCAGCGAGCCATCTTGGAACTCCCTTGGGATAGTGGAGCAATAGGAGAAAGGAGCATGGATCTGTACCACCATGGAGCAGCCACATGGCTGCTGAATACAGCTGGGCAGTTGTACACCACACTAGTCCCGCGGGCACCATTCTTGGAGACCAAATTGTGGATGGGACCCCATAGAGTGGTGCAGTGCACATCCTGCATGACCACACACTGTCACCCAGAGCCACCTGTGCAGGTAGGCTAGACTACAGGAGTCAGTCTTGGGAAGCTTACACCTCGACTGTGTAAACTACTGCTATTGTGGAACCTACATTCAAGTTATACAAGATTCTAAATCAGGAATAGCTTGTAGTGCCCTTTAGCAAAGAACAAAGTTCAAATGGAGTCTTAGCCAAGAGGCCAGATGAATCGAACGTTTGGTGAGTGAATGCTATGTGCAAAGTTCTATGGTAAGAGCTGGTGGAATATAAATAAAGGACAGTTCCTGCCCTCTGGGAACTTAAAGTCTAGTGGGGAAAAGCACATTTATAAATACCAGAACTTTAGGGAATATAACCCTTAAGGAATTTATAATCTGAAGAAATATATATGTATACAAATAATTTTAATAGGAGTGAAGTGCGGCTCTGAGGGCAGCAATATAGTAGGAATAGACATTTATATCAATAATGTTAATATATGGCAGTGAAGCAGGTCCTGGAGGCGCTCCTGATATTGAGCAGAAAGTGACTGACTTGCCTCAAGTTCCCAAATCACGACATTCACCAGCTTTCCCTTAAGATATCTGTAAGTTATGAGACACAGTGCTAATTTCTCTCTTTCAGTTCCCTTAGATATCTGGTTTTCTGCAACACACAAACAGTTTCTCAGTGTGTTTTAAAGAATTTTTTCTTTCAAGAAAGAAAAAGAAAAATCAATATTATTTTATTTGCGCACAAAAATGAAAACATACTTGGCCTCAGAGGAACAAAACACCTCATTTATTTTACAATGTTTTCTAAATATTGCCCCAGAGAGGCTTATATTTATGGCGAGTCTCTGAATATGACCTTTAAAATACTCAGGTTGTTTTGGTAGTTTTGTTCTAAACAGAGTATCATAATAACAATAGCCTATAAAAGAAAATGCATTTAAAAAATAATGTGTGTGTGTACCGGTTATGTGTGGGTGGGGACCCAGCAAAACTTCTGCAAATCTCTTCCCAATATCAAGACTGTTCTCATCGCAGCAGCAATTTGCTGTTTAAACCTATTGCAGATATTTATTGAGGATCTATTTCGAGCAGTGCTCTGCTGAGCACTGTAGAGATGTGTTTAATCAAACAAATTCTGCATTCCCATACAGTAGGCTGCCACCCAAAAGAACATACAGAGATATATACATAAATAACCAATACGGAATGCCTAAGCAGAGGCACAAAGGGGAGGAAAAAATTAGTTCCTCCTGCGTGAAGCTTGAAAGCTTCATTGGAATGATGGATATGAAAGGATGGGGAACATTCCAGCATGCACAGTGAGGAGTGAGTTGGCGGTTGGGGTGAATTTGGAAGAGGGAGTAGTGCTAACTAATAAAATGAACAGGCCAGGAGCATATCCAACAGAAACGGGGCAAGGCTGACACAGCACATTGTGTGGATTCTTGCCCCACAGAGAGGCGTGGTCTTTCTTCACCGGGTAGACAAAGGCCATCAGAGAGATTTGAACGTGCTGGGGACAATTCCACCTGTGCTTTCATCTCGTGGGAGAGACTGGAGGTGTCAAAGACCAAAGGCTGGAGACCAGTTAGGACGCTTCTGCGTTATTCCTAGCAAGAAGTCCTGAGAGCCTTAACGGAGGGAACATGAGAGAGAAAGTAACGGTGGATGGATGTGTGAGACGTTGTTGAGAAAAAGCCTTCAGGGTGTGATGACTGGGGAGAAGTGGATGAGGAAAAGGTGCCCCTTCAAATAATCCTCAGAATTTTTAAGCATATGTTATAAATATGACCTTATCATCTAATAGGAAAAGAAAATAAGACATGGTCTACATTTTCCCCAAAGATACGCATTAATGGAATCCCACATGCCAGTGAATGGCAAGTCGATCGTACTATTCCCCTCACCTTGCAGTCATCGTTCATGTATCATTTCTCTCATAACTCATAATTCGTGGGCTTGACCTTCAGAATGTATCCGGAACACAAACGTTTCATGTCTCTGCTGCTGATACTGGGCTGGGTCTGGCCGCCATATTCGTTAGCCTGTATCATGATGTCAGTCTGCGAACTACTTTCTCCAATTCATCCCTGGCTCGCTTTAGTCTGCTCTTAACGCAGCAGTCACAGTTATCTTCAAAACGAAGGTAAAATGCTGTCATTCCTCGTCTCAAAACCTTCCAGTAATTCCCCACTTCACTCAGAGTAAAAGCCAAAGTGCTCACCTTAGCCTAAAAGCCCTCTGGAATCTGTGCCTCTTCTCCACGGCCGCAGTCACTTCCTACCTTACTTTCCTTTGCAACTTTGCGCCAGCAGCACTTAGTACCTTGCTGTTCCCGGAGAACACCAACCACACTCCCGCCTCAGGGCCATAGCACTTGCTGTTCTCTCCTCTCTTGACGTTTTGCTCAAAATGTCAAGTTGTCAGAGAGACCTTCCCTGACTACCCAATGAAGCAGTAACCCTGTTCCCTCGACTGCGTCCTACCTCCACTCCAACTTAATTTTTTTCATAATTCTTGACAAAATACATATCTATATAGTTTGTGTCTCCCCCTATGTAGAATGTAAACTCAATGAGGGCAGGCTTATTATTTTTTTTGTCGTTCTATTTTCTTTCATTGCTGTGTCTCCAATGCCTAGAACAGCTTGACATAGAGCAGGCATCGAAATACTTATTGAACAAGTCAGTGAATGAATTCTATCAACGAAAGACTGAATTTCACAGGTGTGCACTAGATGCTCCCACTGTCAACACTTGCCTATAACATAGCATCTGATGTGCAGAGACAAGCAGCCTGTTAGGAATTTCTGGTAAATTATTTATAAATTGTAATTGGCAGAAAATGCCTTGTCTCAACAAATCTAATCTCTCCACCATCTCAGTAACCTCGCCACTTGACTGCTTTCTAGCAAACTGAGAAGCTTTGTGGTGTGGGATTAGGTTAATGAGTGACCTTGGCATCATTTTTCAAATCAGCTCTAAGCTGCAGAATTCACTGAATCAATCATACAACAGACTTATTGAACAACTATCTATATGTCATCACTGTGCTCTGGGCATGTAAAGATGAAAGGTCGTTCCTGCCCCCAAGGGGCTTATAGTCTGTTAAAAATGAAAAACAAACTTGCAAGCGTGTAATTAAAAATGCATGTGCCAAGTGCTTTGGAGTATGCAGTGGGAGCACAGAGGAGGAGCAGCCAACCCGGGGAAGAGCCCGCAGAGCAGGCCAGGCTGGAGCTGAGTCTTGAAGGATGATGTTGATTCCACAGAAGTGGAAAAGACGAGCCGGGGCGAGGCAACTGCAGCCTGAGCAGAGGCGTACAGTTCCCGAGGAAGTTGAGCTAGGAAAGTCCAAGTAGTTCTGCATAGTGGTACACAAGGTAGCCTCTGAGAAGAGACGAAAGCTGAGGATGGAGGCATAGGCAGAGCCCAGATTATGAAGCAGGAGGAGGTACAAAACACATGTGTATGGTCATTCTGATCAGGGCACACTGACAGAATTGGGACTATATGGAAGAGAGCATCAGACAATGCATGTATGTTGCCATATTAAAGTTTACTTTTAATGCATTTTTACTTTTTTTAAAAAAAAATTTTGGTTTTTTTTTTCCTTCTTCTCCCCAAAGCCCCCAGTACCTAGTTGTATATTCTGGTTGTGAGTGCCTCTGGTTGTGGCATGTGGGACGCCATCTCAGCATGGCCTGATGAGTGGTGCTAGTTCTGCTCCCTGGATCCGAACCGGTGAAACCCTGGGCCGCTGATGCAGAGCATGTGAACTTAACCACTCGGCCGTGGGGCTGGCTCCGCTTTTACTTTTTAACAGTAGTTTTCCTAAAAAGCTCTCAAGTATCGTAGGTTAAGTTTGAGAATAAAATACTTGTTTTTTCTCTTCAAGAGTTCATATTTCTGATTCTTTACTCCTGTTTCAGGGCATTTAAATTATCTTGTCAGCTCCATAAGGCCCTTCCACTGCCTGAGGGCAAGTAGCCTTGAACTACAACTGCGAGGTCCTTAAAGAGAATTCCCAGCCTTTGGAGCGGAGATGGGAGTCCCTCATCTCACCTACCATTGACTGGGTGTTAGTGGCTGCTCCAGGGCTGTACCGAGGCTTCAGAATTAGCTGGAAAGAGTGCCAAGATCATTGCGACATCTGTTTGGGCATGTGATAGCCAGTGCTGGCCTGTGTCCTCTAAGCATTGCCCTCCCTACTGAGGAGAGTAAACTCTGACAATTCAGTCTGGTGGTAGTAGCAAGAAATTTGAAAACTCTTCTTTGCCTTCTTCGCTAAACCTTTGAACCCTAGAAATTTTCGGAAGCAATGCTTTGGTGACCACATTGACTTTTAAATTCTTTGAGTCACCTGAGACCCAGAGACTAAATTGTGGCATGTGAATGCATCTCATGACCATAAGCTCTCAGACTTCCTTTTCCTTAGCTTGATCTTCAGCTGCTAGACAGTTGACCTATGTCCACCAAACGCTCACCTGGTTTAATTGGCTGCAGAGTAATCAACCCATAATGCTCCTTCTATATTGTGTTGCATAGGGTCTTTTCAAATGCTTATTGGTATGATAATTTGACACCAAAATTATGAGTTTTTGCTTAGGTGAAAAAATAAAGTCGAAACAGAAAGAAGGGGGGTGATAGATGAGAGGATGGAATGGTTTTATTGGAAGTGAAAGAATAGAATCAGGGTTATCTGCATGGGAGCTACCAAGTCCTAACTTGGAATTTTTGCGTAGCTGAGCTCCAGCTTGTTTCCTACAAATTCCTTGCTAAAGCCAATTAGAAATCCTCAGACTGAAGGTCAGAGGGTAGCAGAGGAAAGCCAGTTGTTCTAATATGTCCCAAAGTCTCAGGAGCTTACGGTAAACTCAGAAGTGGATTGGTGTGCAGCTCACCCCATACAGCGACTCAGGGACCCAGGCTCCTTCTGTCCTATGGTTGTGCCATATTTCACATATGGCTTCCTGGGTCTACGTGCCTGTCGATATCAAGCTAGCAGAGACACACAGATTCACATGTGGGAAGATTTTATGGGCCAGATGTGGCAGTTCCGTTGGCAAAACTTAGCCACAGAAGCAAAGCAAATTGTTAAGGATGCTGGTACCCAAGAGGAAGGGGAAACAAGTTGGTGAGGAACTTACTTATTTCTCAAAGGAAATAGACATACTACAAATTTGCTTTCACCATAAGGTGACTATGGACTGGCACCTATTTCGAAAAAGCCCCCTATTTTTATTTTAAAAAATCAAAAAAAATTTGAAGGGGAAAAAAGTGCATAATTCCACTCTATAATTTAATATATTGTAAACAAATAATTTTTATTGATATTTTCAGATTTATGTATAGCAATTATAGTTATTTAAAATAGCTATAACATATTTCATGGAACTGGTATTATTGACATAATTTCTCTTTTTTGGATATTAATTTGGCTTTCCCCCTCCATTTCTAGAAATATGGTAAGCAACTTCTAGCAGATAATATTTTCATGTGTTACATTGTTTTCTTATAATTATACAGTTACATTATTATTAAAATAATTCTGAAGTGAACACATTTTAGCAGATAGCTTTTTCTTCTGTTGAATTATTTCCTTAGAATAAATATTGATCAGTTGCATTACTGAGCTCGATAGTACAAATGTTTTAACAATTTTGTATGCATTCTTTTCATTGTGTTCTTTTCCAGAAGTTTACACTAATTTTCAGTGCTATTAGCTTTACCCTTTTATTCTGGCCCCACCAGCATTTATAAAATGTTTTCTGAAATGTATATAATGGTACTCCAGAGTTGTCTTAATATTGATTACTAAGAGAAATGTTTTTTCATTGTTTGCATCTATGGAATTCTCAAAGTTCTCTTTATCAATTTGAAAGAGCTGTTTATCCAGTAGAGATACTTATCTTTGTCTATTGGTTTCACTGTAATTTCTTTTCCTCTCTCTTGTCTCTTGTAATTGTAGGTTTCCCACATCCCCTTCTGAATGGACACAAGTGCTTCTGTGTACACATGCTGTTTATATCGTCCTTTGTGGCTCTAATAGTTTCTCTCTATTATTTGAAACCACAGAAATCCATATATCTTAGGATCTGTTTGGGGCTTTGTGTTTTATTCCATTGGTGTATGCGTTTATCTTTGTGTCACTTCTGCCCAGTAGGTAGTTGAAAGATATTACAGAGATGAGGGATGGCGTGTGTGATGAAAGGAGGAATCAACCACTTAGTTTTCTGCATACAATTTTCCTCTTAGGTTGATGTAAATCTCTCAAATAATGGATAAGTACATGTGTATCCTTCCACGGCAGGAAGACGCAGAGGTGAGGAATGACAAAAGGAGATGGTGAGAAATTATGGGCGGATTGAGATAGAACTGGTGAGCTGGTAAATTGTTTGGGGTTCAGGCAATAATTATTCTACATTTCTGTATTGACGTCATAGATTCCAAGCAGCTTCTGAATTGTCAGACTTGACGAGCGTGACTTTGTATTTGGTTATTAAAATCTGATTTGAACATTTCAAAATGAGTCATTCATGGCAATGAACTAAATTCTGGTTCTCATATTTTCCCTAAAACTAATCACAAACAACGTAGAGGAGAATTAAAATTAAGGATGTACCAAAATGCCATCAGGAGGATAGCAGGGTGGTGTTCAATAAAATAATTTTGTTTTTCAGGAAAACATGGGATAAATGACTTTTTGAATAAATACTGCCATCCTTGTGTGCAGAATTCACATTTTCTTATGCTGAAAGACAAAAAGAATTACTTCAAGTGCAAAGAAGTTTATAGTTCAGTTATAAGAAAGCATTGAAAAACACAATTATAGCTGCCTGAGGCTTATTGGAATTTATAGTGAAGGGAATTCAAAATTAAAGTGGCGTAGACTTGATCTACCCGATGTTGGGAACATTGTTGACTCTCCAGATTTCTTAATAATATAAAACTTGATTGCAACAGAGTTATTGGAAGTGTATGGAATCTGGACAGAATCCAGAATCTACAAACAGGGAAAACCTTTTTTTGTGTGGTTATTATATAGAGTCATGATAGAAATAAATCTTCATCTATTTATTCTAGTTCACGGTCTGTTCATGTCCTCTGCCAAAGCTTTTCTGGGAAGCTGTAAGGAGAAAGCCATTTGTTGGCTTAGCTTCTGACTTGACTTCGCTCCTCTCTATGGGAGATCACTTTACATTTCCTTAATTGCAGGGACAACTTGTATGGTTGGCAGTTATTTGAATTGAGAAAGGGATTTTAATGAACTATAGTTTCTTTGGCTCAGCTGGACTCGTAGTAGTCATAGACTAAATTAACAGTCACGGTCAAAGCTGAGATACCAGCTGTGTCACAGAAAAGGAAAGGTAAGGTTTATTCTGTGCTACTGTATTAGGATCATGCTCTTAAAATAATGGGTTTTGCAACTTCACACTTTTGAGTTATAGTGCTATTTCTTTTAAGGTTTCAAAAGGCTCCTCCAAGGCAGTCTTGGAAATCTGAGATGTCAGCATAGGGAAAGCAACCTGGCTGAGTCATTCATTATTAATCAGACAGTAATTATATTCATCTTGTGATTTAGAGGACATGGTCTTAGTTTTTCCATTATCATGGCCAAATGCAGTAGGTCATTAACATTATTCCTATTGAACATCCAAGGATACAAATACAGATAAAGGTTAAGTCATATGGGCCAATGGAATAAAAATTGGAATTGTATTCCCTAACCTTTAATTTAACAAATGGCACAGCTTCTACTACTCTATGTGCTTCACAAACATTTCTTCAGGTATTTTGAAAGCAATTTTTATAAGACATTATGAAAATTAAAATTATTAGTATTAAATTCAGTTTTGTCATCCTTAGTTCATTACTTCCTAGGGAAGTGAACTTAATACTTTCCCAGAAAACTGTTCACGATGTGTTTTAAATGCATTCCTCCTCATTCATCATTTTGATAAATGGATTTAGATAAATATATTATATGGTTTAGTCTCCTTAAAAGCCATGTAGCAATTTTGCAACAGAAAATGGGAATGTCGTGACTTAAATTTAGAATGCATCATCTTTCCAAAGGTTTGGATGAAAAAAAAGGAAATGAAAAATTTAGTGAGAAAAACTACATCACAAAAAAGTCTCTGCTCTTCTCTTGTAGGGACAATTTGTATCTTATTCCCAATGATAAAATATAAAGATATATTAATTCTAAAAATCTCTTGCGTCTAAGGAGACTAAGTCACCCCAGTTTGCCCAGCACTTCGCATGTTTTAGCACTGAAACTCTCCCTTCCTGGGAAACCCCTCAGTCCTAGGCAAACCAGGATGGTTGGTCATCCTACTTGCACATGAAAATTCCATAGATAGAGTAGGATTCAGGAGTGGCTCGCTTCAGGGCTCAAATAATGTCATCTGGATCCCACCTCTCAGGTACACTTTGGGTACGCTGCATTCTCAGGCTTTACAAAGTGGTCACTAATAGTTTCATGCTCCTCATTATTAGTCAAAAGAAGTCAAGCTTCAAACCTTATGTTCTCACTTCATGAAAACCAGTAGAAGTGGAGAAAATGTTGCTCTTCCAGAAACCCTCAGGTATCACTGGATTTGGTGGGTTTATGTGTCTTGAGCCAATTGCTATGGACAAGTGGATGGAATGGATGGAATTAATCTGATCAGTTGTGCCAATCAGAGCCCATTTCTGGAGCTGGAGATGACGTTTAAACCACCCAAACTATGTGGTTGATGATACACTTTTCTAAGGAAACTTTGGTGTCCTCAAAGAAAAGGGAGGTAATATTGGCTATCAAATAGCAATATTCCGGTCTTTTACCTTGCTAACAATTAAGGAAAAGTGTGGGAAACTTTTGTTTCTGGGTAGGATGTTGTAAGTAGCAGCAGATCAGGGCTCCTGCCATAAGAATTAGGGAGAAAAGCAGAGAAATTACCAATATTGTATTTTTAAAGACCTTGGAGAGCTGATCAAATGAAGAGTACTAGATCCATGATTCTCAAATTTCAACGTGTCAGCATCATCTGGAGAGCTTTTTGAAACAGACTTCCATGTTCCATTCTGCCGAGTTTCTGATTCAGTAGGCATGAGTTGGGGTCAGGGAATTTTCATTTATAACAAGTTCCCAGATGCTGCTGATCTGGGGACCATGCTGGACTAGATGAAATAAAATTTCAGAGAGGGAAGAGCCCTTCCTAGTAAGCAGGGATCACTACCCAGTTTCTCCCTGAGGGACATCTGCTGAGTGTGGCCAAAGACTGGAGATCTGGCTTGGCCTAGGTGGAGAAATGCTACTGGTGGAACAAGAAACCAGTGAAATTTCTGATGGCCACATAGGCTGGCACGACAGAATGGGATACAGAGGCACCCCAAACATGTGGCTATTTTTACCAGGAGGATTTTTGCAGAGGAGGTCAAGGAGCTGGGCTAGAAAGACAGAGTGAAATCTCCTTCATTTTCAGGATGCTTAGAATACAGATTCCTGGTGGAAGGATGGTCCTGCAAAAAGAAATTAAATTGAAAACCAGGGTGAATGGACTCTAAGTAAAGGTTCAATCAAGCCCTAAATCAGCTCATTTCTGATTGAGTTGAGGTGATCAGCTCCTTTCACACTATTTGCCTAACAGAGGAAAGTGCCAATAGGCAACTTCCCTAGGGGATAATAACGTCAATTTTAGTCCCTGTGGTTTTCTTATGCACCATTTCTAGCATATAATTGAAACAAAATCCATTCAAAGAGGTGGGAAAATGTGACTAACAATCAAGAGAAAAAACAGACAACAGAAGGAGACCCATGGATGATGCAGAAATTGGAATTAGCAGTCAGGGACTTTAAGAAAACTGAGATTAACATGTTGAAGAACATAGAGGAAAAGATGGCAAAATGGAATAAAAGATGGAGAATTTCAACAAGGAAATGGCATCTGTACAAAAAAAAAAAAAATCAAATGTAGAGTCCAGAACTTAAAAAAAAAATCCAGGATTAAGAACTCATTGCATGAATGTAGTAGAAGGCTTGGCACAGAGGAAGACACAATTATTTCTCTGAAGGCAGATGAACAGAAAATGTCTAAACTGAAACGAAGAGAAAGAAAATGAATTAAAGGGCAGAATGTTTTAAAAATAGAGAAGTGGAACACAAAAATAGAAAACATGTAAATGAGAAAGAGAGAAGAGAAGGGATCAAAAGCAATACCTGAAGAGATAAAGGTCAATAATTGTTTTACCATTAAAAACAAATATTGACCCATGGATTCAAGAAGTTCAGCAAATCGCCACAGAATTAAAATAAAGAAAATTATGTCTAGGTGCATAATAGTCAAACCGTTGACAACCACAGAGAGTATCTTAAACCAAAGAGAATATCTTAAAGTCTGCCAGAGGAAAAAAAGACACATTACATTCAAAGGAGCAACAATAAAACTGACTAAATTAGGGGTTGGCAAATTATGGTCAGAGGGCCAAATCAGGCTCACCTTCTTTGTGTAAATAAGGTTTTATTGGAATATACCTTTGCTCATTTGTTTGCATTTCATCTACGGCTAATAATTTTGTGCTACAATATCAGAGTTGAATAATTGCAAGAAAGTTACATGGCTCACAAAGCCTAAAATACTTCTATCTAGTCCTTTATGGAGAAAGTTTACCAACTCCTGGACTAAATTAACATATGGGACAAATAGAAAACAAATAACAACATAGTAAACTTTTACTCAATGATATCAGTATATTACACTAAATGTAAAAAGACCAAACACTCCAATTAAAACACAAAGATTATCAGACTGGGTAAAAATATCCCACTGATAACAAGATACATGCTTTAAAGAAAAAGACACAAGTAGGATAAAAGTAAAAGACAGAAAAAGATATAGTAGGCAAGCAATAACCAAAAGAAAGTTGGTGTGACTATACTGATAAAACATAATAAATAAAGACAAGGAGTATTACTGAAGATAAAGATGATAAAAGGGTAAAAGAAGAAGACAAACATCAAAATCAGTAGAGATACAGTAAATGTCTGTGGTCATCCAATTTGACCTAATTGATATACATATGCTACCACATCCAAAAATAGCAGATTAGGAGAAAGAGAGAACGATTCCCAACTCATACTATTAGACAAACACAACTTTATTTTTTATACTTGGTATCTGTGGTAGAGAAACATGTTTTTCCCCCCAGCTTTATTATGGTATAATTGTGAAAAAAATTATAACATAGTTAAAGCATGCAACATGATGATTTGTTATACATATACATTGTGAAAAGATTCCAGCAATCAAGTTAATTAACATCCATCACCTCACACAGTTATCTTTTTATTTTTGGCAAAAATGCTTAAGATCAACTCTCTTAGCAAATTTCAATTATACCATAAAGCATTATCAACTATAGTTCACCATGATACACATTAGATCTTCAGAACTTACTCTTATTACAAGTGAAAGTTTACACCCTTTGACCAACCTCTCCCCATTTCCCTCACCCCCAACCCCGGGCAACCACCATTCTACTTTCTGTTTCTGAGTGCAACTTTTTTTTAAACTCCACATATAAGTGATATTATTTAGCTTTTGTATTTCTCTATCTGGCTTATTTCACTTGGCATAATGCCCTCCAGTTTCATCAATGTTGTTGCAAATGGCAGAATTCTCCTCTTTTTCGAGGCTGAATAATATTCCATTGTGTGTGTGTGTGTGTGTGTGTGTGTGTGTGTGTATCACAAAATCTCTATCCTTTCATCTGTCAGTGGACACTTAGGTTGTTTCTCTATCTTGGCTATTGTGAATAATACTGCAATGAATATGGGAGTACAGATATGTGTTTGTATAGCAATTTTATTCTGTTGGATATATACCCAGATGTGGGATTGCTGGAGTGTATGGTAGTTCTATTTTTAATTTTTTGAGGCACCTCCGTACTGTTTTCCGTAGTGACCGTTCCAATTTACATTCCTATCAACGGTGCACAAAGGTTCCCTTTTCTGCACATCCTTGCCAATATTTGTCATCTCTGGTCTTTTTGATAATAGATGTTTTAACAGATATGAGGTGATTTCTCATTGTGGTTTTGATTTGCATTTCCCTGATAATTAGCAATGTTGAGCATCTTTTCATATTCCTGTTGGCAATTTTTATATCGTCTTTGGAAAAATGTCTATTTGCATCCTCTGCCCCTTTTTAACCGGATTATTTGTTTTTTATTTGCTATTGTGTTGTGTGAGTTCCTTACGTATTTTGAATATTAACCCCTTATTGGATATATGGTTTGCTAATATTTCCTTTCATTCCACAGATTGCCTTTTTGTTTCAATGATAGTTTCCTTTGCTGTGCTGACTTTTTTGTGGCTGGGAAAGATTCGCTCTGAGCTCACATCTATTGCCAATCTTCCTCTTTTTTTTCCTCCCCAAAGCTCCAGTACATAATTGTATATTCTAGTTGTAAATCCTTCTAGTTCTTCTATGTGAGCCACTGCCACAGTATGACTACTGACAGGCGAGTGGTGTTGTTCAGCACCTGGGAACCGAACTTGGGCCACCAAAGTGGAGCATGCTGAACTTTAACCACTAGGCCATCAGGGCTGGCTCTGTGCAGATTTTTTAGTTTGATGTAGTCCCAATTGTTTATTGTTTATTTTTGCTTTTGTTGCCTTTGTTTTTTGGTGTCAAATCCAAAAAATTATTGCTAAGACCAATGTTAAGGAGCTTTCCTCTATGTTTTTTTCTAGGGGTTTTACAGTTTTGGTCTTATGTTTACGGCTTTAATCTACTTTGAGTTGATTTTTGTGTATGATGTAGGATGGGGGTCCAGTTTTATTCCTTTGCATGTGGCTGCCCAGTTTTCCCAATCCTATTTATCACAGAAACTATCCTTCCCCCATTGTGTCTTCTTGGCACATTTGTTGAAAATTAATTGACCATAAATGCATGGGTTTATTTCTGGGCTGTCTATTCTGTTCTGTTGATCTTTGTGTCTGTTTTTATGCAAATACTACATTGTTTTGATTGTTATAGCTTTGAAATATAGACTGAAATCTGGAATTATGATTCCTCCAGCTTTGCCCTTCTTACTGAAGATTGTTTCAGCTGTTAGAGGCCTGTTGTGGTCCCATACAAATTTTGGGATTTTTTTTCTATTTCTATGAAAAATTCCATTAGAATTTTGATAGGGATTCCATAGAATTTGTAGATCATTTTGCTGTTCTCTTTGTCCATGTGTTTGTTTATCTTCCACATATGAGTGAAATCATATGGTGTTTGTCTTTCTCTGTCTGGCTTATTTTGCTTAATGTAATACCCTCGAGGTCCACCCATGTTGTTGTGAACGGGACAATTTTGTCTTTTTTTATGGCTGAGTAGTATTCCATTGTATATATATATATATATATACCACGCCTTCTTTATCCAATCATCAGTTGATGTACACTTGGGTTGCTTCCACATCTTGGCTATTGTGAATAATGCCACAATGAACATAGGGATGCATAGGTCTCTTTGTATTGTTGATTTCAAGTTCTTTGGGTAAATACCCAGTAGTAGGATAGCTGCGTCATATGGTATTTCTATTTTTAATTTTGTGAGGAATCTCCATACTGTTTTCCAGTGACTGCACCATTTTGCATTCCCACCAGCTGTGTATGAGGGTTTCCTTTTCTTCACATTCTCTCCAACGTTTCTTATTTTTTGTCTTGGTGATTATAGCCATTTTAACAGGTGTAAGGTGGTTTGTTAGTGTAGTTTTGATTTACATTTCCCTGATGATTAATGATGTTGAGCATCTTTTCATGTGCCTATTGGCCATCTGTATATCTTCTTTGGAGAAATGTCTATTCATTTCCCCTGTCCACTTTTTTTTTAGTGGTTTTCTTTTTTTTTTTTTTAAAGATTTTACTTTTTTATTTTTATTTTTCCTTCTCTGCCCTGCCCAAGCTCCCCAGTACATAGTTGTATATCTTAGTTGTGGGTCCTTCTAGTTGTGGCATGTGGGATGCCACCTCAGCATGGCTCAGCCTAGCAAGTACTCAGCCTAGCACTTGAGCAGTGCTAGGTCTGCTCCCAGGATCCAAACTGATGAAACCCTGGGCTGCCAAAGCAGAGCATCCAAACTCAACCACTCAGACATAGAGCTGGCATCTCCACTGGCGACTTTTTGATTGGGTTATTTGGTTTTTTGTAGTTCAGTTGTGTGAGTTCTTTATATATTATGGAGATTAACCCCTTGTCAAGTATACGATTTGCAAATATTTTCTCCCAGTTGGTGGGTTGTCTTTTCATTTTGATCTTGGTTTCCTTTGCCTTGCAGAAACTCTTTAGTCTGATGAAATCCCTCTTGTTTATTTTTTCTTTTGTTTTCCTTGTCTGAGTGGACATGGTATTTGAAAAGATCCTTTTAAGACTAATGTCAAAAAGTGTACAGCCTATATTTTCTTCTAGAAGTTTTATGGTTTCAGGTCTTACCTTCAGGTCTTTGATCCACTTTGAGTCTATTTTTGTGTATGGAGAAAGATAATGGTCTACTTTCATTCTTTTGCATGTGGCTGTCCAGTTTTCCAACACCATTTATTGAAGAGACTTTTCTTTCCCCATTGTATGTTCTTGGCTCCTTTGTCAAGGATTAGCTGTCTCTAGATGTGTGGTTTTATTTCTGGGCTTTCAGTTCTGTTCCATTGATCTGTGTACCTGCTTTTGTACCAATACTGTGTTGTTTTGATGACTATAGCTTTGTAGTATATTTTGAAGTCAGGGATTGTGATGCCTCCAGCTTTGTTCTTATGTCTCAGGATTGCTTTGGCTATTCGAGGTCTTTTGTTGCCCCACATGAATTTTAAGATTCTTTGTTCTATTTCTGTGAAGAATGTCTTTGGGATTCCATTGAATCTGTAGATTGCTTTAGGTAGTATGGACATTTTAACTATGTTTATTCTTCCAACCCATGTGCATGCAATATCTTTCCATTTCTTTATGTCATTATCAATTTCTTTCAGTAATGTCTTATAGTTTTCATTGTATAGGTCTTTCACTTCCTTGGTTAAATTTGTTACTAGATATTTTATTCTTTTTGTTGCGATTGTAAATGGGATTGTATTCTTGAGTTCTCTTTCTGTTAGTTCATTATTAGAGTATAAAAATTCCACTCAGTTTTGTAAGTTGACTTTGTACCCTGCAACTTTACAGTAGTTGTTGATTATTTCTAATAATTTTCCAAGGGATTCTTTAGGGTTTTCTACGTATAAAATCATGTCATCTGCAAACAGCAAGAGTTTCACTTCTTCATTGCCTATTTGGATGCCTTTTGTTTCTTTTTCTTGCCTAATTGCTGTGGCCAAAACCTCCAGTACTACATTGAATAAGAGTGGTGAGAGTGGGCACACTTGTTCCTGTTCTCAGAGGGATGGCTTTCAGTTTTTCCCTTCTGAGTATGATGTCAGCTGTGGGTTTGTCATATATGACCTTTATTATGTTGAGGTACTTTCCTTCTGTACTCATTTTACTGAGAGTTTTTATCGTGAATGGATGCTGGATCTTGCCAAATGGTTTCTCTGTAGCTATTGAGCTTATTGTGTAGTTTTTGTTCCTCTTTTTGTTGATGTGGTGTATCACATTGATTGATTTGTGGATGTTGAACCATCCCTGTATTCCAGGTATGAATCCCCCTTGATCATGGTGTATGAGCTTTTTGATATATTGCTGTATTCAGTTTGCCAATATTTTGTTGAGGATTTTTGCATCTATGTTCATCAGTGATATTGGCCTGTAATTTTTCCTCTTTGTGTTGTCCTTGTCTGGCTTTGGCATAAGGGTGATGTTGGCCTTGTAGAATGTCTTAAGATGTGTTCTGTCTCCCTCAATTTTCTGGAATAGTTTGAGAAAGGTAATAAATCTTCTTTAAATGTTTGGTAGAATTCTCTAGAGAAGCCATATGGTCCTAGACTTTTATTTTTTGGGAGGTTTTTGATTACTGTTTTAATCTCTTAATTCTGATTAGTTTATTCAGATTCTCTACTTATTCTTGATTCAGTTTTGGGAGGTTGTATGAGTCAAAGAATTTATCCATTTCTTCTATATTGTCCAATTTGTTGGCATATGGTTTTTCATAGTATTCTCTCATAATCCTTTGTGTTTCTGTGGTATCTGTTGTAATTCCTCCTCTTTCATTTCTAATTTTATTTATTTGAGCCTTCTTTCTTTTTTTCTTAGGGAGTCTGGGAAAGGTTTGTCAACTTTGTTTATCTTCTCAAAAAACCAGCTCTTTGTTTCATTGACCCTTTCTACTGGTTTTTTTGTTTGTTTCAATTTCATTTATTTCTGCTCTAATTTTTATTGGTTCTTTCCTTCTGCTGACTTTGGGCTTTGTTTGTTCTTCTTTTTCTAATTCTGTTAGTTGTAGTTTAAGATTGCTTATTTCAGATTTTTCTTTTTTGTTAAGATGGACCTGTATTGCTATGAATTTCCCTCTCAGGACCACTTTTCCTGAATCCCACGTGAGTTAGTATGGTGTATTTTCATTTTCATTTGCCTTCAAATATTTTTTGATATCTCCTTTAACTTATTCAATGATCCATTGGTTGTTCAGTAGTATGTTGTTTAGTCTCCTCATATTTGTTACTTTCCAAGCTTTTTTCCTATAGTTGATTTCTAGTTTCATATCATTATGATCAGAAAAGTTGCTTGATATTGTTTCAGTCTTCTTAAATTTATTGAAGCTTGCCTTGTTTCCTAACATATGGTCTATCCTTGAGAAAGTTCCACATGCACTTGAGAGGAATTTGTATTCTGCTGTTTTATATATATAAAGTCCATCCGGTCTAATTTTTCATTTAAATCCACTATTTCCTTGTTGACTTTCTGTCTGGATGATTTATCCATTGATGTAAGTGGGATGTTAAGGTCTCCTACTATTATTGTGTTGTTGTTAACATCTCCTTTTAGGTTTGTGAATATTTGCTTTAGGTACTTTGGTGTTCCTGTGTGTAAACATATATGTGTGCATATATATTTATAAGTGTTATGTCTTATGTTATGTCTTCTGGTGTGCTGGCTTTATGGAGACATCCCTGCAATAACTTAGCCACCTCTGCATGGGGCTTTCCCATGGGCTGAGAGGGAACTTGGAGAGTGAAGGTGTTCCTACAGATGGCCACCCCTCCTATCTCTCCTGTCAGAGCCATGCATGGTCCCACGCCCTGGGTCACTGCCACTGGGGGAGGGAGAGGAGATCCCCTTACCTCCTTTCACTTCCTCCAGGGGTCCAGCACCTCCGCCTTCAGATGTATGGCTGCATGGGTCTCTCAGACGTGTTTTGTGTTGTGTGAATGTCCTCTGCTGCTTTATGAATGTCCTTTTCATTGTATCTTAGTGGGGAGAGTCTAAGGGAAGAACTCGCTCTAGCATGATGCTGACATCACTCTTCAGACCAGCACAACTTTTATCACCTAAACTTGACAGGAACATTTTGACAAAAGAAAATTATAGGCTAATAGTTCTCATGAACACATACAGAAAAATCCTAAACAAACTTAGTAGGTTGAACCTGCATAGTACACTATGACATAATGCAGTTTATTCCAGTTTATACATGATTGATTTGATATTTGAAAATTAATCAGAGTAATTCCCCACATTAGCAGACTAAAGGAGAAAAAGCATAAGACCAACTGAATAGATACAGAATAAGCATTTGTTACCTCCAGAATGGCTAAAATCTAAAAGATGGACAATACAAAGAGTAGATGAGGACGTAAAGCAATAGTAACCCTCATCATTGCTGGTAGAGGTTTAAATTGGTTACTTACCTCTTTGTAAAACTGGCAGTATTTTCTAAAGGCTCCTAGTTATGTACTGAAGAGAAATTAATGTGTCCACCAAAAGACATATACGTGAGTGTTTGCACCAGTTTTATTTATAAGAGTCTAAAAGTGGGCACATCCCAATGTTCATTAACAGGAAATGGATGAATAAATTGCAGTGCATCCAACAGTGCAAAATTCATATCTAGCAATATGAAAGAATGAACTACTGCTATGTATGAACTGAACAACTCTTACTGGTATTATGCTGAGTTAAATGAATCAGACACAAAAGAGTTAATACAGTATGCATCCATTTATATGGAGTTCAAGAACAGATTAAACTACTCAATGATAAAAGACATCAAAATAGTTGTTGTCACTGTTGGAAATGGAGAATTGACTGGCAAGAGGAAAAGAGAGACTCTGGTGTGCTGGAAATATTTTGTGTCTTGGTCTGTGTGATGATTAAGTAAATATAAATAGACGTAACTTTTCTTGAGTTGTTCACTTAACATTCCTTGCTTTAGTAAACATATTCACATCTCATTGAAAAGTGGAAGCATTTGCTATGATTTATTCTATAATCCTAGAATAAAGTCAGTAAGTCAAGTTGAAGAATGGCAAAAATAACAAAGGAAAAGAAGACCTATAAGTCATATTATAGCTCTCTTCAAACGATTGAGAAGCTGTTATTTGAAAAAAGAATTTGCCTTCTTTTTATTTTTATGGTTTTTGATTGAAGGCCAAAGATCCAACAGGAGGAGTTAGAAGCAGGGAAATTTCTCTGAATGTTATAGATTGTTTATCAGCTACACATTTCATCCATCCTAGTATGTGTGTCCCTGTGCAATGTGATGTTGCCATTCCTCCTTTTCAGAAGTGGAGTCTTTTTCTTCCCTGCTTTGCATCTGGGCTAGCCTGTTAGCTTTGACCAAAAAAAAAAAATGTGGCAGAAATGATGTTGTATGAGTTCTGAAGCCTAGGTCTCAAAAGGCCCTGCAGCTTCTGCCTTCATTCTTTTGGAACACTATGCTGAGACATGTAATGAAGTCAGTTTAATGTGGAGGAGGATGAGAAACTACATGGGAGAGAATCAAAGCCTTCCAGCCCACAGGCAGCACTGCCTGCCAGCCAGGTGAGGGAGGCCATCTTGAATCGTCCAGCTCAGACAATCCTCCAGTTGAAAGCAGCAACATAATTGGGACCAGCGAAAACTGGTAGAAATAAAATTCTACAGAAATAAGAATCGGTTAGCTTCAGACTCACCTTTCCAAGTTATCTTCTAATTTTTTGAGGATTTCAATGAGAGACTCATAATCTTATGTAAAACCATTCCCAGTTTATACATAGTTTTCCTACCTTAGATCACAAGATCAAAATAAATAAAAAGATAATGATTTAAATAGCATGCATTCCATATGTAAATGTTTGGGCATGACTATACTAGAAGAGATAATGAGGTCAGATGCTTGCCACTCTATGAAGCCCACCAGGAATGTGATTGCTATAAATATAGCCAGATTCAGGGGTGTTGCATTTGTGACTCAAATAATATGTACGGTGTTGCTATCAGTGATATGATTTTCCAAAATGGTGGACAACTCTTGGCAAAGTTCCAAAACAAACAAATTTTAAGTTTCCCTCAAATAAGGTAATTGCTGCACTAGAAAATTCAGTGTATAAATGTGCAAAAAAAAACACTTGGTTTTATGTAAATCTGAGTTAAATTCTAGGCTCAGATAATTTCAACGGGTTTTCATCTATATGAAATTGACTTGAGGCATAGGAGCACTCTTGATTAGGCGAGACTCTCCCTGAATTGGAGAATTCTAGCATTCTTCATCCCGGCCCACCAAAAATCAGCAGTGCTCCCAGTTGCTGTGACAGTTTGTTCTCCCACCTTGATTTCTCCCACAAAGCTCAGAGTGGGTTTGCCTTTAAGAACCAGTGATTGGTAAATTCTTTTCTTCATTATTGAGCTCTCTGCCTTCAAACCAGTGATGAGAAATTACATCTAATTTCTGCACATCATAACTAAAGAACAAAAGTCATCTTTTCCAAGTACTAAATTGTTGTAAACTTAAAATTTTATGTAGGGATCAAACTGGATGATTTTAAGCTCTGCAATTTTAACAGATATTTCATTTTTAATATATCACTATGCCATAAATCACATTAGATGAAAAATTTGGGTTATTTTTGTATATGAATAAAAGGATAGTCTAAATTATAATGACTTTTTCACTTGAAAAAAATTTGCATTTAAGTGGTAATATGTGCTCCTTATAATAAAATTGTTACAATTCAGACAAATAGGAAGATAAATTATATGAAATAACCCAGAGACAAATCAACCAAAGTGAGTCCATATTAATATTTTAGTTAATTTTCTTATAGCTTTCTTTCCATGTCTGTTTTTTTATTTGGGGGTTTAAAAATGTACAATGAACTTTGTATTTTCCTTTTAAACTTATGTCATGAGCATTTTCCTTATTATTTCAAACAAGTGGTAGTCTTAAATCTTTACAAATATCCTAACATGAATATATGCTATGGTAGATATAGATAGTTGTTCCTCAATATGTTTCCACCCACCCAAACCCCCAAATCCTCCATGGTAATGGAGCTCTAGTTTTGTAGCTATTCACATGACTGTCTGGAACAGGGGTTGGTAAACTATGGCCTATGGGCCAAATCCAGCCTGTTGTCTGTTTTTGTATGGCCTACAAGCTAAGAATGATTTATATGCTTGTAAGTGTGTATTAGTCAGGGTCCTTCAGAGAAACAGAACCAATAGGATACAGATAAGAGACAATTTATTATAGAGATTGGCTCACGTGATTATGGAGGCCAAGAAGTCCCATGATCTGCCAACTGCAAGGTGGAGAACCAGCAAAGCTGATGGTATGATACATTCCAAGTCCAAAGGCCTGAGAACAAGGAGCTGTGATGTAGGAGGGCAGGACCAGATGGACATCCCAGCTCAAGAAAGGAGAGAGACATTTTGTTCTTCCTTAGCCTTTTTGTTCCATCCTTCTCGTTTTTGTTCCATTCGGGCTCTCAACAGATTGAGTGATACCCACCCACACTGGTGAGGTGGATCTTCTTTCCTCAGTCTATTGAATCAAACGCTAATGTGTTCTACAAACACCCTCACAGACACACCTAGAAATAATGTTTTTCCAGCTCTCTGGGCATCCCTTCACCCAGTCAGGTTGACTCATAAAATTAACCACCCCAAGGGATTGTTGGAAAAAAAAAAAAAAGATGCAATGGAGATGTTATGTGGTTAAAATATTTACTATCTAGCCCTTTACAGAAAATGTTTGCTGACCCTAAATATGGAATATAGACAATATTCTCAGCCTTTCTTGCAACTAGCTAGGTAGATCCATGAACCTAGGCTCATGCCCATGTACCTGAGCTACATCCTTAAAGGGGAGGGCATGCCCACTTGCTCACCTCCCTTTTTCCTGCTCCTTGGCACATGAGTGTGGTGGTGAGCCATGTAGCTGAGAGGAACATCCTAGGAATGGCTGAGTAACAAGACTGAAGAAACTCAATCTTTAGGTGACCTTCTTGAACAGCCACTGTACCAGCCCCAGACCACTTACCTACAGATGGTTATGGGAGAGAGAAGTAAATTTCTATCTCATTTAAACCACTGTTATATGCATCCCAACCTAAGATGCCATAGATTGGATACACCATTAGTGTATATACCACTAAGAAAGAAAACATCCTTTCAAATATACTATTTCCCAACACTTTATTATCACTTAAAAATTTTGTGTTTAAAAAAACTCTTGAAAAAGGCTCTTTTAGGCTTATTTTTGTAGAGATTTAAAAAAAATCACATATCACTCTTGTATACACATAAGAATGCACAGAGAAATATGAGCAAAAATAAATTGGTTAAGGTATTACTGAACTTCTTCAGCATATGGTCCAATTCCTCTAAATGATTTTTGATACAACATCATCTAAGTCTGCATTTTCCATGCGATATCCTCCTCTGGGAGAATAAGGGTGTTGCCAAGGCAGCGTTGCTTAAATTAGTTTTCACTCTTGCCCCTGGGATATTCTCCCCACCTGCCTGCCCTCCGTCTGCTGTTTGGATGCTCCTGCACAGACCATGAGAACTGTCACAAGTGCTGCGTGGCTGAGAGTGGTTGTAAGCGCATCCACATCTCAGAGATGTTAAAATGTGAAACAGTGCATCCTAGAATCAGTGAAACAGGCTTTTGCAGAGCTGACGATCAGAAAGAAAACAATCATGGATACTCCTAACTACATGAATACTTTGGTGTATTTCCTTTCAGTCTTTTAAAAGCATTTTTATTTATATAGTTGCAATTACACTGAACCTACAATTATATATATATATCCTACATTCTCACTTAACATAAGTATAATTTCATATTGTCTTAGTTCTGATAAATATTTGCTAGATACGTAATATTCTATTATGTGTATGTCCAATAATCCACTTAGTTATCTCACTGATAATTTAGCTAACCAATTCCTAAGCCACAATGGAACTTCCTGATTGTTTTATATGAATGAGAGTCAAATATACAGAAATGACAATAGAATCAACTATCTAGGCTTTCAGGGTAAAAAAAAGTCCTTAAAATTAATAACAATTGAGAAATTTAACTTAAACCATTCACAATGATTCTACAACAGAGAAGACTCTTACTTGGCCTTATCGAATATCACTACCTCGTGTTGTGTGATCACTAAAGGATGCACGTGACTCCATTTCATAGTGAGGATGTATTTTGCTATGGAAACCATTTTATCAAATGCCTCCTATGAGTATTGAGAAAGAACCGTAAATGCTAACAGCTTACGTTTTAAGATAGGTCGAAAGAGTGAAAAAGCATTAAGAGCAGAATGAAGATCTCAGGTCCGATTACAGTTATCTTCTCATAGGAAAAGCTAGTGAAAGAAATAAGTGACGTGATTTGACAGCATGTCAATAGCTTTCTGAACAGAGAGTGAAGAATAATAGGCAAAACCGAAAAAAAAAGAAAAAAAGAAAAAATAGGACCCGGAATTGTTGTACTCAGGAAAATTATTTGGCTGCTGTTCCTTTAAACACAAACTGCTGAGTTATTATAATTCAGAGACAGCCTAGACAGGGATTATCACTTGCACAATTAAGGATTATGACTCCTAAAAAGATTTTTATGTTTAAAAAGCACAGCAGCAAAGTACTGACAGCGGGAAAGAAAAAAGCAGCCCTTAACAGATAGAACAGGAAGTGCATCCTTAGTTGCTCTGAATTTTGACAGAAGCAACCCGTGGGGACTTCCCAGAGCTACAAGATGGGGTATTAGCTTCGATTTTATGAGCAAGAGATGAGATGAGGGCATTTCTTAGAAAACTCTGTCTCTCTCTTTTTTTTTCGTTGGTTACAGATACACAGAAATGAAAACTGCAGTGCAAAATAAAAAGAATGAGTGTTTTATAGAGAGGAGCTTCATTATGTATTCAATGTCAAGGTAATATTTGCCTTTGACGATCACATGTTAAATAATTTTAGAATGGTAACATTGAACTTTAAACAGGAAAGAAAGAAATGGAGAGAAAAATACAAATGTGAAAGAAATAATATCCACAATAAGTTTTCTGGCATAGTTATCATCTTGAATAAGTTTGCCTAGAGTGTATGTGCTTTTGAAAAATTAATAACATACCCACAGAATAGGAAAAATACTTGCCAATCATGTATCTGATAAGGGACTTGCGTCCAGAATATAACAAGAACTCTTACAATCCAACAACAAAAAGGTAAATAACAATTTAAAAAAATAGGCAAAGGATTTGAACAGATATTTCTCTACAGAGAATATACAAATGGCTAATAACCACATGAAGAGATGTTTCAACATCATTATGATGAAGGAAATGCAAATCAAAACCACAACCAGATGCTAGTTCATACCCACTAGGATTGTGAAAATATTTTAAATGGACAAGTGTTGTTGAGAATGTCTAGAAATTGAACCCCTCATGCCTTGCTGGTGGGTTTGTAAAATGGGGCAGCCACTTAAGAAAACAGCTCGGCGGTTCCTCAAAATGTTAAACATAAAGTTACCATAGGACCCAGCAATTCCACTCCTAGGTATATACCCAAGAGAAATGAAAACTAAGTCTACACAAAGCTTGCACACAAACATTCATAGCAGTTTCATGCATAATAGCAAAAAATCAACTGATGAATGGATAAATAAAATGAGGAATATGCATACAATGGAATATTAATGGGACATAAAAAGGAATGAAATACTGATGCATGTTATAACATGGATGAACCTCAAAGACACTATACTAAGTAAGAGAAGCCAATCACAAAAGACCACACATTGTATGATTCCATTTATGTGAAATATCCAGAATAGATAAATTCGTAGGGGCAGAAAGTAGATTAGCGGTTGCCGGGGGCTGGGGGAGGAAGGGAATGAGGAGTGGCTGCTAATGGGTATGAGGTTTCCTTTTGGAGTGATGAAAGTATCCTCAAGTTAAATACTGGTGATGCTTGCACAACTTTGTGAAAATACTAAAAACCATCAATTGTGATTGAAAATTGTACTTGACAGGTGTGAATTCTATGATATGTGAAATATATCTCAAGAAAGCTGTTGTAAAAGTTGATAATTAAATTTAGTCTATAAACACAGAATTTCTAAAGAATTGGTACAGTTAGGTTTCTAGATTCATATAGTGCTTTTGCTTTCTCTTTTAATATTATAACTCTCTATACTACCTTTGTTTACTTGACTGAATCATGAAAGTGAAATTGAAGTGATAATTCAACTTAAAGTGATAATTACTCTTCCATCTGACCAAGCTAATCTTGCTTTTGCTTTCATTCATTTATTTATTTCCCATTTTATTACAAATTAGGTAGAAAAATGAGACTTTTATTTTATTTTTTGAGATAAAGGAAATATATTTACTATTTTTCCAATTTTAATTACTGTCTTTGTGATAAACGTCAAATATTTTTTCCCCCATAATATGCCATTAAAGAAGATGATTGTCCAGAGGTGAAGTGGTGAGGGAAGAAAAGCACCCCTAATCTTGCTATTTTTACAGACATTTTCCACATTTAACCCTGATTTTCTATTCCATGTGTACATTTTTAGGTGCCATATAATTTCAATTGCATATTTGCTTCAATTAACATTGTAACGGGAATGCTTTTCCTGGCTTGGCATTTCTTTGACAGATGTGGTTAGGTTACCCATCTTGAGATGGGGAGGTTATCCTGGAATATCCTGGATGTTCTGGGTGGGTCTTGTTTAATTACAATGGCCCTTATAATGGAAAGAAGGAGGTGGGGGCATCTGAGATGTGACCATGGAAGCAGAGGTCAAAGTGAGACGAGAGACCTAGGCCTGAAGAATGCGGGTGTCTTCCGTCAAAAGCTGGAAAAGGCGAGGGAAGACATTCTCTCCTAGAGCTTCCTACCGATGCATTTTGGACATCTGACCTTCAAAGTTGAAGATACAAATACATGCTGTTTTAAGCCATTCAGTTTGTAGTAATTTGTTAAAGTAGCAATAGAGAACTAATACAATCATCATTTTAAATTATTGCCTGTTGTCATAATGGACCAGTTTCCCAAACCATTTCCTTGTTTCAAAATAGCAAACATTCTGAAACAGCAATTGAATCAATGTAGCCAGGTCTGCATGTGGAGGTTTGGTCCATGGCTGCAGAGTGTGACCAACTTCCGTGATATTGGCTATTAGGGTGGCCTGGCAGCATGTCCAATGTCACTGTCATCTCATTCTCCTCTCCATAGGAGGCTTAACGTTGAACAGTACTACAGAGCATTCAGCCCCACTACCCCACGGAAACTCTGCATTCTTGTTTCGGGTAACATGCAGCTGGACAGTCATTGGCCCTGAGTACAGAAACTGTATTTTCTGAATGAAAATTTAGGAGACAGAATACTTGAAATCTGGACTTTTGGGAAATCTGGAACCTAAGATTGTCATTCATATGGCTCAGTGAGTGATAGTTTGTAATCTCCTTAGTTGGTGGATAATAACGTAAACATCGCAAAGGGCAGAACTCCTTATTTTTGCTTTCTTGATTAACGACCATGAAACGATACCAAACAATTTCTTGTTGAAACACTAGAAGTTTCCGTTTTGTCTTTTGAAGTTAGCCTGTGTTGCAACAGATGGAAGCCCAGCAGCAGTTGGAATGGATGGCCATGGAGAGAGACATAAACAAAAGCAGAGAACAGTGATTAAGTCTCCAACTGTCAAAAGCCCAAAGCTTCCTAGAATTCAGCTTTTACAGGGAAAAAAAATGCATGGGACAAATGTTCCATTAAATTCTTTAAACCTAGGGGCAGAGAAACTAGCTTAGGCTACAAACTGCAATGATAGAGTACACGTTATCCAATTAAATTTAGTTAATCTGACACACATGTGGTATAGATTATCGTTAATATGGTACATGGTGATTAGGGAAAATGGTAATTAGTTCACACGAATGACTGTAATTAGTATTATTTGCACCAAGAGCATTTTTAAGCACTTGTTTTCCTTTTTTCGTTTTCTGAGTTCTTCAGTATCTGAATCAGAATCAGAATCACTATGTCCTCTCATTCCATGCTCCATTTTCTGTCTAAATCATCACACAGACCCACTCTGCAAGACTAAGGTCTTGTGCCCCCAATATTTGCCTGCACTATCACCAAAGGCTTGAAGTTCCAGACACCTGATCTTGTGATGTTCCATTCCCTTCACCAAAGGTCCTGGGCAGTAAAACTTTACGCTCAGAGCTTTGATTTGCTCTCCACATGCACAGGTGGGTGGGAATGTCAGGGAACATCGAGGCTACAGGACGGAGAGGGCCCAGTAAAAACGTTCTCTGAAGCTCAGTAGCATGCCAGGGGCAGGACAGTGGGAACAGCCAGCCCTAGGATCAGGCAATAAGAGGATGTGTTTGTAGAAAAGTGAAAACAAAAATAAAACAAACCAAAAGGGGTTAGTTTTTCTTATCACCAGGAAGAGCTATTCTAAGCAATGTTATTGGTAAAATATTCCTCTAAGCCAATTACTGGTCGAGGTTCTGAACAATTGCTGTGGTTTACTGTTGAGTTTTAATGCTATATATGTATGTTTCAAATGAGAAAATTTTAACTTCTTATTTTTTTAATATACATCAGATTCTACATAGAAGTCAATTCGGAAATGCTGGGTTATATAATCACCCCAGACACACGTGGACTCAGCTGCACGTTTGTTTTGAGAGTAAGTTTGTCATCGTTCAGAATTGTTGGAGCTGATTTCAGGTACAGTCGGTGTGTCCAAACCTTGTGGCATTACATATTCTTGTGTTTAAATAGTGGATTAAAAATAAAGAATGATAGTACAATGACCATAAAGACAAAGACACAGAAATTGAATTGCTTCCATCTGTCATTCTATGTGACCACCTGGGAGACTTAATTTTGTTTAAAATTTCTTGACTGTGAGCACATTTGAAAGCTGCTAGAATCTATCCCAAAGAAACAAATACATGGACAGTATTGCAATTTGTGAAATTTATTGTGAAAAGGATGTTTTAAAATTTTAATTTTTTCCAGCTTTATTGATATATAACCGACATATAACATTGTATAAGTTCAAGGTGTACAGCGTGTTCATTTGATACATTTATATATTGCAAACTGAATACCACCAGAGTGTTAGCTAACACTTCCATCACATCACATAATTACCGCATCTTTTTTGTGGTGAGAACACTTAGGATCTACTCTCTTAGCAATTTTCAAGTACATAATACAGTGTTATTAACTACAATCACCATACTGTACATTAGATCCTCAGAAATTATTCATTACAACTGGAAATTTGTACCCTTTGACCAACATCTCCCTGTGAAAAGAATTTTTAAAATCTCTGTCAAACTTCTATCTTTAAGACTTTTTCTAGCTATTTGTGTATCTGTTGCTTTATGTGAAATGAACTTTAATGAAATTAAAATTAAAGTATGCTTTGATCACCTATAGGCATGGATAGATTGAAAAATCTAGCTATACTATCTACTGCGTGAATATGCAGAAAAGATCAGTTTTTAAGTCATTTAGACTTTCAAATAGAAACTGAATTGTCATTTATTGTTCACTATGGAGATTAAACAGATAAAAATATAAACCCCATTTAAAAGTATCAATCCATTACTTGTTTTCCTTTTTTATATTATAATACTAGCTTTAATTTTTATTAGCAATGTGTTTCTGGCATGAGCATTATAGAGAGTTAAAAGAAAATTTTCACTGCGTTTTTCTGGCCATTATTATTATTTGTTCCATTATAAGGACATTACTGAAAATAATTTTGTCATATAGGGGATACGTTAAAAAAATGATATGCTCTTGGTGTCAAATATGCTAGATATGCCACTGCTAAAAGACCCAGTGTCTGAGAGACTAGTGGCAAAGGGATGAGAGGAAGAACAGTGTTATAGGAGAGAGAAAAGGAGAGGAAGACAAATGGTCACTGTTATTCCCAGCGCCCTCATGAAGAGGATTGTATACCTACACGACTACAAGAGGTTTACTTTTAGGACCAGTATGATTTGAGGAGCAAGGAAAAGGCCCCCCCTTCTCCCACTTGTTGGCCACCACATGGCATTCCTTTACCTGGAAAGAAAGCTCTTAAGTCCACATTTAGAAATATAAGGCATAAAAATATAGATACCATTCATTCCTTCAACAACTACTTTTGACTGCCTATTATATGCTAATATTCTTATCACTGACATCCTGTAATGAACCGAACAAAGTCTTGCCCTCCTAGAATTTATATTCCACTAGGGGAGATAGACAACATAAAAGATAAATAAGAAATAATGTCGTAAGTTAAAACGCGATAGGTGTCGTAAAGAAAAATAGAGCAGGAAGGGGAATAGGGTGCGTGGGTGACAATACATATTTTTTCAACTCTTTAGTGAGGTATAATTTATATACAGTAAATGCATAAATATTTAGTTAACAGCTTGAGAATTTTATATACAAATATATATGTGTGACCATGTATAAAACCACCATTCACATCAAGATATATGACAGCTTCACAATCCCAGAAAATTCTCTCGTGACTCTTTGTGGTCAGAGCTCACCTACCCAGATGCAGCTATTGTTCTGATTTCTAACAGCAGGAATTAGTATTGCTGGTTCTGGAACTCCTTGTAAATGAAATCTTATGGGATGTGCTTTTTTATATCTGGCTGATTCCAATCATAATAGATCATGTTTTTGAAATTCATTCATTTTCTAACATTTATCAGCTGTTTGTTCTGTTATCACCGAGTAGTGTTCCACTGTGTGAATCTACCATAATTGGTCTGTGCATTCTCTTGTTGATGGAAAATTGAGTTGTTTCCAGTTTGATCTATTGTGAATAAAGCCTTAATGAAACATTTCTGGACACACCTTTTAGTTGATACATTTAGTTGTTTCTCTTGGGTTCATACCTAGGAGTAGAATTTCTGGGTCAAGGGATAACTCCATGTTTAATATTAGAAATTGCCGAACAGATTTTTCAAAGATATTATGCCACTTTAAACTCTCATCAGTGATGTAATTCCCACCATACCCCCCTCCCCCCCAAAATCTGCTGGGATCACATTGAATTTAAAGATTACTTTAGGGAGAGCTGAAATCTTAATGATCCTAGGGCTTCCAGTGCACGGAAGTTGTATATCTCTTCATTTATTGTCTTCTTTCATTTCTTTTGGCAATGTTTTGTAGTTTTCAGTTTTGAGGTCTTCCTTGATTCAAAAGTATTTAATGTTATTTGCTGCTATTATAAATAGTAGCTTTTTAAAATTTAATTTTCTAATTGTTTGTTGAAGGTATATAGAGATTTGTGTCTCGTTGACCTTGTATCCCACAATCGTGGTAAGCTCGATTAGCTCTGGCAATTGGTTGATCCCTTTGAATTTCTGTGTACAAAATCATGTTATCTGTAAACAACGGTTTTAATTCTTCCTTTCCAATTGTTACGCCTTTTATGTCTCTTTCTTTTTGTGTGCCTTATTGCACTGGCTGGAACCACTTGTACAATACTGAATAACAGTGGTAAGAGGACATCATTACTGTGTTCCCGACTTAGGAGGAAAGCATTCAATAGTCCATCATTAAGAATGATAGTAGCTGCAAGATTTTTATGGATATGCTTTATCAAATTGAGGAAATCCCCTCTGTTACTGGTTTGCTGGTAGTTTTTATCTATGATCCTTGTCATTTTTATCTGTGACTCAGTATTAACTTTTATCCAGGACTTTTTGTCCATCTACAGAGTTAATTGGATATTTTGCTCCTTTGTTTTGTTAATGTGATGAATTACACATTTGTTTGCTTTTTGAGTGTTAAACCAATTTTCCATTCCTAGAATAAACCTCACTTGTTACTTAAGTATTATCCTTTTTATATATTGCTGAATTTGATTTGCTTATACTTTATTAAGGATTTTTGTGTTTATGTTGATGAGGAATATTAGTCTGTAGTTTTATTTTCTTGTAATGTCCCTTTTTAGGTTTTGGTATCCGTATTATATTGGCTATATAATATGAGTTGGGAAATGTTCTCTCACCCTTTTTACACTGAAAGAGTTTGTGTATTATTGTGAGTATTTCTTCCTGAAAGTTTAGTAAAATTCATCAGGGAATTCTGGGCCTGGAATTTTCTTTGTGGGAAGGTTTTGATTAGGCATTCCATTTCTTTAAAAGATATACTACTCATAAGAGTTTCTACTTCTTGTTTCACTTTTACAAATTTTTATTTCAGAAATTTTCAATTCCTAGAGATTTTTGTCAAGTTTATTGAGAAAAAGTTTTTCATTATGTTCTCTTAGTATTCCTTTAATGTCATAGGATCCAAAGTGATGTCCTTTTATCATTCTTGATGTTGGGTATAAGTGTTTTTTCTTTTTTTTTGCTCTCCAGAGTTTATCAATTTTACTTATCTTCCAAAGGAGCAATTTTGGCTTTGCTGATTTTCTCTATTATTTGTCTTTTTTCTATTTCACGAGTCCCTTCTTTTACCTATCATTTTCGTCCTACGTTTCTGTGGGTTTATTTTGCTGTTGTGAGTTTAGCTTTTTGAGGTGAAAGCCTAGACGATTGACTCTGAGTATTTCATTTCTAATATATGCATTTAAAGCTATGTGACATTTCCTGTCAGCAGCGCTTTACTTGCATCCCATGGATTTTTATATAGCCAATTTTTTGTTCAAAACACTTTGTAATTTCCGCTATGATCTCTTTTGTGATCCATGGCTTATGAAAAAGTATGCTTCATTATTTAAAAAATACTTGAGGGATTTTCTAGTTACCTTATTACTATTATTTAACTCTGGTTTAAATTTCTTGGAATCAGAGAGCATACTCTGTATGATTTCAATCTTTCGAAACTCATCAAAAAATTCCTTTATGAGAAAGCCTATGGCTGATTTTGTTAACTGTTCCTCATGTACTTGCAAAGAATGCATATTCTCCAGTTGTTGCACTAATGGTCTATAAACATTGAGGAGGTTGAGTTCGTTAGTAGTGTTGTTCAAATTCTCTAGACCCTTACTTGTTTTTTCTTCTGTTTGTTCTATCAGTTACTAGGGCAGGTGTGTTAAAATACCCTACTACGTTCATAAATGTTTCCATTTCTTCTTTTATTTCTATCATTTTTTGCTATGTTATTATGTACATATAGATTTAGGATTGTTTTGTCTTCCTGATGAATCAACCCCTTTATCATTATGAAATATCCTCTTCATCCCTGTCTTAAAGTCTACTTTATTGATATTAAAATAGGCACGCTAGCTTATGATTGGTGCATGCAAGGCATTTTCCCATCCTCTTACTATGAACCTATCTTATATTTAAATCATAGCTTTTGTAATCAGCAGTAACTAGGCCTTGTTACTTTATCTAGTGTCAGCTAAACTATTTCTTTAATTGGAACATTTAGTCCATTACATTTAATTTAACTACTGATGTAGATATACCATCCTCTTCCTCATTTTCTATTTATCCCACTTGCCCTTTGTTCCATTTCTCCTGTCTTCTTTTAGACAAATCAAGTAGTTTCTAGTGTTACATTTTATCTCCTCTATTGGCTTTTAGCTCTGCCTCTTTGAATTATTTTTAGCGGTTACAGAGAGGTTATAAAATGCAAACTTTGCAAACCAAACATATCCAAATCCGGCAGGAATACCACTTACTAGATAATGTAAGAATCTTTCAAGAACTATGGTTTGACTTACTCCTTTTCCTGACTTTTCTGGAATTATTGTCATATATTTGACTTTCGCACATGTTATAAATCCTACAATTCTTTATAGTTATGTTTGCTTTAAAGAGACGTTAAAGAAAAATTTAAAGTATTAACAAATAATTTTACATTTTTCCTTATCTATTGACCTTTTCTGATGTTCTTCAGTCTTTCCAGGCTTTTGCCCAGGATCATTTCTTTTCAAAAAATTCTCTGCCATCATCTCTTCATATATGGCTTCTGCCTTGTATTTTTTCCTCTTCTCTTTCTAGGACTCCAATTACATATGCGTTAAACTAATATTGTTCTGTAAGTCTCTGATGATCTACTCTGTTTTTCATTTTTTTCATTGTGCTTTAGACTAGATACTTTCTATTGACCCGTTCAAGAACATTTATCCTTTCTTCTGCTGTGTCAAGTTTAGTAAGTCTTCCCAATGAATTTTTCATTTTAGATATATTTTTTTTTCTATTTTTTTTTAGGACTTTCCATCTTAGAATGGAAATTCTCCCAAATTCTCAATCTTTCCCCCTCAGTTTGTATATCATTCCCTTTAAGTCCTTTAACATATTTATAACTGATCTTTTAAAGTCTTTATCTCCTAATTCCAGTATCTGGGTCATCTATAGGTCTACTTCTAGTGATCATTTTTTCTATTGATTTAAAGTCACATTTTCAAACTTCTCTTCATATCTATAACTTTTAGTTGAATATCATTATGTGACAAAAGATCATTAGAGATTGAAGTAGATAATAATTTTTTTCCAGAGAAGTCTTCCCCTTTAGAGTAAAAGGTTGATCTCTTCTCTTAGCAGTAAGTGAGCAGAATCAGGATTGTATTGCTGATTTACTTACTTTCAGTTTACTTCTGGTTCCAGTTGTCTTGAGAATGATAGCAAGACTTTAGAACCTAACTATTAACAGATTGCTTTCTGCCTCCCTGCCCCATTTCCATCTTTCCTGAGGTGCTGTCTACTCAGCGTTATTGCTGAGGCAGGCAGGGAGAGCTGGTTTTGTGCTGGAGATCCAGACACACATTCTGATCCACTACACCAGCCCGCATGTGTAATCTGAGTATCTGCTCACCTTTCCGCTACCCTGTATCTCCACCACAACTTCAAGGACAAGTGTTTCTTCAGTTCTTTTTCATAATATAACATTTACAAGTTTATAAATTATGCTATTTGCATTTCATCTTTTTCTTCTGATTTATACCTAGCTTGTATAAGAATACTTGGGTAATGAGGATGTTAAAAAAATGCTCACACTATAGTTTTGTTTTTCATTTCCCTAATAATTAGTGATGTGGAGCATCATTTCATGTGTCTGTTGGCCATCTGTATATCTTCCTTGGAGAATTTCACTCATGTGGAAAATAATAAATACATGGATAAAGAGAACAGATTAGTGGTTACCTGAGGGGAAGAGGGTTGTGGGGTGGGTGAAAGGGACAAAGGGGCACATACGTATGGTGATGGATAAAAATTAGACTACTGGGGATGAGCACGAGGAATCATATTCAGGAATTGATAAATAATAATGCATACTTGAAATTACACAATGTTATAAATCTTTATAATCCCAATGAAATTTCTTTAAAAAATGCTCATGCTACCAAATGTGCTATTGAATGTGTAATTGTATTAACGTGGAAGCATGCCTGGCCACTTTCTAAATCATATTTTTAGGTGATATTAAAATCATGTCTAAACATTATGTCTGGGTGTGTCTGTGAGTGTGTTTCTGGATGAGATTAGCGCCTGAGCTGGTGGACTCAGTAAAGTGGACTGCCCTCACCAATGCAGGTGGGCATCATTCAATCCACTGAGGGCCTGCGGAGACCCTGCTTGAGCTGGGTCAGGTCTGCTCCTGCCTCGGACTGGGAATTACATCAACTGTCCCGGTTCTCAGGCCTTTGGACGTGGACTGAACTATACCACGAGCTTTCCTGAGTCTCCAGCTTGCAAACAGCAGGTTGTGGGATTTGTCATCCTCCATAATCATGTGAGCTAAGTCCTCCTAATAAATCTATCGATATACATACATATCTCCATATAGCTATATATAACTATCTCTATCTATCTATGGATCAATCAATCTCTCTATATATCTATCTCCTATTGGTTCTGTTTCTCTACAGAACCCTCACGAATACATGAAGTGTTCAATTATTGGTAATGAGAAGGTCCTAGAGTGTGAAAATGGAAGTGACAGAGGTAAGATGCATGAAAAGATCACTAGAGGAGAGGTGTTCAAGGAAAATAAGGGGAGAAAGAATGGTCTAGATGTAGCGACGAGGAACAAAGAGGACACTGACTCCATCTGTAGGTCTAGTGGTACAAGAGCTAGAGATTGAGTGAATCTGGCCACCACTGGAAAGGGCTGGAGAAGGTGCCACGTCCTCAGGTAAAGTCAGGTTTTGGGTTCCGAGCAAGAATCTGAATGGACTTCAGCCAGTTCTTCCGTAACACTTGTCATCAAATCTGAATTTGTTCCAACACATTTGACATATTAGGGAACAATGTGAGCCTAAGGCTCCTTTTGCATTTACCTAACGTGCGGTTTCATCGGTGAGAAATACTAAGTGAAACACTGAAGACTACACTGGGCTGTCGGCAGCTCCTTAGGCATACACAAAATGCACACGCTCTAACCCCTACCAGCTGCCTCAGTTTACTGCCCGTGTTATGAGCCACACTGACCCACAGCTGATGTTACAAATTTCCCTCCAATTTCAGCTGACGTTCTTCCACTGCTTCACAACAACTCACAAGCTGGCCCTGCCAACATTGGCTTCCACAGGCACCCTTAGGTCTTTTCCAAGGTCAAGTGCCATATTTATTGTAATATTTATGTCTTTCCTAACCATTTAACATGTGTAAAATTGTGCTACTGCTTTTATTAGGCTCCTACCTTTTTCCTAATATGTCACTGATGAAGTTTTTGAATATCGTGCCGCAATGCTATTTTCCCCATAAACTCTGGTTTTTATAGGGTGATTTGAATAGGACAGTGATTTTTAGTAACCTCTCTGTCGTGTTATGGAAGAGCTGACTGTATTTAGAGAGAGGCTGAATGTAGTGGATTTTGCTGATGAACGGACCATAAGTTCCTAAGAGCACAGGGGAAGGGGTTTTAAGAGATAAACAGGAGGAAGAGAGAAGGACAGAAAAGGGAGATGCAGAACGGCAGGATTATTAGACCGTGTGACCTGGAGTCTGGGGCTGGTTGTAGATTAAACAAGAGACAAAGGGGACAATGGGATTAATGCTGTGGGCTTAAGGCTGACGGTGGCCACCAGGCTGTGAGTGATGGGTTGGGAGGGGAGAAGTTCTGGGCCCTTCGTTATTTCTGCCTAAAGAAGCAAGGAAGTGAGGAGAGAGGGGCCAGGGCAGGTGGGTTTTCTCTGGGCACAAGGGGCTCCCTGAGAGAGTTAATACTTGAATGTGAATAAATTCAAGATAAAAGGAGATAATACTCGCTATTATGTCTGTTTGGCTAGGAGAAGGGGATTTGAAAGTAGGGAAAGACTAGGTCTTAAAATATGGAGGAGAACAGAGGAACTGACGCCATTCCAAGAGGGAGGGTGGAGACGCGCATAAATAAAAACGATTTCTCAGCCTTTTGCCCCGGTTTATTTTCAGGGTCTGAGCAGGAACTGTCCTGGGGACTTGGTGTTATTTCTGTCAAAACTGTCAGGTACTTTATGAAACGTTTCAAGGAGAAGAGAGAACTCTTTGACTAGAAAACATCCTTATTTTATTTTAAAAATAAAGTTAATGTTCTTCCCCCCAAAAAGTGAAGGGAGTGCTAAACAGTAAAGGAAGAAAAAAATCTCATTCTCTACCAAGGACTGGAACCACTTCTACTATTTTTGAGTTTTTTCCTTTGAATATTTTCAGTGTTTCATTTTTAATGTGAGTGGACTAAAAACTGAGAATATATACCAAAACCCACAGAGCACAACCTAATTATTTTCAAAACATTGCCTTCTAATTTTAAAAACCTGCCTCTCAACATAAAAGTCAGGAAGTATAGAAAAGTACAAAAGAAAATTAAGAATGCTAAGAACACCATCACTCAGAATTTTATGCATTTTCTGGAAGGTCCTTTCATTTACAGTTGACTGTCACAGTATCCTACGTGTGGTGGTTTTAAAGCAGAGTTATCACAGCCTATTTACAGGTCCTACATCAGTGATTCTCAAACTGTGGTCAGTGGGCCACCTGCATCTGAAACTCCTGTGCGCTCATGGAAATGCTGATTTTCAGGCCCCACTCCAGGCCCTTTGAATTAGGATCCCCAGGGGTTGGGCCCAGGAATCGCTGTTTCACAACCTCCTCAGCGGTTTCTTACAGTAAAGTTTGAAAGTATAATCCAGGTGGAGGACAATATGAAGAGAAATTTAGGTACAGATATCTAGTTATTAGCCTTTTCCAATTAAAATAATTGAACCAAGAGGTTATATTCAAAAGTGATAAAATTAAAATTTATTAAGCTATGATGTGCCAGGTATTGAAAAAATGGAACCCAAATTTTCCCAGGACCTGAGGACAAATTAAGTCACATTAAAGACCTTACTTCATTGACTGGTGCCCCTAAACTGCATAATGTGGTCTGACCCCACCCTGCACCTCCCCGTCGATTCTGGAAGCTGGTGTTAGTGTCTCCTCCGTGTTCCCTGGAGCACTTAAGGACAGCACTTTACTAGTTCCACTAATATGTTCCTCATTTATTTTATTTTTCTTGCCTTTCTAGTGTCACCGGTACCTGTGTGTATGCAGATTCTGCAGAGAAACAGAACAAATAGGATGTATATGTGTATGTATAAAAAGAGATTTATTATAAAGAATTGGCTCATGTGATATTGGTGGCTGGCAAGTCCCAAGATCTGCAGGGTGTTAGCCAGCTGGAGACCCAGGAGAATTGATGGCGTATTTCTAGTCTGAAGGCTGGCAGACTAGACACCCAGGAAGAGCCATTGTTTCCGTTTGATCTGAAGGCAGAAAAAAGCTGATGTCCCAGTTTGAAGGCTGTCAGGCAAGAGGATTCTCTGTTATTCAGTGGAGGGTCAGTTTTTTTTTTCTATTCAAGCCTTCAACTGATTAGATGAGGCCCACCCATATTAGGAGGGGCCATCTGCTTTACTCAGTCTACCAATTTAAACGTTATTCTCATCCAAAAATTTCCTCACAGAAATACCAAGAATAATGCTTGACCAAATATCTGGGTACCTCATGGCCCAGTCAAGTTGATACGTAAAATTAGCCATCCCATTGCATTCTCCCTTATTTAATGCAGATGGCACACAATTTATATAATAAATTAAATAGTTTTTATATTATAACCTACTTATTATAGATCAGATATTATTGTATATTAAAAAGCTAGCTCAGGGCCAGCCCTGGTGGCCTAGTGATTAAGTTTTGTTCACTCCGTTTTGGTGGCCTGGGTTCAGTTCCTCGGCACAGACCTACACTGCTCTGTTAGTGGCCATGCTGTGCTGGAGGCCCACATACTAAAAAATAGAGGAAGATTGGCATGGATGTTAGCTCAGGTCCAATCTTCCTCAGCAAAAAAACAAAAAGATAATTCAGGTTTTTAAAATAAAACATTATACTGTCACCAGCTAAATTTAAATACAATAATTAAGTAATTAAGTCTCATATTAAGGGAGAGGCATTGCAGTTGGGAGTATTTTCTGGTACTTACATACTTCTCCATTTTTTTAAACAAAAAGTATTCTCCTTGCCTATTCTTTTATTATTTACCTTTTTTAATATAGCTTTTTTGAAAATAGCATATTCATTCATTTTTGTTAACGAATATTTACTGAGAGCTTCCTGTAAGTCACTGTATGCACTGGGGACCCTCCTGCGACAGTGTGGACTTGCAGACCAGTTGTGAAACAGTTATTAAATCGTTACATAAGTAACTTAGAGCGACACTTCTGGTCCAAAAGAAAAATTCAGGATGCGATATAACAGCGCCTCTGTCCTAGAATTGAGGGTTTATGAAGTTGTGGAAATTTCCTCCAGCTGAGGTAATAAAGGATGAGTTAGAGTTGGCTTCATATTGGATGGAAGTAAAACTATTTCAGGCGGAGGAAACGGATGAGCGAAGCTGCTAAGGCAGGAAAGAGCTCAGAGCATTTGGGCTAAAAGAAGACTAGGTTGGCTCAAGGCAAGCGCAGGGGCCCATGCAGATCACGCAGCCTTCGCCGAGGATTTGGGATGTTTTCTAAAATAAACAGGAAACCTCTCAAGGGTTTCAGGCAGAGCAGGGCCGTGACTGGCTGTGTGTAGAGGGGATCACGCCGGACGCTCTGCGGATGTTGGCGTAGGGAGGCGGGAGTGGTGGTGGGGAGATGGTCCACCGGCTGCTGTAGAAGGGAAGAGAGGATAACGGCGGGATGCAGCGCGGTGGTGGTGACGGGCAGCAGTGGGTACCTTCAAGAAAGATTGACGAGGCAGGAATGATTGATAGACTCAGCTGTGGATGAGGGAGAGGGAGGAATCACAAACTACTGCTCGTTTTCTGAGAACTAACCGGGTGGATGGTGTTGCCTTTTATTGGGAGAGGGTACACTCGGGGGATAGCAACCTTGAAGGGGGAGAGTTTGAGCTCACTCTGGAGTCAGGATGTAGCGGGATGTCCAAGCCTAGTCATATCAAGTAGACAGAGTGGGGTGAGGGGAGAGGTCCAGGCTCTTGGTATATACTTGCTTTGGTGTTGACTCAATCTGGACAGATGAATTTTCTAGAATGAAAAGTACCACTTCCAGAGCTTCACCTATTTTTCTGCCCGGTTGAGTTTATGGTGATTGCAGTCTCCGGGGGGATTTTGGAGGAGAGGAACTGAAGACACTGGGGTGGGGGGTGCAGTGAAGACGAGGAAAGACCAAAAGCATTCTGAGCTTCTCAAAGTACACTCAAGCAGCTGACCCTTCTCGATGGTTCGGGTCTTGTGTATCGACCTGGGAAATGATCCTCAGGCATAAATAGTCCTTGCCTATTCTATTCAGTGGGTCAGGCTCATTTTGTTTGCAATTCCATTGGACTTAGATTAAGTTGAAATTATCTCCACTGCTAGATTTTTGTGGTGGTATTGGTTTTTATGTTCTTCTGTTATTGTGTAGCACATTTTAAGGAAAGTTCAGAAAGCTAGATCAGAGGTGCCAGACGGACATCATTTTCAACCAGCAGTCAAATTTCTCACTTTCTAATTTTTTTTAAAAAAATATGGATTTAGTTGATTCTATATAACTGTATCATCACTATCTTGGTCAGGGTGTTTTCTTTTAAATCTAATCAGAAATATTAGAAAAATGATTTTATATTTTAAATAATTTCTCCAAATTTTTAAAGACAGAAAATTAAAGATGATAAGAACTGAACACGCTTTTTAGCTTTTAAAATTTATATTTTAATGGATCAGTCTTTAGCGTGAATGGGACATTCTGTTCTGTCCCATTGGATAATTTAGGACCCAGAATAAAAAATACATAATAGTAATACAATGGACTATTATGTTTTCTTCAAATCAGGGAATTTAATATTATATTTTAAAAACAAAGGTCTTGGTATTTATAGAGCAACAAGAGAACTCTATCCTTCCTAAGAATTTATTATTATTATTATTATTATTATTATTAATTATTACTTAGGCACTTTTTCTTTCCTGCATATCAAGAGTACTCAGTATAGATTTCAACCTAATTCATAATTACTTAGTATCTAGTTCAGATGGCAAAAGATAACATAAGCTGAAATGAATTGAATCAGAGTTTAACAAAAACCCAGCAGACATTGTATTTTATTCAATTCCCTTGTTTCCTTGTACTCCTTATTTTATGAGCTCTCAAAATATATATATTTATTATACTATGTAAAATGTCGTTAGTCTTCTCGTGCAAACATAAAGCCATCTTTTATAGTTTTCATTTGTGTTGGTAAAATCTCTTCCTTCCTTCCCTTCTTTCTTTCCTTCTCTCTTTCTCTCTCTCTCCTTTCCTCTCTCCCCACTCCCATTCTTTCAACTAAGCAGTAGGCACAGAGCATTTTCCAGAGTATGAGGAGAATATGTAGATGTCTACAGGGTAATATTGGCCCTTGAAGGACTTCTATCTGGTCTCAAAGGACAGATATGCATACATAGAACACAAGAGTGCGAACCAAGAGATGGAGTGAGCTAACGTGCACTAAATAGGGAAGCAGCCAACCCCCACATTCCAAATTGAAGAACTGAGCTCGTGGCATGGTTTTGGCAGGGCTGGGAGCAGGAGAAGTGGCCAGATGGAAAGGGCTCTTTGAAATCACCTTAGTGACTGGATCAAGTGATTTGCTAATAAAATTCCCAATTTGGTACTAAAAATGAGGGTTTTTATGATTGAAAATTTTTATGAGGAAGATTAGAAGCCATTAAAAGCCGCATTTGGCTCCAAATGACTCCACTTAACCAAGAGCCGAAATGCCTTTGTGGATCACAGTCGCTAATGAGAATTGCGCTCGAAGGTGAAAGAGGAGCCAGAACAGAGCGGAGCCCACTTGTTTCCTGCATCAGCCAATCCCTCCAAGGGAACCAGCTGCTGCTCTCTGAACCTGCTAACATTTGAGCTGTTTTCAAGGGTAGCTGCGAGTGGAGAGAATTCGTCTTGGCAGCGGTGCACTCCATGGTATTATGGATTCAAGGTAAAAATGTTGTAGTATCAAATAAGCCTGGAAACCTTGAGTAAAACAGAGTTAAACAAGATTGTCACCTGCTGGACGTCTCTAAGATTTTAACACACTAGGATGAATTGTGAAGTTACTAGGATATTTCCCAAGTTTATCTGTCCGGTGAACCTTTTCCTTAGAGCGCCTTCTAAGACTTGTGTTCTGCAAAATCCACTTTGGGGAACATTTTATTAGATGAATCTTTAAATATAAGCTACAGCTGGAGTCACTCTATATTGTCTAAAGTGGGAGTCTTTGAGAATATGCAGGGAGCTATAAATAATTATGCTTGACAGCAAGTATAACCTGGGATTGCAATGGGCAAACCAGGATGTATGATCCTCTTAGTTATAGTTAATATGGGATGTTGCAACAGCAATTGTTATTCTCTGGACGTCATCAAAGCTATAGGACATAAGTAGGTTGGGTCAGGTCCTCTGAGAATCAGGTCCCAGGATGAGGTTAGATATAAGCAAGAGAGTTGTTGGGGGAACTTCCTGTGAAGGATGAAGGGGGAGAGAGCAGGAGGAGGTGGGGAGAGCTTCAGGCTGTGTTGTGGATCTGATACCTGTGAAAGAGGAGAAGGAAGGGAGAAAGGAAGGAAGGAAGGGAGAGAGGGAGGAGGACTGGGGAGGAAGAGCCTCAGATTGTAGCACAGTTCTGAGAAAGACTTGACTAGACTGATGGGGTCCCCAAGCAAAGGCTGCCTGTTGGGGGAGTCCCACGTCGGGCAGGAATGGGCTAGCTCTGGCATCCTTGCTGTGGGAACCACACATGGGAAGCTTGGCCTCAGCATGAGCACCATGCTGGGTCCCAAGGGTGGCAGCTAGAGGCTCCTTGCAGCAGACTCTCTTGAAGGCGGTCTGAGAGGCTCGTCTCTGTGGCCGCCACCAAGATTAACTTGCCAAAAATTAAATATCATTTGCTGAATTACCGTCATAATTATTTCAATCCCATTGCTTGGCTCTGGAAATTGGACCTCGGCCTGGGTCCCCACAGCACAGTGGAAGAGGAGGCTGACATTTCTTCATAATTGGGAAATCCCTGGGCTATTGAAAAACTCTTACGCCAAGTGGGCATGCAGTGGAAGAGCTGTCAGACTACCCCAGAAAATGCAGTTCATCAGGAGAAATGTATTTATGAATAAGTAGGGAGGGTTCCATCCTGGGCCTGTATACTATCTTCCAATTAAATTCTGTTAGCAGAGATGTGCTGTTTGCAATGGCAGCAGCACTGTCAGAGCGCCATGATTTCTGGTTGCATAGATAATTTCCACTCTTGGTAAATTCCAGCAGAGAAAGGAGGAAGCAGAATTTCAGCAGTTTTGAATTCAAGGCTTACGTAGCCTTGACTGGCCTGTTGAAACACGGCTCTCTGAGATTTCAGTTTACTCTCCATGGCAACGTGTATGTATTGTCAGAATTGATGATGAGCATGGTAGGTTGCTGAGTTCCTCTCTCTGGCTCCTTCTAGGTGGAGATCGATTTTGACTCAGAGGAGCAAAATGTAGCATTTGTCTATGACTATATTCCAAAGCCAAAATAATCAATTGTGATTATGCCTCTGTGATGCTTAATTTTATGTACCAAATTAGGTAGGCTATAGCACCCAGCTATTTGGACAAACAGCAGTCAAGGTATTGCTGTAAAGGTTCTTCTAGATGTGATTAACATGTACATCAGTAGACTTTGAGTAAAGCAGACCACCCTCCATAATGGGTGTGGGCCTCATCCAATCAGTTGAAGGCCTTAAAAGAGAAAAGACTAAGGTCCCCCAAGGAAGAAAGAATTCTGCCTCCAGACTTGAGCTGCAACATCAACTCTTCCCTGGGTCTCCCCTGTCTACTCTGCAGACTTTGGACTTGCCAACCCCTACAATCACATGAGCCAATTCCTTAAAACCAGTCTCTCTCCCCATATATATAAATACACACACACACAGCCTATTGGTTCCATTTCCCTGGAGAACCCTGATTAATAGAGTATCCTGGAAAAGAAGAGCCATGATCCACGTCTGATTCAAGTAGTCGTTATTTGAAAAGCACTATGTGCCCCTCCCACCCCTGTGTATCACCCCAGTGATGAAGAAAATGATAAATAATATTGGTAGTAGTGGCAGTGGGAGAGCTTGGAGTCACAGTACTCTTAAGTACTTACTGAGTACATGGCATTGTTCTGGGCACTTTACCTCCATTAACACTTTGAATCAACACTTAACAACCCTATGAAGTGAGCATGATTGTTCCCATTTTATACTTGCTCAAGGTCCACAGCTAGTAAGCGGCAGAGCTGGCATACAGTGTCCTTAACCCCTGCATGCTGTTGCCTCTCATGTGCGGCTGCACACGAGATGGCTCCCACCACTTTTCGGTGATGATGACTGCTGGGTAGCTGCCGGTCTCCTCCGCTCAGCTTGGTCCCTTCTGTCCACACCCAGTTAGACCAGGGAGCCCCCTTGTCTGTTTGTCCCTCCTGAATTCTCCAGAAGCCCAGTGTAGAAGCAGTGCCACACACCTGCCCTTCATGCTTCTCCCCTCCCCTCCCCTCACAGAAAGCTATACTTCTACAATGATAGTTACATGTCATTGTACATTTGTCCAAACCCATAGAATGTACAACACCAAGAGTGAACACTAATGTCGACTATGGACTCTGGGTGATAACGCTGTGTCAGTGTAGGTTCATCGATTGTAACAAATGTCCCACTCTGGAGGGGATGTTGATAACGAGCGAGGGTGTGATTGTGGGGAAACAGGGAGTACAGTCGTGCATGGGTAAATGACGGGGATACGTTCTGAGACGTGTCGATTTTGTCATTGTGTGAACATCATAGAGTGCACTTACATAAACCTAGACGGTATAGCCTACTACGCACCTAGGCTACATGGTACTAATTTTATGGGACCACCAATGTATGTGCTGTCCTGCTTTGACCGAAATGTCATTCTGTCACACGTGACTGTATATGGGAACTCTCTGTACCTTCCTCTCAACTTTGCTGTGAACCTAAACTACTCTAAAAAAAAAAGCCTTAAAAAATAAAAGACATATTGAAGGCCTAACCTCAGAATGTGACTGTATTTGGAAACAGGCTCATTGAAAATTAATTAAATTAAGATGCAGTCATGCTAGAGTATGATGGGCCCCTAATCCAGTAAGACTGGTGTCCTTGAAAGAAAGGAGAACATCCGTAAACACAGGCAGACACAGAGGGAAGACGATGTGGAGACAAACAGGAGAAGATGACCATGTGACCAGAATGGAGCAGCAACAACCAAGGAACTCCATGGATGGCTAGCAAACACCAGAAGCTACAAGACTCAGGGAAGCGTTCTCCTGTGGAGCTCTCGGAGGGAGCAGGGCCCTACGCCTTGATTTCAGACTTCTGGCCTCCGGACTATGAGACAATAACCTTTGTTTTAAGCCAAGAAAAAAGAAAAGAATGCTCAGAGGTTCGTTGAAAGGGATCAAGGCGCTGGAACACGAGAGAGAAACCCATTGTAAACAGAGATCTGAGTCTTTCTGTGCCCATGGACTCTTCTCACCATAATATTTTAAAATGCATTAAATAAAGTATATTGGATGACAAAGGACACCGATTACGTTGAAATATACTTACTAAACTATTAAAAAATAAATCTGCAATTAGCAAGACAGGTGCTTCTTTATGAACACCTTAAGTAACAAGATTTAGCCGTAGTCATGTGAGTAGCAGAATGTCAAAGTAGTGACTAGCGTAAGTGATCTTTTGAGATGTCTGCGAACTGTTGTGATGTGAAAATAGATGATATGCCAATGGGTCACAAAGTCACAAGTATTGCTAATACTATTGTAGATTGTCATTCATAACTGAAGAAAATACTAGATTCCAGTTAAAGGATAGTGAGAACAAAGATGCAATTTTTTTTTCTATGCAGGTTTTGTGAATGCCATGTTAAGAACCGTTGTTTTAAAAGTTTCCAGATATTTCTCATCTAGGTAGAGGCCAAAAATCACCTTTGAAAGTGACTTTTATTCTTTATTCTTGGAAGGGCTGGCTAGGTGACAGCTGTCTACTCAGTCAGGTGGGGGCCTAATTACTGTGTGGACTGGATCAGCCAGTACATTTTGTCATTTGACAACATTTCTGCTCTGTTATCTTTTAGGTATTCGGGGTTGCGGGAGGAGAGATGGTGGGGAGGGAGGGACAACCTTACACAGGGCTCAGGGAACATTCAGGAAGTGAACACTTTCATGCCTTCCCTTTCACCTTTAGGGAGACATGGTTAAGAGCAGAGGCCCTGGAGCCAGACTTCCTAGGTTCAAATCCCCCCCCCCCCCCCCCGTCAGTTACTAGCTGTGTTACATTACTTCTCTGTCTCTTTTCCTTCATCAGAAAAGCGGGGCAAAAATTAATATTTACTTCATAGGGTTCCTCTGAGGATTAAATGAACAAGGTGCTTAGAACAGACCCTAAGTACTAGCTATTATTGCTGTTTCTGTTATTAAATGTCAATATATCAGAACCTCTTTGAGCTTTTATCATACACGTTAAAACAAATTCGAAAAACAAGACTGTGCCTTTGGAGGACAAGCTTCAACTTGATCAGACTCACAGTCCATCAGGTGGGTGACTTCGCGTTATTTCAGCCTAGCTCTCCTGATGGTTACACTTCTGCTATGACTCACTTTGGAAAGCATCCATTATGGTTTGAATTTATGCGTCTGTTTCCGGAAGTTGTGGGGGAGAATTTGAATTAATTTTGGATTATCAATACCACTGCTGAGGACTGGAAAATGCTTTGCAGTATTTCAAAACAAGGACTAACACAAAATTGCTTGTGAAACAAGCCTCCAATATATTTTAAGTCCTAGATTGGATTCTGCCTTTATCCTCAATCCCCGTATGACTTCCAAGTCTGTATGATAAAAGCTCCCTATTTTTGACTAGTCTGTAAGTTGCCAGCGTCCTTTACAGGCTCATATGTCTACTCTGCTTAGCTGGTGATCAGTGACTTTGCCTGTGCATTTCCCCCAGCTGGCTGTGTCCTCTTGCTACACGGAAGTCAAGAGGGTGGCATCTCGTTGTGGAAAGGAACAGTACATGGAAAAGCGAGAGACTGAGGTTCTTGTGTTCACTCCACCACTTGGTGATCATGTGATCTGGCAAAGGTACTTGACTTCAGTGGACAAAATTGCCTCAGCTACTCAACGTAGGAACCAGACCTGATCATCTAGGTCCTTCCGAAAGAGCTATACTTCCATTCAGCTGTTAAAGTTTTGTACTGTATTTCTGGGTAGGATTATTGCCTTTTTTATGCTATTCTGTTTTTTGACTATTGTACAATGAGCATTTATTGCTGATTTAAATTTTTTCATAAAGAGTCTGCACCGTTAGTCTTTCCATTTGTCCAGTTAAAGCGTTGTTGAAATGCTATACTTCTATACAGCTGTTAAAATTTTACACTGTGTGGCTGGGTAGGAAAAATAAAATTATGAAAACCTTTAAAGAAATATTAGAAGTTAAGCATATGCTTGTGATAATTTAGCACTGGAGATATCTGAAAATCCTGAGCAATTTAATAGGCTAATATTTAGACATCTGTACTTTAATAAATATCAAGTATATAAACAATTAAGTTGGATTATCAAGAAACTGATCTCAGGGCCAGCCTGGTGGTGTAGTGCTTAAGTGGCCTGGGGTTTGTGGGTTTGGGGGTTCATATCCCCAGTGTGGACCTACCCACTGCTCGTCAAGCCATGCTGTGGTGGTGTCCCACATACAAAATAGAGGAAGAATGGCACAGAGGTTAACTCAGTGACAATCTTGCTCAAGCAAAAAGGGGAAGATTAGCAACAGATGTTAGCTCAGGGCCAATCTTTGTCACCAGAAAAAAAAAAAAGAAAAGAAAAGAAAGAAAAAGACACTGATCTAGACACAAAAATTCAAAAGTAAAAGTGCCAATCTAAATTTTTTCTTTTGTTTTATACAGAATATTTTTTACCAAAGTTGCTTAATGTACAATTTCTCTCTTATCCCTTTGAAGACTTCTGTCGTGAAAATAATAATTCATTTGTCTGATGTTTTGAAATAGCAAGCTTCTCAGTTGTTATATTTTATCTCATTATGGATTAAAGTATGTATCTTCAGGAAACACAGTTTTTATTACCTTAGCAGTGCCTTCAGGACCTTAATGCATTAAGTAGTTTGTCACATGGCTCTCTGTAGCTTGTTGTGACATGCCGAGGTGAGAAGATGTGGCTTTCTGACTGCAAAGCTTCTGATACCTTCAATTTGTAGTTATCCTTCCTGTCGAGGAATTCCCTCTGATTTCTTTTTTTTTTTTTTTTAAGGAAGATTAGCCCTGAGCTAACATCTGGTGCCAATCCTCCTCTTTTTTTTTACTTGAGGAAGATTAGCCCTGAGCTAACATCTGTGCCAATCCTCCTCCACTTTATGTGTGGGTTGCCACCATAGCATGGCTGATGACTGGTGTAGGTCCATGCCTGGGATCCCAACTGGTGAACCTGGGCCACTGAAGTGGAGCAAGCCTAACCCAACCACTACACCATGAGGCTGGCCCCGGAATTCCCTCTGATTTTAAGATAACCTTGCTGCCTGGTTAGCTCCTAAGTTAGCAAAGATCAGAGCCTGTGTGTTGTTTTTCACAAGGAACATCTGTGGATTCGACTGTAAACCTTCATCAATATATTTGTTTCTTTGCCTTCCTCCAGGAAATCAGTTTCCTGGAATATATTGGGAAGCATTTTCCACTCCTTTTTTCAGCGTTCCTGGAAAACCATCCGCATATATATCTAGGAATGGATAAGCACATTCTTTCCGGCTCTCTCACAACCTGGTCTGGGCCATTCGGAACTGTGTATTTTGCATCATTTCTCAGAGATTCCCAGTCTCCAGGTCTGGTACTGGCTTACTAACTTGGGCTATCTTCCCTTCTCTGAATCAGTTTTCCCCTTCAACTATCTGTGTTCCTCTCAGTGATCTGCTTTTGCTCAAATCCTGGGATCAGGGTCTTCTGTGGAAACCTCAACTAAGATATCCTATAACTGCTTGAATTTTATTCCTTTTCTCCCCCCAGGCTGGCATGAGAGACCTGGGGAAGCAATTGTTTCTGTGTTGTAACACTCGGCTGTCTGGGATCCTGCCACAAGGTCTGAGTTTAAGAGTATCCAGGAAAATCCTTCAGCTCAATGCCAGTTTGTCTTCCCTCTCTTCATCTTATCAGAACCAGCAACAGCTTTCTAGTTGCTTGGATTGTTACGTCTTTACCACCCACCTTCCAGAAATCCCCTGGCTTACCCAGCAGTCATCCACCCATCTAGTCTACGCACCACTCAGGCCGAACTACCTCTTTGTTGTCACTGGGGACAGAGAATCTGCTTTAGTTACTTATCTATTACTCAAAACAACCACCACACTATTTCTCACAATTCTTTGGGTTCTCTGGACTCAGTTGGGATGTTCTGTTCTGCTTAGTGTTGGCTGTGGTCACTCATGTGGCTCCATTCAGCTGGGAGCTCTACTGGGACGAGAACATTCAAGATGGCTTCTTTCACACCTCTGGTACCTCAGCTGGCGACTGGAATGGCTGGGCTGGCTGGCATCTCTTCCTCCATCTGGTCTCTCATCATGTTTATAGTCTGGTCTGAGCTTCTTTACATAATAGCTGGCTTCCAAGAAAGTGCAAGTTGAAGCTAGAAAGCCTTTTAAAGCCTTGACTCTGAAGTCCCGTCACTTCCATTGATTTCTCTTGGCCAAATCAAGCCATTAGGCTAGCCCAGAGTCAAGTGGGAGGGAAATAGATTCTATCTGTTGATGAAGGGAGTGGCTACATGTGCAGGGATGGGAGGAATTGTTGGCGGCCATCTTTGGAAATGATCTCCCACAACACCCCATCACTTTGACTGCTGGTCAACATCTTGCTTTTCCTCCTCTCCCAATTATTTAGCTTACCTTGGCCAGAGATTTTTCTTCCCGTTTTGATTGGGTCTTCAATTGACCAATGCCAATCCTTTCTATATAATACGCCTCTTTTACACATATTCCACAAGGCATAGCAGGACCGCTTAGTACAATAGCAGAGATATCCCTTATGTAACAGCATTGGTAGTACCCTTGGTAACTATTTCAATAGCCCCTTTTGTGCTTAAAAATCTAATTCATTATTTAAAAACAAAGTCATAAATATCTTGAGGTCTTGAGGTAATATCTATTTACCAAATTTCTATGAGTGCCTGGAAAAACTACCATAGTTATTCAAGTGTTCTTGTCATATAATCCCCTTCTTGTCATTTTATAAGAGGCACATGTAACAGGAAGTTAGAGTTAGTGTCTTGTGAAATTAGCCCCCTTTTCCTAGATTTTTAATGGGTGAGAAATCTAAGAAACTGAGAGTTGCACTTTTGGAGCTGCCACTTGAAGCAGCTTGTGGGCCTTGTCAAACATTTCTGTCTCATTATCTCCCAGAGGTTCTCCCAATGGAAATGGACTACAGACCTGAAAAGTTTATTCTTCTTCCCACCCCCTCTCCTTAGAGAATATTCCTTGAATTAAAAACAATCATGAGATCAGTCTTGGGGTGAAAAGTATTTCTTCCACTTTTCTTAGCCTTCTTTTTCGTTATTTTTTGGTTCTATTAAAAGATTGGCCCTAGAGCCAAAAGAATTTTGGACAGTGTTCTAGAGATTAATTGAAAAGACATGTTTTCTGTATCTTTAGTGTTCAACAAAATGGCATTATTTAATGTTTGCCCTTTTCTTGGCAGAGAAATCACTACTCAGGTGACTGAAAGCTATGTCCTTTCGCCTCATTTTACAGATATTTTGAAACCTCTTTCTGCTTCTCTAGGAAACAGTTCAAGGAACAAAGGAATTTGCATATTTAATTTGTCATGTTATAACTGTAAAATAGAACCATCTAGAAAACTGAGAAGGTTTTCATTCTCTTATGACTACCATATCATCCCACATGATTTGCCTAACTAGAACAAACTAGTCTCATCCACTGGAGGGGGCAGACGCTGGGAAATTCCATGTAGAGGCAGAATACAGTATTTGGAGGGGATAACAGCCAACCAGCAGTCAAGCTATTAGTTGAGGGGTCTGGCCAAAGTGTTACAATGCTCCAAACAGCTAGCTTGGCTTGGTGAAGGAGAACAGTGGCACATATAATTCTGGGAGCCCTAATTGTGGACCCTTGGAGTTAGGGGAGTCTAACATAACTAGCAAGGCCTTCAGCTGCTACTCAGGGGTTTAAGATGGAGGCTAGAATTTTCCAAGCAATTGATTAGCAACACAAGGCGAGACCTTAGTCCAAGAAGGGCTAAGATTCTAGGCAGGTTTTCCAACTGGGAAGTGAGGTAAAGACCATTTATCAGACGTGGAATGCAAACATCAGAATATTGTTACTGGTTGAGCTAGAGCTCTTTGGATTCCTTCTAAGTAAGGTGCCTGCAGTGGTCACTTGGGCTCATCCCTGGGATGATGACTCCACAGATTAGGAACCAGGCAAGGCTCACCTGTCACTTTGTATTGTCTCTTGCACCAACTGTGACAAAGTAAATGAGAAAGTAGGGACTGTTTTAATCCAAATTGAATTTTGACTCCAAGTATTTCTCCCTTGTGATCCATATGTCCCCAAATTCTAGGTGGGGTTTTGTCTCCAGAAAAAAATTTTAAATGCTTTAGGCACAAAAATTCCTTCCAGTGTTTGACTCTATGTGATGAGATGTGGGAAGTTACAGTAGTGGATAGAGGATGGCAGTGACAAGGCTAGACTGTGGAGAGGGGTTAAGGGTATGGAAGAGTAGATGAGAGGGGGAGCAAACCTCACTTACTTCAGAATTGCAGTCAAGGTTGGGACAGGTGTGGACCACTGCAGCATGCATAGCCCACATTTGCTAGCCAGGCTCCTGCATTTCCCAGATTAACTATTATTCATGAATCCAAGTACTTACAGTTTAGTTACCTTAGACTTAGCTGAGAAAGCAGAAATCAAATGACTTGCACAATCTGATTTCGCACCAAGGTAAATTTTAGAATTTGATAGACTGCAACAGGAAGAATTCAGTTTCTTTTAATAGCATTAAAAAAAATCCCTCTCAGGTCAGGAAAATGAGGTTGTGATTTCTTTGCAATCTCATCTTTTCTGTCCTTAAGTCTGTAATCACTTCACGTCAGCAAGGATATATTAGGCATCTCTTATATGCCCCAGAATATTTTGAGAAAAGCCAAATAAGTAGAAGAGTTAGCCCTTGATACGTCCCATTCATGGAGTGTTTATTCTGCCAAAGATCGTGCTTGTTGCTTTATGTACATGTCTCATTTAATCCTCATAATAATCCTTTGAGATATTGATCCAATTGCTATTGCTGTACAGCAAATAAGCCCCAAACTTGCAGCTTAAAGTGACCATTTTATTATGTGACAGATTCTGGGTCAAGAATTTAGACAGAGTACAGAGGAAATGGCTTGTCTGTGATACAGGAAGTCTCAGGTCTCAGCAGTGACAGCATGAAAGCTGGGACTAGCATCATCTGGAAATGTTCTTACTCAGATATCTGGCAGCTGATGCTAGCTGTCAGCTGGGGCTGTTGACTGGGGCACCTACACTTAGCCTCTCTGTGTGGCCTGGGCTTCCTTATAGCATAGTGGTCTCAGGACCTCCAAAAGTGAGTGTCTTAGCTGACAAGAAGGAAACTGCATTGACTTTTATGAATAGCCTCGGATGTCATTCAGCATTATTTCCACTGCATTCTGTTGGTTACCAGTGAATTGCAAGTCTGCTCTGTATTCACAGAGAGGGTTCATAGACCCCACCTCCTGACTTTTTTGGGTCAAAGAGTTTGCGGACACGTTTTAAAACAGCCACAGTCTATTCTCATGCAAAACACACTTCCCTCCTCCCAAGATCCCCGAATAGTGGCATGTATAATGTCATCAGGCTTAGGCTTGAGGTTCAGTTTCTCATCATCAAAATCAAGTCCTTGTGTGGATAAGACTCCCTTCCAGTGCAATTTCTCAGATATGGCTCTTCAAGTACGGTTCCTCTTCAACTGAAGACTTGAAGACTAAAGGAACAAATTATCTAATGCTCACACATCCAACTTACCACCATCTAATGGTGGGAAAGGCAAAGATAACTGCTTATACATTCTGGTTCAAAAAGGTAGAGAGTGGGGGTCTGGCCCCATAGCATAGCGGTTAAGTTCACGTGCTCCACTTTGGTGGTCCAGGGTTTGCTGGTTTGGATCCCAGGCATGGACCTATGCACCACTTGTCAAGCCATGCTGTGGCTGGCATCCTACATATAGAATAGAGGAAGATGGGCACAGATGTTGGCTCAGGGCCATTCTTCCTTAGCAAAAAGAGGAGGTTTGGCAGGGGATGTTAGCTCAGGGCTAATCTTCCTCAAAAATAAAAAAAAGGAGAGAATGGGAGTCACATGGCAGTCACTGGTCCATAGCAATTCTGAAATCTGGTCAGGCATGGGCTGCCAGACTCTTGAGCTCACTTCTACTTCTTAGGAGTTTTTCTGTGTGGTTCTCGACTCTTCCCTCTAAACTCTTGGTTCCATCTTTTGAGTCATCCTTCCTTTCCTGTAATAATTGGCCCATGTTTGTAACTGAGTAAACTCCTCATCCTGCTTCCTGCCCAGAGAAGTTTTCGGGTTCAGTCCTAAGGCTTCCCTTCATTTTGTACTGTTTCTGTTCCTCTTAGTACCAGCTGACATGTTTCTATCAATACAATTTTATTAAAACTTTGTGGATTTTCTCTGAATCTTGTTGGGATTCACTTCATTAGGCAAAAGGCATGACCACAGATGTCTTTCAGACAAGCTCTTCTTTATCTTGAGGAATCTGAGAGATTTCTGAGTGACAAGGCCCTTAAGATTATGGGAAGTCCTTTAAGAGAGAGGGTCTGTGATATATGCCTTTAATATCGTTGGAAGTCCTTTGATATGTCTGAAAGTTTCCATGAGGCACAGTCTCAGATCTTTCTGAGGCCTTAACAAATGCTCTTACAGTTACTCCTTTAGATTTTATCTTTCCCCTAGAAATACTCTTAATTTGCCATGTGCAGACACCAAGAATGTGAAACAGTTTTATCTTTGAGCCCAGCAACTTCTAGCTCTGGTGTATTTCCTCAAAATTTTGCTTGAAAACTAATCAATTTACCTTTTAGCTCATCTCTCTCCTCTTGCATTTTATCCTAGGCAGCAAGAAGAAGTCAGATATCTTTTTAAATATTCTACAAGGATATCTGCTCAGCTAGATCATCAAATTCCTTAGGTTTATTTCCAATTTTTCATGTTATCGCATATGACAGTTTAGCCAAACTTTACACCACTAGGTAATAAGCTTTCACTTTCCTCTAGCTTCTTATAACATTTTCCTTGGCTTTTCTTCAAATCCTCACCAACAGCCTCCTCTAGCTTTGTCAGGCTTCCATTAACTGTCTCCTTACGATCCATTCAGCTGCTGCCAGATAGTGATGTCATGTCTCAAAGCCATGTCTCATGCTTTAGCTTTTTGATACAGTTTCACTCTACTTCTAGGTACCAAATTTCTGTTCTAGTTATTATTGCTGCATAGTAAATTGCTCCTAAAATGAGTAGCTTAAAATAACCATTTTATTATGCTCAGGTATTCTGTGGCTCAGAAATTGGGACAGAGACAACAGAGATAGTTTTTCTCTGCTCCATGCTGGCTGGGTCCTCAACTGGAAAGACTCAATGAGCAGGCAATGACTTGACAGTGGAGGGCTGGCATCATCTGCAGATGTCTTCACTCACATGTCTAGCAACTGATGCTGGCTATTGGCTGGGACATCAACTGGAGCTTCCTACTGAAACACTTAACATATGACGTCTGCCTGTGACCTGGGCTTCCTTGGCCTCATTCTTAAATGATAGTTCAAGGCTTCAAAAGCATCTCAGTGAACCAGGCAGAAACTGCCTAACTTCTTTTGATCTAGTCTCTGAAGTTATCCAGTATCATTTCTCCTGTATACTATTGGTTACAAACAAGTCACAAATGTGCCTAGTTTCAAGGAGAGGGTACGTAAGACTCTGCCTTTTCATTGGACGGTTGTCAAGGAATTTGTAGACATAATTTTAAAATTCAATGAGTATTATTACTTTTTTTACAGATAAAGTTAAGTAAGTGGCTGAACCCAAATTCAGGTGACTTGCAGCCAAACCTTTTGATCATTAAAATATATTGCTGGCAAATATGCTAGAGAGTTAACATTAATCACAGATGGGAGAAAATCTGGGGCTCAAAGATGAAGTTCTTGAGCTGAACTTAGGAAGAAGTGGTGAAACTAGAATTGTCAATGTGAATTAAAAAATTAAGAAAACCAGTTTGTTTTGCTGTTAAAAAATAAAATACTCATAAGGATAATCATTAACAAATTGCTTTTCTTAAACTCTCTGGACTCTTTCTTGTACTCTCTGAACTGCATTCTATAACTGAAGTAATTATTTATATCTTCATACCCTTATTTATTCTATAAAGATTTTGATATGGTTTAAAAGCAATATAAAATGTGAGAATAATAAAAAAAATGATCACGGCCAGAGAAAATACAGGTGCATTAGCAAGATAAGACAAGCTGTGAAATCTTATGGAGCAAAAGGTCCTTTAAGTTTACTAAATTGGGCTGCAAGTTTGAGCATCCAGGAAGCCAAAGCAAAATGGAAAACACAAACTCCTACCAAAGTCGTATCATCCACAAGACAAAAACTATGTTATTTCCTAAGGAGATGCAGAGCAACTGGTAGTCATATGAATTTGAAGGCAGTCATCACATATAAGTCAAATGAACTTAGTCATTTGATTCTGGTTTTAGTAATAGAAGGAGTATATCTGTGTAGATTTTGATGAGAAATTCTCCACTGAAAACAGTGGAGACAGCACTGTGCTTCAAACAGCAAAAGGACAATGAGGCAAATGAAGTTCAAAGTCAGGGAATAGAGGGAATAAATTGTTCTGTCCTACTGCATCCTGGTCAGGCTACAGTGGGAGGTCAAGAGAGTGGTCTCCTCATTGTGTGCTGCACAGAAAGGCTATATACATGATATGTGTATCAACAGTGTTTAAACAGCTCAGTAGGCATTTCATGTGAGTCTGTAAGTCTTTTATTATATGCATACTTAACTTATAATGACTAAGAAATTAAAGGACATGCTGTTTTATCGATTGACTTGTAGCACAAAACACTGTCAATGATGGCATCCTAGCTGCGAATTTGACTTTACATAGAAATCATTCCAAAAGATCCACGGAAAGAGACAGAGAATCTACAGAACCAGGTGTCATGTTGCTGTCGCCTATTCTGTGAATCATTGCCAGTGAGATATTTTTCATCAGTATTCATTCCTTCTTGCTTTTGTCTTCCTTTTTTCAATAAAGATCTTATTTTTGAAATATAGCTTTTCAAGGCAAATGGCAAGGGATAATTTTCAGGGAAACACACTTAAAATAAGACCTTTGGCAGCACTGTACTGAGTGGTGATGATTATGCAGCAGGCAGGCTCCGAGTCTCTTGATAGACGGATTTCTCCCATCATAAAAAACAACCCCAGTCATCAGCATACAACCAAAAACAACATTCACTGTTTCCTTTTGTAGCAAAACCAATTTGATGCCTAAATTTATGGCTTGTATTAAAAGCTTGGGAGTCGGAGATCCATAATTTCATGTATACTGTATCATTGTTCAATTTTTTTCTTCAAAGCCTTCAAAGGAATGCATTTGTTTCCCCTATGTGTCATCTTTCTGGTGCATAAAGTACTTTTGGTTTGAGTAGGAGAATTCAATTCTGTGCGCATTTCCTAAATTCTCACTCGCTGTGTGCAGGAAGTTATGGTGCAGGGTGGTGGGGTAGCAGCGGCTTAGTTCAGGAATTGTACAGTCTAGTAAGGGTTGTGACAAGGACACAAACAACCACAACTGAAGAGAGATACAGATATGGGTATGGGTTGCGGGGGGCAGTGCTTGTTACGCGAGTTCTAGGCAAGATACCATCTGATTGGGGTGGGGAGAATCAGGAACAATTTTGTAAAGGTGGTGAGAAGTTTGATATATAGAAAAAGGAATGGCAATTTCAATAAAATTAACTTGTCATACTTGTCAACACACTCAAAGTTAATATCTAATATTTAAGGAACATCTTCAGCTATACCACAAAATTAACGTCCAACCACATTTTAGGTGAATAGAAGGAATATTTCCTTAATAGAGTTATGGAAACCAATCAATTGAGTGACCTTTTGAGTTGCTGTCAAAAAGAAATGTCTTGTTCCTCTTCCTGAATCAACTAAGAACTTTGCCTGGAAGAAAACTAAGTTGGAGTCATTGTACCCACACACCCAACTGTGCAGCAGCTCATCAAAGGAACCACCATTTAATCTTTTTTAAATAGTAGTGAGGTGAGCTCTAAAGTGTTTAGAATTTGAGAAGACTGTTGCAATATGTTCCTTAGCACCCATCCTTCTTTCCTCCACTTCCCAATATATCCAGTTGTGGTAGCTTTTAGGTTTTTCTTGATTATTTGCAATTCAAGTAAAAAAGTAGGCTACATGTGACCCTACTTCTACTGAATTTTCAAGACAAGATGAGCTCTCATTCCAAGACAGAGTGACTTTTTATTTGAGGTATGTCATCCAATTGAGGCAATTTCTAGTGGAAGCTTTACTGATTTCTTGAGAAATAGGTTATAAAGAAAGCTTTAGCTCACAAATCCAAAGTAATGGAAGAATGACAGAGAAATGACTATAGTGCACATAAAAATGATTAAAAACACTTACTGGTCTTCATTCTAACACGTCATTGACTGACAGGACATTCATAACCTTAACGCTCCAAAAAGAAGGCTTAGCATAAAAGGAATAGCTTTTGTATAAGATCAATCTGTGGAATAATAGAAAAAACCCAAAGGGAAACCTGAAATCTTGAGCTCTAAGATAAACAAATTTGGACAAGTCCCCAGACTGTGTTAAGATTTCTTACTTGTTTAATGGGAAAAAGAAGACTGAGCAGGAAGCCAGGAGATCAGGTTCTTCTATTCATTTCCTATGCCACCTCTTTGAGTTCAAGTTTTCTCATTTATAAAACAGGGATAACATACTGTCATAAATCTCTCCTAGGACTTTTGTTGGAATAAAATCGGATCAAAGATGCAGAAGCTTCTTCGAGACGGGCAAAGCAGAACTTAATAATAATCATTCCCATTTATATACAGAATACTTTGTGTATACCAGACATTGGCTTTAAATATAATCTTATTTAAGCCCCATGACAATCTTGAAATAGGTATACTCACTATTCTGTAGATTAGGACATTGAGGTTTAGAGATGCTAAGAATTTGCGTATGATCATGGCGGTAATAAATGGTAAAGCCAAGATTCTTTGATTCAACTGCTAACCAATTAACTAGGCATTTAGAACTGGAAGGATCTAATGGGTCATTTTGTTCAATCCTACCATTTAGCAGGTGCACCTCTCCATTTTCTTATCTTCCCCCTTCATTCTAAATCATGCTTCTCCATTTTATACCAGTTACTTTCCTCAGCACCACTGAATTTAGCTTTTCCCAAAATACTCTTGTCCCCCACTCTTCACTTGGGTAACTCTTAAACATCTTTTCAATCTCCATTCAAACACCACCGTAGGGAAGTGATACTGTGTTTACTGCTATATTCATAGCTTTAGCACAAAGCTGATCACTTGGTGCATAAATATTCATTCAATAAAAGATTGAATGAAGGAAACTGGGACACAGAGAAATGGATTGAGTGGAACAGTGCCATGTGGCACAGCAGATCTCCAGACATCCAAATCTACTATTCTTTCTACTATCTCACTGGGTGTTATTTCCTGTCCCAAATAACGGAATTTGAAGTTGAATATTTTAATCATAATCTATTAGTTAAAACCTCAGTGATTCCCTAAATTAGTGATGCACTGTAAAAATAGAATGATATATTATTTTGGTTAAGAAAAAATCAGCTGACAAGAACATTGAGACAGCTGAAACAAGATTTGGGACCAATTAATGATGTGAGAATGAGAAGCTAGAAGGAATATGCAGATATTAGAGAAAAGGCTCAAGGCTACTTCATATTAATTTTTGTGGCATATGGAATACTTTGTGTCAATCCAGTTTGAAGAATATAAAATTCTTCCTCCTGCTTAACTATGCAAAGTTCAATTTCAGCTTCTTCCTGGCAGGGCGCAGCCATGTTAAAATAAACTGAACGATGAAAAAAAATGCAAGAGTGAAAATTACTATGCAAATAGAAGTTTTAATAAATTATGTTTAGGTGAACTTGTAATGCAGAAGCAGAATTATAATTTTAAAATGAAAGAAGATGTTTTCATCTATTAAGAAATGAGATAATTTCACAAAGTGATGTCATCATGTCATAGCATTGATAGATGGCATTTTTCAGGTCAGGGACAATCCATTTTCTCTTTTGCCTGTTTTGTATAAAGCAATCGCTATGCCACCTAGTGTTTATTAAAATTCATTGACAAAAGATATACAACAACATCAAGGGAGATGTGTCACACATAGCATGATTTACTCTTTCTACTTGGAGCCCATTTTCATATGGCTTGATAACCTGGAAAATTAATCTAACATGCTTCTTGTACATGGATTGGTTGAGATAAAGTTAGAATGAAAAAAGACCATGACTATGTATGTTTTTAAAACTCTTCATGTTGGAAACTTTCAAATGTATACAAAAATATAGAGAATAATACAAGAAACCAGAAATTTCATCACTCAGTTTGGACAATAATCACTCAAAGACAATCTTGGCCCTTTTATACTCTTCTCCCTTACTAGATTATTTTGAGGCAAGTTTATTTTTTATTGAAGCAAATCTTATGATATCCTTGATTTTCTTTGATCCAAAAATATGTTTGTATGCATCCCTAAAGCATGAGGACCCTTTTAAAATACAACCAAAACATCATTATTAAACCTAAAAACATTAACAATAATTTCTTAATATTATCAGCCATTCAATTAGTGTTTAAATTTGTCCGATTCATAATTTTTTTACAGTTGATTCGTATGAATTAAGATCCAAGGAAGACCCATATGCTGCGATTTGTTGATACATCTTTTAGGTTTCTTTTTATCTATAGATTCTTCCTCTCTCCCCCATCTTTCATTTTTCATTATAATTGATTTCTTAAGAAAACTAGGATACTTGTCTGTTAAGCTTCCCGTATTCTGAAATTTTCTAATTGCATCTCTATAGTATATGGTTTAACGTGTTTCTCTTTCTTGCATTTCCCATAAACTGAGTAGCGAGATCTAGAGTCTTGATCATTCAGGTTCAAGTTTTTGACGGTAATACTTCCTTCGTGGTATTGCGTGTTTCCCTCCGGAGCCACCTATTGTAGGATTGGCTATCTGTGATATCAACAACCATTAGTGATCATTATCTAGATCTATTATTTCATTAAGGTTTGAAAATGTGGTGATATTCTAATTTTATCACTCTTCCTTCATTTATTAGCTAAAATACTTTCACATTTTTCCTCATCAATTATTGTCCTGAGGTATAGTTCAAACACATAAGACAAAATAACTACTTGACTTCATTTTACCCTCATCAGTTTTCAAAATAACATTGATTCCCAGCATCATCCAAATGTGACTGAGGAAGTTTTGTAGTGTCATTGTTCACTAATGGGTTTAAACGTATTTGACATATTTCAACTGATTGCAGTTAATATTTCTATGATGCTCAAATTGTCCCATTGTTGGCCTTTTAGAGACTTCAGTTTGGCTCTTAAGTTCTTTTAATGTGATGTTTTAGACTAATTTTGGCATTATGAGATATTTTAGGCTCTTCTTGTACATTTCTTGCCCTAGACGTGGAATCAGTCATTTATGCAAGAACCCTGGTTTCTTTTAGTGCCAAATAGTATGTATGTGTAGTCTACAACCTGGACACTAGGGGTGCTCTTTGCTACTTTGGTGGTTGTTATTAAGTCCTTTTAATGGCATACGACGTAGGACATAATACTATGACATATATGTACCTATGTACATATTTTTAAATTATACTGTTCATTCATATTTACATTTCCAATTGAAATTTTAGATTGTAGAGTTTTAGTTTAATTCTTTGATTTTATGTCTTTTTCTCATGCTGAAAGTCTTGGTTCCTAACAATATTCATGGAATTATTTATTTAATTTTTCCTATAGAATATATGAGTTGCAGAATAGCACTACCAATATTATTACTAAAAATTTGATTACTAAAAACGGTTTAAAATTTAAAATTTATTTTGTCTGTTTTTACGGTACATATCACTGGGGATGTATCAGCAGATTGTCATATTTTAAAGTCACTTGAAATACTTCCTTTTTCTGTGCTTTTGCCATCAACTGGATGAACAGTTAAGTTTATTCATTTAATTTTGCCTTGATTTAGAAGGATTACTTTTTAAAGAAAAATCTGAATTATAATTATTTATAGTTGTACTGTATCCTCTGACAATTATATTCTATACTGTCTTCCTTATGACCATCACTTAGTGTTCACTCTATATATGAATATATATTCAATGCTCACAGTCAATCATTATGCCAATTCTTCTTCAGTCATTTGGTTATCTGAGTCATTTTCTAGTGGATTCCTCAGGAAGGGCACAAGAGAACAGCACTCTGTAAGTTCTTACGTATTCATTATAGTTTGTATATGACTTTAAACTTGAATGTATGTTTGACTGGATACAAATCCTTGCACACATTATCTCACCTCTTATAATATAAATGTTACTCTATCATCTTATGGCAAAAATGTTGCTATGGAAAAGTCTAATGTCAGTTTATTTTGTTTCTATTTTTTATTTTCTTCCCATTCTATTTTCTGTCTTTTCTTATGATGCTCATTTGTCCTGTGCTCTTCTTTCCTTTGTTCATTTCTGAAATTTTTTCTTTCTTTTACTTCTAATTCTGTCTCAAACTCTTTCAACTCACTTTTCAAACTTTTCTTCTGTCCAATCATCTCATTTTTCAACCCTGACTTAGGGCAGTCTTCCATAGCGTCTATCATTTTCTCAAATCCTCTTCGCTCATTTGGAAATACTAGGTTAAGATTTTTGTTGTTTTACGCTCATGTCTTTACGACATGATTTCATTGTCTATGGGAATAGTATTCTCTGTCCATTTTTTTTCTCTTAAAATAACATCATATGGATTCCACCACAATCATTGCTGTTGATCATGGTTTTTCCTTGCTCATAGAGAGGAGGGTACCCAGTATCTTTCCCAGCTTCAGTGCTCCAAGGCTCCACTTTCTATTGCTGTGGTCTGTCCGGCTCCGTGGACTTCTCCTTTCTGAGATAGATTGCCTCTGCTCCCCTCCCATCTTGGTCTTGCTCTTCTCTTTCCTTTGCCTTCACGGCCCCTGATCTGTTCTGTTTACATCTGATGCCCAGCAGTTTCTCTTCAGTCTGGGGATTTATCCTGTGGTCCCTGCTTTAGGAAAGTGATGTTGAGTATTTGACTGCAAAAATATTAATACCTGTTGTGCCTTCATTGTAAACGTTAGCTTTTAGAATTACAAAGACTTCTTTGTCTTTTGAAATGCATTGTGATCTGAGCAATCTGAGAGTTTGCAGGGCATCTGAAGCCGGCAAAGCCCCTTGCCAGTTTTGACTGCTCTTGTCAGATTGGCCTGAAGAGCTTTCCACACTGGGAGTGTACTCTTCGCGTTGAGGGTGGGTGCCTGTTGGCAATTCAATTTCTGGGCTCTTTGTTGGAAGTCTCTTGTCTTCCTGCTTCCTCTTGTAGTTGTCACCACCTGCATTGTTGCTGCTACCGCTTTGACCTCTCCTCATCTTGGGAATATGTGCCTTGTTACTTTTATTGTAGATGTTGTCCATGGACTTTTTGTATTGCTGTCTCAACTGTTCTGTCTATTTTTGGCGGGAGGGGTGATTTGGGGAGATTGAAAAACTGTGTTATTGCCACTGCTGCTATCTTTCTGCCTATTGGTAATTTGGGAGTAAATGGGTTGCTGTAGCTATTTTTAAACATGTAAAACCGGAGATGAGGTTTTATTTGTTTTTCTTTGTAATGGCTTTGTCCTTCCCCCTTCTCTTTAAACATAATCAGATAACATAATCAGATAATAAACACGGTACTGTTTGAAAATATGGTGAAAATCATTGAACAGAATTTGGAAAATATCAGGGATCTTGGGAGAGAATGCCGTTTTGTCTGTGTTTGTAATATTATGGAATAAATCATTCTAATCCCCTTCCAAATAAATACTGAGAATTATGACCTTTTTTCCTATGTTAAGAATTTCAGAAATTCACGCTTATGAAATGTATGAATAATAAGCCAAGAAATGCAAACTGGGTGAATTAAAAGGAAATGAACTTCCACACTTTCCAGATCCACCTATTGTTATTCTGTTACTGTATAATTTGCGACTACCAAAATCTTATATCACTTATTTTCTATTCAAAATGATTTATGACAACTTATAATTTTTTATCACGTGGTATAACAATCAACTCATGTAATTGATTTCTTTTTTTTTTTTTTTAACTTTCTTTGTCTAAAAAGGATCTGATTCTTTTTAGGGAGAAAGTAAGTACAATAAGCATCATACAAAATCATTTCAGTTATCAACTTCCGTTGTGTAGACAGCTTTGTCGTTAGTGCCGTTGAGTGGATTCTGACTCCTAGTGACCCTGTGGATAGCAGAGCGGAACCCTGCCCGATCTTTTTGCGCCATCCTCTCACCTTCCACCACTCTATCAGACAATGCTCTGCTGTTATTCATAGGGTTTTCATGGCCAATTTTTCCATAAGTGGATGGCCAGGTCCTTCTTCCTAGTCTGACTTAGTCTGGAAGCTCCATTGTAACCTGTCCACCATGGATGACCCTGGTGGTGTTTGAAATACTGGTGGCAGAGCTTTCAGCATCCCAGCAACACACAACTGCCACAGTATGACAACCAACAAAGGGGTGGCATGGTTCCCTGATTGGGAGAGGAACCTGGGTGGTGGTGAGAGTGCCGAGTCTTAACCACTAGACCACCAGGGCTGGCTCTGCATAGAGTTAGTGCCACCTTAATTACTATGTCCAATCTCTAGCAAATGACTCCACCAACCATTCTATTTCCCAAGCCAGAAACCAAGGCATCATATTTGATTCCTTCTTCTACTTCATTACTCTTTTAAATGAGTCATCAAATCCTGGTTATTCCATCCACAAATGAATCTAGAGTTTTTCTACTTCTCCTTGACCCTGCTGCCTTAGTCCTGGCCACCCTGTCTCTTGCCTGCGCCATCGCAAGATACATGTTCTCTCTCCTCCAATACCATCTCTAAATTTTGATTTTTCAAAGCATAAATATTACTGTGTCCCTTCTCTACTTAAAACTCTTTAAAGTCTTGTCATTGCTCTGTGGACAAAGTCCAGAACAACCTAATATGACTTTCAAAGTCTTCCACCCCCACCCTCCACCTCTCTTTATAGCTTGTGCCTAAGATTTTTTAACTGAGATATAATTGACATATAGCATTATATTAGTTTCAGGTGTACAACATGGTGATTTGATATATGTCTGTATTGCAAACCGATCATCACGATAAGTCTAGTTAACATCCATCACCACACATTGTTACAAATTTTTTTCTTCTGATGAGAACTTTTCAGATCTACTCTCTTGGCAACTTTCGGACATATGGTGCACTGTTATTAACTACAGTCACCATGCTGCATGTTACATCCCAAGGACTTATTTATTTATAACTTGCCTAATATTTTTTATGCCTCACATATACTGAACTTGTTTCACTGTGAAAGATAAGCTTTCTGGCTTCTAGGCCTTTCTGTGTACTATGCCCTCTGCCTAGAAGACTCACCTGCTCTCCACCTCCTCACTAATCTGGGCACTTCCTGTGTATCTTTCAGGACTGAGGCCAAGCGTCTATTCTGCAGTGAGGTCTCCCCTGACCCTTTCCTAGGTGAGGACCCCTGGCTGTAGGTTCACAGTGTTTTTTGTTCTTCTTTTGTAACATGCATCGCCTTGCTTGTCTGATGTATGTTTCTCTCTCTGGACAGTGAGCTTCGTGAGGAGCTGACTGCCTTGCTTACTCTTCAACTCCTAGAACCAAACTCAGTGACTGCCACTCAGTAGGTGTTCAACAAATTTTTCTTAAAATTTTTAGACTGCAATAAGATCTGCATATAAGATAACACAATATCTGTGGTCCAGGGCTGGAATTAGGGTGGTCCAGGGCCTCACTTACCTCAAATGCCCAAGATACTCAGTAATCAAGATAACTTATATTTGTGGTGGTTAATTTTATGTGTCAACTTGACTGGGCTGTGAGATGCCCAGGTATCTGATAAAGCATCATGTCTGGGTGTGTCTGTGAGAGTGTTACTGGAAGAGGTTAACATTTGGCTTGGTGGATTGAGTCAAGCAGATGGCCCTCCCCAGTGTGGGTGGCCATCATCTAGTCCACTGAGAACCCAGATAGAGCACAAAGGTGTTGAAAGGCTGGGTTTGCTCTCTCTCTGTGTCAGTGTTTGAGCTGGGACACCAGTCATCTTCTGTCCTTGGTGCTCATGGCTCTCAAGCCCTTAGACCCAGTCTGGAGTCTCCTGCTCTCAGGCCTTGGGACCACACCACCTGCTTTCCTGTGTCTCTAGCTTACAGACGGCAGATCGTGGGACGGACATCTCAGCCTCCATAATCAAGTGAGCTGGTGCATTATCATAAATCTCTTTCTATTGTGTATATATCTATTGGTATATGTCTTTAATATTATATATATTACATATGCATTTATATATAAATAATTATATCCTATAGGTATACATATTATATATATTATCATATATATTTATATGTCATATATATATTCTCTTGGTTCTATCTCTCTGGCAAATGCTAATATAATATTTTAACACAGTGTTTTTGTTTTGTTTCATTTTTTGTGAGGAAGATTGGCCCTGAGCTGACATCTGTTTCCAATTTCCTCTTTTTGCTTGAGGAATATTGTCACTGAGCTAACATCTGTGCCAATCTTCCTCTATTTTATGTGGGATGCTGCCACAGCATGGCTTGATGAGCAGTGCTAGGTTTGTGCCCAGCGTCTGAGCCTGGAAACCTCAGGCTGCTGAAATGGAGTGCATGAACTTAACCACTACACCACCAGGCTGGCCCCAAACACAATATTTTTAAAAATCAAAATCAATGCAAAGATATGCACAAAGAACAAAATATCAAAATTTTAGAAAAAATCAGAATCAGTAACAAGGCCCTGCTGAGCCATACTGGAGCCTGGGGAAGAAAGAAAAATCAGTCATCATCATCCTGTCTTCATTTAAAATTTTGATATTTGCTCGTTATGGGTATTTTTCATTAATTTTGGCCTACTGACATATTGCATGAAAATATGATTTCTCTAGATTACTGAGGGCTCTGGAGAGCCCTTAAATTTTGTGACGGAGGAGTGTCTCCCTTGCCTTGCCCTAGACCGGGCCTACTGTGGTCACTTCAACCTCTCTTCCTCTCTTTCCACTTCTGCCTTCTCAACAGCAAGATCTACAGAGCGGCAGTTTCTTTTCTGCTGCCTTCGAGCATCACGGGCAGAGGCTGGGGGTTTGCTCCCATCTACTCCAGACTCAGTCTTCACTAAAGTGCACTCTCTCCCTTCTACATAGGACCACAGCCACCTAACATTCAAAGCTGGGTGATCCAAGACAGTGGCTCTTCCCTTCACTGCTCCAGCCTCAATTCCCCAGGGTGCTGTGAACACAAGATAATTGCATGTAGCCGACATTTACAGAAAGTTTCAAATAGTGGGAGAGGACAGCACAGAGCCTGTAAAAACTGGAACCTGAGTCGTAGATGTCATTCTTCTAAAGTTCCCTGGCCTTCCATGCCCCCGGGAATGTCGCACTGCTGCACTTCTCCAAGGCCCTGCCTCCACCTCCTCGCTCTAGAGGACATCCTACTTTCCTTTCTGTCTCCACATTCAGGGCACTCACGCCTCTCTCCCAAGTTCCCACCAGAAAGCACCAAGTTTCCGTTCTCAGCACTGGCACTTAATCATGCAAAACAGTTGAGTACTTTTGTGCTAAGTTCTCCCCCTTTGACTTGCCAAAGGTTCCTTCATTTCTAAACCAAAAAGGCTCATCAAGGTGGTTTTTATTCCAAGTAAAATCCTGTTTTCAACTAAAATAAGTGGGCAAATGTTCCCCCTCCCTTAGAATGCAAAGCTTAGCCATCATTCCTTCCTAAAAAACTATTGATTCTTTCTGTTTCTATATCAATCATATTTACTGATGATTTACTGCTTGCAGGGCACTATGCTAGACACATTGCAGATATTTTTGTACATTTCCTGTTCTCACAATTGTGCAATATAGATATATTTTATAGAGGAGAAACTTGAGGCTCAAAGAGTTGTAGTATTTTCTTCAAGGTCATTTAACTAGTAAGTTGGTGAAAAAATTGGAGTTCAGTTCTATCTTCCAAATCTGTGCACTTACCATTGGACAAGTGGCTTTATTTAACTTAGCTTTTCTCTCTTTCTTTCCTTTTTCCCTTCCTCTCCTTTTCGCTTCTCTTCTCTGCTCTTCTCTTCTTCCTCCCTCACTCTCTCCCTTCTTCCTTCCTTCTCTCCTTCCTTCCACAAATATTTACTCTAAGTCTGGTACATGGCGTATTCTAGGTGCTGGGTATACACCATGTCCCTGCCTTCAGGAAGCTTACATTTGAGTTAGGATTGTGTGTAGAGACAGACAGTAAACAAATAAGCAAATTTGTGTATGTGTGCTTAGTATGTCAGATGATGTTAAGTGCTGAACACTACCTCCTACACTGGCAAAAAAGAAAGACAGCAGTGTCTGGAGAATAGTATGACCAAACAAGGGCTCTCTCCATCCATGTGCATAGAAGCTGATACTGTGGTACATCAGTCTTTGAGGGAAGAAAGTTTATTACGCAATCGATTAGTAAGGAGACAGAAGAAAGGCTCTCAACTCTGTCTCCCTGACCCAGGCTATAGAGGAAAATCGAAGGGATCACGGAGGGCAGGCTGCTATGCGGAAACGCTGACAGAATGAGTTTTGATTGGCAGATCAAAATTTTCTCTTCTGTGCACGCTCTTGGCTGGCTGGCAGTCCTTGAAAAATAGCCTTAACACTCTGTTGTTAAGATGAGGTCAGCACTGTAAACAAGGGTAAAGTTGTTCTGTAGATTTACGTTGATTCCCTCTCCATTGAGAAGAACTTCTGGAGGTTTAGTCCTCCTCTCCTTCCTGGCACAGAGAGGAAGCCACTCTTACAAATGAAAATTTCTCTTATAAATGTAAATTTCCCTTACAAATGAGTCACTTCTACTAGGTTTTCAGAGCATTTCCCTGTGTCTACTGTTTCTTAAAAATAATCAGCCTAAAATAATTCTTATGCCAAAGAGGCATATTGTAGGGTGACAAATTCTGTTCCGGGTCCTGTGGTTACAATACGGGGTGTGGGGCAGAGAAGGTTGCTACCTCATATAGGGCACACGCAACTACGAGTAGCATAAGACCCACACATCTACCATTTTGAACAATTTAAAGTTCTCTCTATCAGCTTCTCTTCCAGATGAATCTTTACTAAAGTGAAAAATTTGTCATTTGTATCATTCTTTTCACTGTGAGTTCTAAATGTTTTTAATCAATATGCAGCAATATTATATCATCTTCTGTCGAATGCACCCCAAATATCACCAGCACAACCTGTTCACAAGATGAAGTTCCTGCTTATCATGGTAAGGGGGAGTACCACCTCAGCAGAGCTTTTACAGGGTCTCCAGGAGGAAGGCAAGTTGGATTATATTGAGAATTTGAAACTTGGTTGAAAGTGGGGCTTTCAAAGCAGAGGCTTCATTAGGACTGGGTAAGGATCAGGATAAAACCAATTAGGATTGGTGGAAACAGCAAAGCACAAAATTTGAGGCAAGGAATTTAAAGAGACTCAGGGCAGCATAAACCAACTGTTGATGCTTCCTAGGAAGCCCTGATGGTTTTTTTGGGCATTTCCTCCAATGATCAATCAAGTCTTTCCCAGCAAGAGTGTCCCAGAATAGCAAAGTAATGCTAATAAAGTCATAAAGACGTGAAACAGTAAAGTGGTGTTAATAAGGACACTCTGATTATATAAGTAAGTTGATACATAAAATCAGGATTAAAAATCTTCATGTGATTCCCACACACCATAATATGGACACATTTTTTAAGTTTTGAAAAGTTGGATTTGAAAACTACATGAAGTGTCATAATGAGAAATAATTGTCAGTTTCAAATTTCTCTATTTTCTGTTCTGATATTTCAGAGGTGTTTTGACATCCATTCTTTCCGTCATCTAGCCCCACAGTCTAAAATAGGACAGCAGTTTTGTTTCTGACCCATCTTAAATCTGTTCAGGTAGATTATATGAAAATATGTTGTTCTGTTTGCCTACATTGGCTGTGGTTCGAATGGGGGGGGTTCTAGGCCAAACTTTTTCTTTGCAACTTTGTAATTCAGAACTTGATCATTTGGGTCTTTACTTCTCATTTTCTTCACCCTTTTTAAACCTGAGCCCCAGTTTTACACACTGCTTCCTATTGATGTGGTCCTTTTATGATGGTGGCAGTGGTTAGAATGGGGATGAGGAGGAGGGATGGAAAAGGCTTGTTTGGCAAGTTCTCCAAAATACTTTTAAAAAGCTCCAGCCAATTTGGAGAAGTGGATCATAATTCATGTGGAGTAGACTAGGTCATTCATCCTCTCTGACGCATTTCAGCTACAGCACAGCTGTCAGGCCAAGGAAGTTATAAATCTTTCTACATGTTAACATGCACATTTAATTAATACTAATGGGCAAAGCTGTCTCTAGGAGTAAATGATGTGGCAGAGAAAATGAAGTGTGAGAAGCAGATAATAAAGGTAGTGTGTGAAAGTATTGTTTCTGGATCAATCCAGTTTGATTGCCAAAGGCATTATCCTCTATTGATATTTTCCATATTTTCTTCTTTAGAATGGCACTTCTCTGGTTGGGATTTGGGATTTTCTAATGCTGGCTTTAAAAGGCTGGATATCTCTAATTCGTCTTTAGAAAATGGTGGGAGAATAAACTCAGACCCATCCAATTACTCATGCAAGATTTTAAAACTTTTACTCTCATTCCTGACATCCATTAGTTTAATCATAGTCCCAGACAGTTTCTTTTCGGTATTGGACTAAGACAATGCCCAGAGGCTGTGATTTCTAAATGATCCTTGGGCTCAAAGTCATGTTGACTCAGCAGCACCGAGCTATCTAGGCATTAATAGTCTATTGACTATTTCATTCTGTACTTTTACATGTAAAAAGGCAGCCTAAATGATGACCTCCTTAAAATCCCCAAGACAAGTTCCTATTTAGATAATGAACAATCCATGCAGATTTCAGAAAAAAAAAAAAACCCAAAACCAAAAAACAGAGCACACCCACAGCAGTCTCATTTCAGTTGTTTAATTTGCAATGTAGATACACTGATGGGTGATGGGAAAGAAAGCTTTATTTAACTTCTCTTCTTTCCTGAGTCCTGTTCACCATCAGAACCAGTCAAAGTGAAGCCTGATTAGGTAACTCTCTAGAGAATTCCAAAATACCACTCTACTCTAGGTCGTGTCTTTCCTAGAGATGGGCTTACTGATGGTTTGACCCATAGTGTATGAATAGAGTGGCCCAGTAAGGTTCCATTTGGCTTAATTTATCTTCCTCTCCAGGCTCTAGTGAAAGTATCTTCCCTTCCTTCCAGGTCTAAAAGTTTCACTATTAATAAGCCAGTATCTCCATATGGCCGTTAAAAAATTCCTGTATGTGATTTGACTTCCCATTAGGATGGTTAACTAAGATGGGTTGCTGGCTTTCTCTCTTCAACTCAATCTTAGAGAAACTAGAAGTGAGAAGAAAGTATGGATTGGAGGAACTAACAAAAATGGCACGAACATCCTGGGCAGAGTGAATGGTGTGGTGAACTCCTGTGTCTGAGTGGGGTCAGGGTAGAGGGTGGATTAGAGGGAAGAGGGGTAGCTGGAGCAGGATGGTACATTGCAGTGAGATGACAGGTTGGAGAAAAGCTTTTATGGTCTGTTCTTGCTCCTTCCTTACATGGCCTTGGGTCAATAGTTGATGGATCCTTCTCCACAGAAATCAGCTGTTACAGTCCAGGACTTCAGTACCAGGGCCTTTGAGGTAATGTCAGGGCAGAGCAAAAGCCTTACAGGAGTGAGGAGTTCATAAAAATAGATGAGGAATGACCAGTCACACTCTGGCATTGTCTCATTTCTGTGTCTCTAAACCCCAGGGCTAGTAGATTGCAACCGAAGGAGACTACCTACTCACAATGCCTATTCTTTTGAGGAATTTAAAGATGAATCTTTGACTAGAACAGGTGCCTTATACAGTGCCAAGTATGATGTATATACTAAAAAGCAAACATCAAAACCCCTTACACCTAGATGCTATAATAGAATTTAAGGCCATCAAAGACATAGATTTATGAAAGTTTCTAGAGATAAATGGCAGATCACCTACAAAGACACAAAAATCAAACTTGTCAACAGCAACACTGGGTATAAGAAAACTGTGGTTTAATATTTTAAGAGTCTTGATAAAGAAATGAACTCTGAGCCAAAATTTTTATATCCATCCATATAGGCATTTATATATCAGAGTATAATCAAAAATTTAAGTACAGTCATGCATCACTTAACGATGGGGATATGTCCTGAGAAATGTGTCATTAGGTGATTTCATTGCTGAGTAAACATTGTAGAGTGTACTTACACAAACCTAGATGGTGTAGCCTACTACACACCTAGGCTATGAGGTATGAATCTTATGGGACCACTGTCATATATGGAGTCCATTGTTGACTGAAACATCATTATGCAGTGTATGACTGTACTTCCTCCAAATGTGTTGTTTGTATAATAGCAGCTCAGGACTAATAGGGCAATTTCATGCTTTTGGGGGCCCAGGCTACTATGTTGGTACATCATCCCTAGAGTGCTGGCCTCATCTCTATGATCCACAGTGCCTGCTCTAGCTAACACCACTATATCCATATTTTAGCCATCAGAAATGAGGAAGGAGAAGCCATGGCCTTTCCATTTTTAAACAACCAAAAGATGAACACGTTACTTCTACTCCTATCCACTGACCAGAACTTAGTCATGAGGCCCTATCTAGCTGCAAGAGAAGCTGGGAAAGGTAGTCTTCATTCTGGATGGATGGGACGCCAGCCAAAAATTCAGAGGTTCTGTAACAAAATGGACAAGTGAACAAAAGAGAACTTTCTGGCCACCATTATATACCTCAAACCCAAAATATTCCCTTTAAGACAGGAACGCCCATTAGCACTGTTACTGATTACCATAATTCTAGTGAATGCTATTAAGAAAAGAAAAGGAGGGGGCTGGCCCCGTGGCCGAGCGGTTGGGTTCGCTCTGCAGGCGGCCCAGTGCTTCGTTGGTTCGAATCCTGGGTGCGGACATGACACTGCTCGTCAAACCACGCTGAGGCAGCGTCCCACATGCCACAACTAGAAGGACCCACAACAAAGAATATACAACTATGTACCAGGGGGCTTTGGGGAGAAAAAGGAAAAAATAAAAAAATCTTTAAAAAAAAAAAAAGAAAAAGAAAAGAAAAGGAAATGGTATATAATGCTTGGTCAAGAAAGAGATAAAACTATCATTATTGTTTATGATATAATTTGCCTAGGAAAAAACAACAGAATCAATATACAAGCTACTAGAACAATTAAGGGATTTTAGGAATATTGCTGGATATGTCAACTTACAAAAATCAATGATTTTTAAAAATAATTATATTAATTATCTAGAAAATACAATAAATAATACAATGTGATTCATAATTACAATAAAATTTGAAGGTATTTAGGAATTAAAGAATACATAAAACCTTTTTGAGAAAAATTTTAAACTGAATAAAGGATGCAGAGAATCTAAATAAATAAATTTTCAATGTCTCTGGATGGATGTTAATATTATAAAGATGTCATATCTTCCAAAATTAATCTGTATATTCAAAGGAAATCTCAATCAAATTCCTGGTTGAATTCACTATAAAATTTATGTGAAAGAATAAAAGTCCGTGAATGGCCAAATCAGTCTTTAGGAAAAAGAGGAAAGAGGAGGTCTTGCTCTATCAGATATTAAGACATATTAAAAAATCCACAGTAATTAAAAAGGATGGTATTGGCATAAGAACAAGCAAATTAAACCACTGGAATAGAATAGATAATTCAGTGACTTAATATATGATAAGGATGGCACTACAAATTAACATGAAAGGCTGTGTGCTACTAGAAGATGTTGGGAAAACTTACTCTCCATATGAAGAAAAGTGAAAAATGAAAAACCTATCCAATTCCATGTGCAAGAGTGCACTCCAGATGGATCAAAGATCTGAATGTGAAAAGTAGCATTCAAATTTAATAGAAGATAAGGTAGAAGAATATCTTCTTATATGGGGGTTGACTACATTTTCGCAATCATATACCATCAAGCAAAGCTAAGGATCTTCATTCAATGACAGATGCCGTGGACAAGGTGGGAAGTGACAGATATGGAGAAGTTATTTGACAGTGCCTAAAAGTGACAAGAGACTGAAACCTAATACATAAAGAGTAGGGAACGTCTGCAAATTAACCAGACGAAGGTAGGAACCCCAACATGAAAAATGGGCTAAGAATACGAACAGTCAATTTACAGAAAGGAAAACTTTAAAGGTTAACAAGCACCGAAGAGTTTCTCAAATGCATTATTCATCAGAAATGTAAGCTGGAATTACAATGAAATACCACTTCACACACATTAGCCTGGCAGAAAAATAGGGATGTGGAATTAGGCACTCTCATGCATGGCTGGTGGGAATATAGACTGATGGAGCCATCCTGGAGAGTATTCTGGCAGGAAATGATCAAATTGAGTATATGTATATTCTAGGAACCAGGAATTCTCTTCCTTGGTATTTCTCAAAGGAATTCACACGCAGGCCTCCAGTGGAACACATACATGGGTGTTCATCATAGCACTGTTTGTGGGAACTGGAGTCAATTTGGGTGTCTGTCACTAGGATAGAAGATAGGTATGATGATCTATATGGAATATCATATGGAATACAGGCAGCAGCCAGAAGCAATGCATTGAATGTACACACAGCAACGTGGATGAGTCTTATATACATAGTGCTGAGTAACTAAAGCAAGAAAGAATGATATCTGTAGCCCAATACCACTTATGTAAGGCTTTAAGAACTGCACACAAAACCAAAATAAACATTTTATAAGAATAAACACAGATAAGAGAACATTTATCAAAGACACTAGAAAGATTGAGGGGAGAGAGGTCAGAGGGATGAGAGTGAGGATGGAAAACAAATGGAATCAATAGATGAAAGGAGAGAGTGCCTGGCACAGACCGTTGCTGAGGGTTTCTTTTGTCTCCCTCATGAAAACATTAGAATGGATTGGTCCATCAGGGGATCCTGGTCCTCCAGCAACACGACACAGAACATTTCAGCAAGGATGCGTGGGAGATGGTGAGCCAAGGGGAACATCATCTTCTTCCTAGTTCTGTCTGCTTTTCCATAAGGAAAGCGCACAATCTTTAGATTAAAAGAGAGAAATCCAAGCTCAAATGCAAACCACTTGGGGGCACTTTTCTCTTGTTACAAGTGAAGATGCATCATGCGAGAAAAAGAAACCTGAAATAGAGTACATGGTGGGAACGCTCAGTCTACCTTCACTGGGGGGTTCTGACTCCACAATTAATTGACTGCACCTGGACTAATTTCCTCAGGTGTCATTTGTCTCCGTGAGAGGCCAACCTTTAAAATCTCTCAATGCATCAAATATAGCAGAAAAAGTGAAGTTGAAGAGAAAAAAATAATCATCCCAATTTTAAAATCGCCTGTGCAATAGCAGTAAATGTTACAGTGCTGGCATAAGGCCATATCTCTTTCTTCAGATTCTTCAGAAATCCTTTGAATTTTTACTTCAAAAATATTTAAAATCTTTGCTTTTAAGAATCTTCCTAAAGCCTAAAAATGTTATGTTTTTAGACAGCTCTAATTTATTTCATCCTAAAGCTGTGTTTTTGTTTCTGGTTTTGCTACTGAAAATGATTTGAAATTCAAAGCCACTTACAAACAAATGGAATAAAGTAACATAGTAAAGAATATTTGAAGCATGGCTGCAAGAAGGTCAATTTAAGGACATAGCTCTATAGGATAGCATCTTATGTAGAGATTTAAAAATACTGAAATCTTTGCTATTATTTCATTTATAATGAATAAAGATAGGGTAGATACATTATCCTGAATTCAGAAAAAAGACAAATGTTTTAAGTGAAAGTTTCAAGGGAAGAGTTGATATTTGAAGTTGATTTTTAAATAATGGGTAGATCTTAGGTGGAGAAAAGATCGCTTAAGGCAGGAGAAAGAATTTGAACAAAAGATCAGAAATGATAAAAGTGAAGACATGTTTGGGCCATGGTGAGTGGTCCCATTTGTTAGGTTATAAGATCGGTCATAACAGGAAACACTAATAGAATATATGCTAAGTGCTTGGCACTAGTCTAAATGCTTAATATACATTAACTCATTTAATCTTTATATAACCTAAGAGGAAACTTTTCAGGTAAAGAAACTGAGGTGTGGAGAGATGAGGTCTGAGATCACACAGGTAGTAAGTGACAAAGCCAGGATGTTGAATCCTGGTATCTGGGTCCTGATAACAAGGGAGCATACTTTGGGTGTTGATCATTGAGTTTCATCTCAATTGATAGTCAATTGAGACATCGAAGATTAGATTGTGGAACAGCAGGATGGCATGATCTATGCATGACAAGTTTAAGGAAAAATATTTTGGTAGTGGCATGTAGAATAAATCAGAAGTGGAAGTAAGTGACGTCAAGGGACCAGTTCTGATGCTGGATTAGGGCAAAGAGATGACAGTGGGAGTGGACTGAAGGGGTGGGAAGGGAAGGAGAGCAATTCAATATGGAACTGGGAAATCCAGCCTGAATGGCTTAACAGTGGTTTGATAGTGTGCTTGTAGGAAATAGGGAGGCCACCAGGAAGACTGGGTTTGGGAAGAGGAGCAGACAAACTGGTGGGACATCCAGGTGGAGATGTCCAGCAGGCTTCCAGAAATAGGAGTTTTCTAATCACTAAGAGGACAAAGCTGGAAGCAACATTTAGGAGTCATCTGATTAAGGAGCCATAGCGCTAATCCGTGTATACGGTGTGTTCCCTGAGGATCGCTGTAGAGGGGAAAGGACAGAGGACTGAAATTTAAGGGGAAACGCCTACGTTTTCCAGTGGCATTAGACCTTTCCTCCACCCCATAACCTGAGCCATATAACGTACTCACGTCATTCACAGATCCTTTAATTGGTTATAAAGTGACTTGTTTTGGTTTTAGAATAAAGGACCATGACCACTGACATCGCAAAGGCCACCCTCAGATGTTGATAATGAAACTCTCTTGTTTCTCTATAGGACTGATTCTCTTTCTGCCTTCTCCCGCTCAATTCTAAGGGGTGGGTGGCTGTGGCTTCATGGGGGGTCCATTTCTTGTAGCTGTGGCTCTTCAGCAACGTGTTTTTATTTTATACTTTCTGGCTTTCCTGTTCTTGAAAGAAGGCTGCTGGTGTTGGGGCCACCACTTCTAAAATAGAAGCTGTCTCTTTTCCCCAGTGAAAATTACGTTTTAGTCTGGCTTGCCAGCGGCCTCAGAAGAAAATATTTTATTCTGTGTGTTTGTCAGTTTAGTGAGTTCCACAGATCTGTCATTTTCAAATTCAAGTCACATTTTTTAAAAGCTCAAGATGGTGTGAGATTTATTTATACATAAGACATCATAATAATGTATGTTTTGCAAATGAACTCTTAATCTGTGTTTTACATACATCATCTCCTGTCATTCATCTATTCATTCTGCAAACATTTGCTATCACCTACTTAAGCAACAGTGTGGTTCTGAGTGCTGAGGACAGAGTGTGAACAAGTCAGGCAACACTCCTGTCCTCAGGGAGCCTCGACTTACAAACAGAAAGACGGCGAGTTTTATATATTTCCTTAAATGAAAACGACTATTTTTTTTTTTAAAGATTGGTACCTGAGCTAACATCTGTTGCCAATCTTTTTTTTCTTCTCCCCAAAGCCCCCAGTACATGGCTGTATATTCTAGTTGTAGGTCCTTCTGGTTGTGTTGTGTGGGATGCCACTTCAGTATGGCCGGATGAGCAGTGCCATGTCGACAGGGATACAAACCAGCGGCATCCTGGGCTGTGGAAGCGAGCGCATGAGCTTAACCACTCGGCCATGGGGCCAGCCCCTGAAAAGGACTATTAAGAAGGACATTAAAAATGGGAAAATTTAGGGGCCAGCCCGGAAGTGCACAGATAAGTTTGTATGCTCCCCTTCGGTGTCTGGGAGTCACCGGTGCAGACCTACACACCACTTAGCAAGCAAGCCATGCTGTGGCAGGCATCCCACATATGAAAAAGGAAGATGGGCAAGGATGTCAGCTCAGGGCCAATCTTCCTCAGCAAAAAGAGGAGGATCGGTGGTGGATGTTAGCTCAGGGCTAATCTTCCCCCCCCCCCCCAAAAAAAGGGAAAATTTTAATTTCTTGAATACCTAGGAATGTGAAAACCAGTTAAATAAGATTAATTGGTCATTCCTGAAAAAGAAAATGTGTGAGAGAACTATCGATTGCTTATGTGGGAGGCTCAAGTGAACTCATGTTATTCCCATATCTGTATTGAAACATTATGAATTCTAAAAATGTGCTTTATTAAAAATTATCTGATGAGAAAAAGGCAGGAGGAATTTTCCTTCTCTCAGATGCCCGTTGTGTGGTGTTGTTTCACAGAAGAGGGGTCTGTCCTACCTGTGTGGAATGCTACCCATCTGTTCAGCTCTGCTTAAACTTGATGACTCTCTCTATAAAGAGGTGTGTTCTTGAAATGGCTACTCACCTTAGTCTGTAATTTTAGATTTGGCAATCTCTTGTATTAAATTTTAATTCTCTAGCTGCCCTTGCTTTTAATTAAATACCTAAACATCTTTGGAGGCGCTGGCCTATTTCTAGATCGCTATCTCTGTATTACTGACAAATTCCTTTAATTTGTAGCTACTTAAAAAACACTCCAGGTAAAAATCTGTTACTTTTTAAGGTATTTTTACCGAAAAAAAAGTAAGCTCCAGTGATGGTCCTAACTTTACTGTATGTATTTAAACTGTGTTCCATAACAGACTTAAAATAATTAGGACAAAATCAGTCATTCTAAGGTGGAATGTGATTAGCAAGCACAACAACACGCAGCTGTTCTCAGGAAGACACATGGAAAAACATCTCCTTCTGATTCACTGGCACATGGGGTGATAGTGGATGGACACCCATGGGGACAGGAGAGAGTCCTGGGTCCACAGCTGCTAATAACTTGCTTCGGGACTAGGGAAAAATCATTTCACTTCTCACTGGCTGGGTTTTCACAGCTGGAATAGAAAGGGTAATTAGGTTGTTGTTTGGATAAGGCAGCAAAGAAAATTCTGGCTCTGCTGTTCGTACTCCAACAGTACAAACACGAGACATGATATTGCCTGAAATGATCTGAACAACTCCTGCAAACTTTTCTCTTACGTGCATGTTGGAAACTTAACTGAAGCAAAGTGGTCGTCAAAGGCAAACTGTTCAAGAGAAATGAAAAGAACTGCCTGTGGGAGAAAAACAGTGAAGATCGTCGGCTGAGAGACGGTCTGTGTTTGTAACGCGAGAGTCTTGGAGAAACCGCGAAGAGAAGGCCGAGTTGTCTTGGCTCTTTAATTTTAGTTATAATATAAAATTGGTTAAATTTATATTTTAACTGCACATCCACAGTTGTTAAGTGGCACTGGAAAGTCTTGATAGAGTTAATGAGGTGATAGAATAGGGTAAAAAATGTCTACTAGGCCAAACATGTAAGGTCTGCCACCATGGTATCCTTTCTCTAATCTTGATAATCAATCCATCGACATCAGGCGCCTTTGAACACAGCTGGAAAATGGGACTCATTCAAACATGCAAAACGTAAAGAAAGGAACATTTTACAAGGGAAAATTAATTAAGATGGGTAAACATAGGACTTAGAAGTGAAATTACCGTTGACATACCATGAAGACTCTAAGAGAATAAGAATTCTAGTTTACAACATACATGAGTTGGAATGGTGCAGTGATTCCTGTGTTTGCTATGGAGCCATGCTGAGTAATTCAATGAGTGTAAGAGTATAAGAGAATGTTCTCATAAAGAATGGCGACTCAGAGGTGAAATATTAAGCAAGAGTCTCCTTACCAATGGTTCTTTGGGGGGGGGGGGGGGGGGGGAATACCGTTTACATGTCCCTAAGTATTAGAAGGCAAAAGATAATGACTAACAGATGAGTCTGAAATAAAGTATTTTATTCATCAAGGATTTCCTTAATTATCAGAATGGTTTTGATTTAAATAGAAATTCCAGTGCTGTTTTTGTGACTCTGGATCAAAAATGCCTCCAAATTGTAATTTTCATCTCCTACTCTAGTAGGGTACAGAAGAATAGGTATTTAATTTCTGTGCTATTTTCTGATCATACTAGAGCTATTCATTAACCCCAAATGACTACCTTTGATTTTCCATGTGGACATCCAATTTTTCACATTTAGCTTTTGGAACAATTAAGTCTCCTGGGTGGGTGTTTGATTTTACTGAATTGTGCTTTTCTGGGATCTCAGGATTGCTTTTTAAAAAAATAACTAGTGATCCAAAAAACCTATTTTACCTGTGGAAAGAAATGGTGAAATGTACTGGACTTTGAATAATTTACAGCGTCTTTTTAGAAAAAAGTAAATATTTTATATATTTGACGGTAAATAAAACATGTATTTAGAAGAAACGCATAAATACTTGATGGGTCCCTGGGCCTCTGTTACTTTTGAATACCTTTGCACAGTAAGAGTTAGTTATATATTTAGATCCACAATATATTTCATGCATTTTCTTCTAGTGACTATCTAATCCAGGGCTGTTTGTAAGTCACAGAGGCTTCTGTATTTTACTAGTTATTCCAGGTTAATAGATTTTTCTTTTCAAAAGACCTTTGCTTTCCACCTGATGTTCGGTTTTTCCTTTCCTTTTTTGGTAGTGGAAAATGAACAGGTGGACAAGCATGATATTGATTTAGAGACTGGGTTGGTGAAATGGCTCGAGGGAGCAGAGTGTGCAGAATAATGGGCAGACCTTAACCAGGTGATGGTTAATGAGTTAGAGAACCTGTCGCAGGAAGCTGTTTCTTAATGTGTAAAAATGAGGGCTTATTCTAGATGTACTAGAAATTTCGTCCACTTTTCAGAATTATTAGCTCATAATGGACCACCTGCGCTTTGTATATCAATCAAGGTTCAGAAATGGAAAGGGTCAAAGTTGCTTATTCAATGTTAAAAACTAAACTGGTTTGGATTGAGGTATGAACCTAAACACCTTCAAACTTACTTTTCTTGACGATGATTTAGTGGGTCAGCAGTCTCAAATTGTCAGGGTATAGGTTCAATTGGTCTGATTCCCATTTACTATAGATATGCAGGATTTACACGCACAGAACTCACACTCTTATACTGAAGCACGTGTGTGGGTTCCCTCACATGGACCTGTGGCCAGCGGGGTTTACACTAGAAGGTCTCTAGTTTCCATAGGCTACTCCAGATGGATGATTTATGTCCCTTCGCCAAGGGGAAGGGAACCAGGACTTATTGGAAACCTATTATATGATGGGTTTTCTTTGCAACACCTTTGTGAGATAGATATTTTTATGCAATTAATTAGTTAATAAGAATAATTAAATCGTATACCTAGTATTTAATTTAAAAGGACAAAGGGATATACAGTGGAATGTCTCCCTCCACGCCACTTCCTCTCCCAGAGGTAATCACTGTTTCCACTTCGTCTATACACAGGGATATTTAATGCATATACCGCTTTTTCACAAAAAAGACAAAGGGGACCATACTGTACACATAGTTCTGCGCCTTATTTTTGGCATTTAATATTGAAAATGATGGTTTATCCTGACCTTACAAATGAGGAAATTGAGGCTTGGAGAGGCGAAGTTGACTGACAGTGATTGGCAGACCTGAGGAGTCCAGTCCGTCTGACTTTACATCTCAGGTTCATTTTACTTCTCCTTGTTGTCACTTAGGCACTGAGAGGATTTTCCATCTATAAATGGTAGTGATGCTACTAAACCTATGTAGAATTACAAAGTACCTGAAGTCTGTCTTCTCCTCTGCTTCATGCATTCTTCTCCCTGCCTTCTAGAATCTTCTCTCCCAGCCCTAAGCGTCCAGCGCCTTCATACAACTCACAGCACCCAGTTTAGCTCTGTCTTTGTTATAGCTCTCTACCCTTACTGTTTTCTCCAGAAATGCCTAATGCCTCCCCCCAGTTCAGTTCTCTCTCCTTCACATCCTTCATGCACAATCAGAATTCTTTTTCCAAATAAAACAGCGAGCTATTTGCGTCATCTATCTGGGCAAAGGATACCACCACAAGGGGGCAGAGGGAGGCCAGTCAAAGACTCTGCCCTCGAGGCCACACAGGTGGGCACAGGACCGCAGACAATCACAGCTCCCATCCTTCTTGAGAAAGATGAGCTCAAGACCCAACCTGGGTCCTGCCCTAGGATTTTTCTAAGTGCATCTAGTGTAAAAGGGGTCTCTTTGCGATGCTGTAAGGATGCAGGTATGGAGCTGCCTCTGGCTGTGTTCCCTGGTAGTTGAAGAGACTGTTCCTCTGGCAATAGGAGAGAATGAAGCTTGCATGCAAACGGAGAGGATTTTAAGCAGAGAAAATAAAGCATGTCCAGAAGCAGGAGAGAACACGCCATGCTGGCTCAAGTGCAGGAAGGTACATGTGCCTGGAGCATAAGATGATAAGAGGTGGATGGAGAGCTGAGCTATGCTTGAATCCCGAAGGAGCACTAAGGATGGTGAGTGTTAACAGGAGGCCGCTGGAAGTGCTGGGAGGGCTTGTGGGCATTGGAGAGGGTGGGCATTTCATGACCTGCCAGGTAGTGCCCTTGGTTGACAGCCGAAGTAATTTATATGGGCAAGAAAGGAATTGAGTGGAAAGATATTTATTGGCTAGTTCTGGAAATATCAGGAAGACTAGAGGACAGAGCTTGGGAAATGGATCTGAACCAAGGGTGTCCAGGGAACAGGGACAGTCCTGCCAGGGCTTTGCAATCCATGCTGCTCCAGAGACTCACACCACCACCTGAGCCACAGAATTCTCATAAATGGCGCTACCACCATGCTGTATAATTTCCCAACTGCCCCTGCAGCTTGGTATCACTTCCCCAATATCCACTGTTTTGGAGGTGAGTGTGTGATTGGCCAAGCTTGGATCAGAGACCCATAACTTAGCTGCCAGAGAGTTAGGAGATAGACTGTCTGACTCCCGAAGAGGTCAGTACAGCGGGGTTAGCCTCCTTCCCCCACCAAATTCACTGAGTGTGGAATTCTTTCACAAAGTAGAGAGAAGAGGAAAGAGGGGTTAGCGTATCAAGCAGCCAGGAAAAGAGGCAAATGTCTGCTTCTTATTCTCAGGTTTATTTTTTAGAGTGATCCTTCTTTTTGATGTTTGGAGAATGGAGGGAAAATGGTTGTGGTGGCTGGGGCGAACTGCCTGCTATAAAATCAGCCAAGAGGCTGTGGTGATAATACAGATAAAGAGGGGTGGTCGTGAGGCAGGCCTTGGAAGCGGCAGATGGCAGTGTGGATGGAGAGCCATGAATGGATTCAAGAGACATTAAGGATGTGGAATTGAAATGGGTTATTGATCAGGGGGATGTGGGGTGGTGGTGAGGAAGAGAAGGTGTGAAGGATGACAGTCAATTTCTGGCTTGGGCAACTTGCTGATAGTGATGCTCTCCACCTAGAGAACCCAGGAAGAGGACTAGAGTCCATGTCAGCTTCATCTTACTGCTGCTTTCAGCTGGAGAAACTTGGAGAGGTTAAATATCCCGTACCCAGTGAGTGATAGGACCAGGATACACACCAGATCTGTTTGAGTAAAATCTTCATGCTCTTTCTCTTACAACAAAGTGCTCTGACTATCAGAATAGGAAGACCGAGGAGTAATCTATTAAAATCTTAGTTCTATATTTACAAGTCATACTTTCCAAAGAAATATTTCCAATTGAAATTTTTAATGGGAAGAGATATTTTCTTATGAAAACAACTTGCTAGAATTTTTCAGTCTGTAGCCAGTACATTTTTCTGCTGTTTCATTATACTTTATTCTGCACTGTTTAGTGACTAAAGCTTCTCATATTTACGCTCATATTGTTACTGTTGTTGTGCCCCACAATTCTAAAAGCCATTGAAACTTTTAGAGGAAAAGCAGTTATTAGGTTAGCTACAGGAAAATGTCGGTTGTATATTCTGAACACTCTAGAATTTACATGCATTTATTTATTCAACAAATATTTGTTTTGCAACTTCTATGTGTTCTAGGCACTGAGAATGCAGGAACAGGGCAAAATAGACAAAGTCCATGACTTCATGAAGCTTCTATTGTAATTGGGAGAGACTGATAATATACAAATAAATACGTAAGTGTTCGGTGGTGTTCACGCTGTCGTAAACTTAAAGTAAGGTAAGAAGGCAAGGTCATCCAGAATTGAGGGACAGTTCTTATTTTATTGAGATAGTATTTGACCAGACTAAAGGAAGAGAGGGTAAGCCATGAAAATGTCTGGAGTGAGAGTTTTTCTGGCACAGGGAACAAGATGGCCAGTGCAAAGTCTCTGTGGCAGAATCATTTGACCTCATGCTTCCCAAGAGCATTGTGTATTCCCTTCATCATAGTTAAGAGAAGAGTGCTAGAAAGGAGGGAAGAAGGAAATTATCTGAGGTTTATGCCCAAAATGTTTGTAAATATTTTTCCTCAATTTTGAATTACACAATCATGTTCCAGAGACATGTCTGGGAGAAAGATGCCTTTAAGGATTCTTAATTGCCAGTGAAAACAAAAGTTAAATCACTCTGTCAATACAGCTAGAACTTTCTACTAAGTCTAAAATCTACAGGCATTTCAGTGGGGATCAAATTGGTTGTATAAATGAATAGTGAGGAGTATCATTTGGGTTAATTGCGACTGACTGTAAAATCAGTCTTAACTTTCTAATTTTTTCTTCTCTAGTTTTAGAGATAGCTGTAAAACTAATCCTAATTTTGAGTGTTAAATATCGGAATAGAACAATTGATAACTTGCAGTTATACTGGTTCTTAAACGATGGATGAAAGTGTTGAGCATTTTTACATGATTTTGAGTTTAAAGCTTTTAAACATATTTTTAGCATGTTGAGTAGTCAAATGGCATGTCAAGAACCACAGAGACACTTCACAACATACGTTTATTGAGACTTTTCCTATTCCTGATTAGAAGGAAGTTGTTTTTATTAAACAATTAAGCATGAGGTTGCCTTTTGATTCAGGATGTTTATTTTTTCTCTCATTTTATTAGATGCTGCTGTGAAATCTTGTTTTAGTAAGAATTTTTTTGAATCAAGGAAATATTGCTAAATTTTATTAAATGCCTCTTTTTCCTTTGCTAAGATGATCATGGCTTTCCTGCAATGATCACATAATAGGATAAATATAATTAGATTTTCTCATTTTGAACCATTTTTGCATCATGAGAATAAATGCTGGTTGTTCTTTTTTAAAGACTTTTAATTCCCCATACACCCCCTGCCCCGACACACGCACAGCCTCCTCCTTATGCATCCCCCTCCACAGTGGGACATTTGTTACAATTAATGAACCTACACTGATACATCGTAATCACCCAAAGTCCATCGTTTACATTAGGGTGTGCAGTTGGTGCTGTACATTCTATGGGTTTGGACAAATGTCTAATGACATGGATCATTATCGTATCACACAGACTAGTTTCACTGTCCTAAAAATACTCTGGTCTCTGCCTATTCATCCTCCCCTCCCTTCTAACTTCCGGCAGCCGCTGATCTTTTTAGGTCTCCTTAGTTTTGCCTTTTCCAGAATGTCATCTAGTTGGAACCATACAGTGCTAATGGTTCGTTTAATGTAGTTTTTGAGATTTATGGTGTGTTACGTTGTTCATTCATTTTAATTGCTGAATGAGTAAGTGACAAAATATTTATCATTCTCCTCCTAAAGGGCAATTAGGTAGTTTCTATTTTCTTGATGTAAAATTCTACGTTGGAAATGATTTTGCCTCAGAATTTTGAAGCTGTTGTTCCACTGTCTTCTGGCTTCTGTCGTTGCTGTCGAGAACGTAATCGTACACACTTATATATTGTTTATGATGTGCCTGGCATTGTCCTAACCTGTTTATGTTGGAAAAAAACCCATTTAATCTTTATAAAAGCGTTATGAGGTGGATACAATTATTATTATCCTCATTTTAAATATGAGGAAATTGAGGTACAGAAGGGTGAACTGGCGTACCCCAAATTCTACAGCAGGTGAGTGGGAATGCCTGAATATGAACCCAGGTACCCTCCCTTGAGAGTTCCTTCTCAGCCACTAGGTTATGCTACTTCTCATGACAGTTTAATTCCTGATCCTTTGCGTATGACCTATTTTTTAAACCTGGTCCAGTGCTGAGATTTCCATATTTGTGCAGGTGTAACCTACAGGTGTCATGTATTTCTCCTGTTTGCTCCCTAAGGCTTGTCTGACACCTTGTTTTATGGTCCTATTTCTGCAGGAACCCATCTGGGTCTCACTCATGTGCAACCTGAAAGTGTGAGGGAGTTTACAGCTCAGGAGACAACCCTTGACAGATGGAGACACAAGCTGATGTATACATGCGCCTGCCTGGCCTTCACAAGAACAAGTCTGAGGTGCATTCCATGTGGTTCCTTAGGGGGTGTCTACTGGGACTGAGCTCCAGCTTTCCATTGAATGGATCAATCAAATCATGATTTCTCTTTCCACATCCCTCATTTCTGCTTCTGGGGATCAGTTCTCAGATGAGCTTCCTACTTGCAAGCCTTTGCCTCAGGCTTTGCTTGGGGATGGGCAAGATGGTGGGAAGATCAAACTTGGTATCAGAAGTGGCCCAAGAAAGCTGAGACTCAAGACAGAGTTCTGGAACTGAGTCACTTACCAGTCAGACAGCAACAAGGAGCCCCATCACTGGTGGTAGAGGGGGTGGGAGCACCTCTGACATCACCATTACTGAGACTCTCACTCAAGTGGATTGGAGTGAGGTGGAGCTGAAGACCAAGTGTTCAGTTAGGAGATAGTTGAGTTGAGGCCTTTGAATGGGACAACGGGAATGAAAAGGATCACAGATTGGCTGGTTTTGGTTAATGCTTTAGAAGCTTCAAATTAAGCAAATGGCAGGCTTAGTTTAGCTATCAACTCAAAGCAGGCTTTGAAAGCTAGAAAACTATAGTAGCATTTAAAGAAAGTATTGTCACTTGTGGCTGCAGAACATTTAGGCCATGATTGAATTTTATGGGTGACAGAGCCACCAAGAGGATTGAAGCTATAGCCTTACCAGGTCCCCTATGCAAATACCATGGTTATGATAGGAAAGGAGTAGGACTTTGAGACCTGTCATGGGGACATTTAGTGGATAAGCCTAAGAATCTTGAACCCCTAGGTCCGCCTAAACTCTCTGCACTGGCAGAAGCTGTACCCCCAACCCTTTGATGGGAGAGAGCAGCTTCGCTTTGCCTAGAGAGAGGCAAAAACCTCAATGGAGGCAAATACCTCTTATGATGTTTTACCTCCTGAAAATCTGCCCCCACCTCCCTCATTGCCTCCAGATTAAAACCTAGGGTCAGGTCACACCATGGCTTAGGCAAGAAAATACAGTCTGAACTCCATGAGGAAGGAGTACATCCCTCACGTGAATTATAGTACCTACTGGAAGAAGCCAGGAGCACATTTGAGTGTGATCTTGAAGGTGCTGGAGCAGCCATGGCAGAATATACAAGTGAAGAGGGGAGAATTTATTAACAGGGAGCACTCTTCTGTGAATTGGAATCTGATGGGGGGGGTCACAGCACCATGGCAGGACACCTGTCACTCATTCTCGAGCAGCAGGAGCGGATGCAGAAGATTTTTCTCCCCTGCTTTACTTCCCCCAGTTTCTCACTCCCGCTCCCAGGGATTTATTTTTAAACAAACTACCTGCACAAAAGCCCCTGTCTCAGCTTTGCTTTTAGAGATTGAGGGGGAGGACCCGGTCTAAGATAGCTTATTATTTGGATAACAGGTTCTTTGGATTGATCTCTCAATTTTCTTACCTTATACTGCTATTTTTTGGTGTATTTCATACTCTTTGTGATTGCTCTATTTTCTTAGCATCTTAAGTTGGATGCCTAACTTAAGCATTGGTTTTTAATATATACATTTAAGGCTGTACGTTTTCCAGCTTTCACTACAGCCCGCAATTTGGTGTGTTGTCTTTTCATTATTAGTTTTGTGTGCATGTTTTCTAAGTTTAATTAAAATGAAGGTGGCTCTGTCATCCAATGGATGGTGCACGGGACTCCTAAATTTAATTAAGATGACCTCTTTGACCTTTGAATTATTTGAAAGGGTGTTTTAGTATGCGGATGATTTTATTAATCTTTTTATTGTTGGTTTCTAATTTTCCTGCTTTGTGATCAGAGAATATGATCTCTATAACATCCATTTTGCAAGATTTGTTGGGACTTGCTTTGCAGCATAGAAGAATGGCTAGTTTACAGAGCTATTCCAGGTTAGCTTGAGAATAATGTGTTCTTTTGAATTGTGTTGCTCAATCCATGTTTTTTTTTCTAATTTTTTGTCTTCTTGAGAGAAAAGTGTGTTGAATCCATCAAATGTTCTGTACAATTTGAGTTTATGTTCTTCCACACAGATTGCAGGATTTTTATCTCTACCTACTTAGGTATGCCTTTTATTATTATGAAATGACATTCTTTATTTCTTTTTTTCTTTCTTTTTTTTAAAGATTGGCACCTGGGCTAACAACTGTTGCCAATCTTTTTTTTTTTTTTTCTGCTTTATCTCCGCCAAAGCCCCCCTGTACATAGTTGTATATCTTATTTGCAGGTCCTTCTAGTTGTGGGATGTGGGACGCCGCCTCAACGTGGCCTGACGAGCAGTGCCATGTCCACACCCAGGATCTGAACCCTGGCGCGCAGCAGAGCACGAGAACTTAACCACTCAGCCATGGAGCCGGCCCCAACATTCTATTTCTAATAATGCTTTCCATCTATTTTGTCTAATATTGTTTTAGCTTTCTTTTGGTGAGTATTTCCTTTGTATATCACTTTACATACTGTTATTTTCATCTTTTCTGGGTCATTTTGTTTATTTTTATCTAACCTATGAGTTTCTGATTTTTAACTGGTAAATTTAGTCTATTTATGTTCACATAATAACTGATATATTTGAATTTATTTATACCATCTTATTTTGTGCTTTAGTTTTGACTTCTATCTATTTTTCACTCCCCTCCTTTTCTGTCTTCTATTGAATGGGTTGATTTTTCTTTATTCTCTTTTCTTTTCCAGTGGTTTAGGATTATCGTGTTTTTACTTTACCGCAGACGTCTCTTTTTTTTCTCAGCTTCACTGAGGTATAATTGGCAAATAAAATTGTAATATATTTAAAGTGTACGAAGTGATGATTTGATATATGAATACATTGGAGAGGTTTCCCACAATCGAATTAATTAACACATCCATCACCTCACATATTCTGGTGGATGTTTTAACATGAAAAAGTGCATATTTGACTTAATGGTGTATAAAGGTAATTACTATTTCTACTGACCTCTTGACTAAGGCAAGGAACCAAGTGTGGTTTAACTCTGACAGCTCCTGTCCTGTCTTTCATGTTGTTCTTGACTATTATTTTGGTTCCATCTTGTCTTGTAGCCCCCTTCACAGATAGTCATCATTGTATTGTTTCCTACAGTCACAGTTGGTTTGCTGTTTTCCTTTTTCACCTTTATTCTTACATCTCACTCCTTTATTCTAGGGTCAATTTCTTTTCTCCTGAAACGGACCATTTATAGGTTTTCTTTCCAACAAGAATCTGTGGCTGGTGAACTTTTTCAGTGTTTGTAAACTCTATTTAGTTTACCCTCCCCTTTGCATGACAGTTTAGCCAGATGTAAAATTTAAGAATGACAGTAACTTCTGCTGGCACTTTGAAGACTCAGTTGTCAACTCTAGAGCTCTAGTTTTGCTAATGAGAGATATTCTGTAATCTAATTATCAGTTCTTTGTAAGTAATATTTCTTTCCTCTTTGATTGCTTCTCAGATTTTCTCTTTGTCTTTGGGGTTCTGAAGTTTTATTCCAGTGTATCTAGATTTGAGTGTACTTTTATTTATCCTGGTCAGGACTTGTTGTCACTATTAAATATTAGGTTTCAAATCACTAATTAGTTCTGAAAAGTTTACAGACATCAGCTCTTCAAGTATTACCTTTTCCCCGTTTCTATTCTTTCCTGGAATTCCTATTACACAAATATTGGGTCATGATAGATTGACAGCCACAAATCACTTGTTATTTTTCTTAGAGACGGACGCTAATTCCTCTCCCTTTGACTATACGCTAGACTCAGGGACGTGTATGAGCAACAGAAGGCTGCGGAAATAATGTTCTGACGCTTCTGAGACTAGATCATGAGAAACTTGCAGCTTCTGCCTAGACCTCTTAGAACACTTTCACTGAGAATCATGAACCTCCTTGTCAGAAGTCTGGCTACCCTGAGATCAATATGCTGGAGCGTTCATGAGTAGACACTCCAGTTGACAGTCTCAGCTGAACTCCTCCTTTCAACCATCCCCATCAGAGGGCAAAACATGTGAGTGAAACCATATCGAACCCTCCAGATCACATTCAACACCACGTAAAAATCAATATCGCCCAGCTCAGCACTGTCTCAATTCCTGACTCACAAAATCTTTAGGCATAATAAAATGTTGTTGTTTTAAACTACTAAGTGTTGGAGTGCTTTGTCAGCAGTAGGTAACAGGAATATGGATCTTCTTTCTTTTCTACAGATCTTTTAGCTTCTCTGCTGTATTTTCCATCTCTTTATCTTTCAGTGGAAAATTTTCTCAGATTGGTATTCCAAGTTATTGCTTCTCTCTTCAGCCATGTATAGTCTTGTCACTTGACCCATCCATTGATTATTTGGATATTAATGACTATATATATATTTTTCTCATAGTTCGATTGGTTCTTTAAAAAAAATCTGCTTTTTTAAAATGATAGGTCTTTTCTCAGTGTGTTGATTCACCCTTTTATGTCCTTAATGATGCTACACTGACTTATTTTATGTTCTTTTTCTAATTATTGCTTGATAATTCTTCCATTAGTTTTCTCTACTGAGACATGTTTATGGTGAATTCCTTAAGTGTTTTGCAATTTTTAGTTTTATGCTCATTTTTCGTGAGGTTCCTTTTCTTTGAGATTTTTATAGAACCAGAGTAGTTGGCACTTTTTTCCCACGCACCTCAGAGCATCCCTAGTTGGGGACTAATCTTTATGGTAATTTTGGGACCACTTAGGCAGGGTAACATTGGGCCTCAAACCCAAAGAAAGCAAAGGTTTTAAAATAAAATTCTCTCACTCAGAGCTCAGACAAGGACAAGCAATTGTCATTGTGCAGGTGTGTGGAACTTTGTTTTTCTAGTTCATGCATTTTGCTTTTAACAGCAAAAAAGCCCTATGCAGAAATGTTAGGGGCCGGCACCGTGGCCGAGTGGTTAAGTTCACGCACTCCACTTCGGCAACCCAGGGTTTCACTGGTTTGGATCCTGGGCGCAGACCTGGCATTGCTCATCAAGCCACACTGAAGCCATGTCCCACGCAGCAGAGCCAGAAGGACCTACAACTAGAATTTACAACTAGGTACTGGGGGGATTTGGGGAGAAGAAATGAAGAAAAAGAAGAAAAGAAAAGAAGATTGGCAATAGATGTTAGCTCAGGTGCCAATCTTTAAAAAAACAAAAAGTGGCTTAAGAAAAAAAAGAAATTTTAATTCTAACTCTTTCCCACTGGGAATCCATTCTTCCTCTTTCACTCCCCACAGAGATGTGAAAGCAAACCTCTAGGTTACCAGGATGTGACGTATTCCAGGTGAGCTGCTGGTCAGATCGCACATTTATTGCTCTTTTTTTTCCAGTTCTTTCCTCATTTTCATTACCTGGGGCGTTTCCTGTCTTTATTGAGAAACTCCGCTACACATTCCTTTTTTATTGCTATATTTTATAAAACATTTTAAAGTGTTTGTAATAGATCTGTATATTGCTTGAATAGGTATTCTTTCTATCGTTAGCTGAAAAGTCCAAGTTTTCTCTCTCCCTTCTTCTTTGGAAGATATTTATACATATTTTTCTTTTTCTTTCTTTCTTTTTTTTTTTTGCGAGGAAGGTTCACCCTGAGCTAACATCCATTGCCAATCCTCTACTTTTTTTTTTTTTTTGCTTGATGAAGATTGGTCCTGAGCTAACATCTGTGCGAATCTTCCTCTACTTTGTATGTGGGATGCCACCACAGCATGGCTAATGAGTGGAGTGGGTCTGCACCTGGGATCAGAACCTGTGACCCCTGGGCTGCTGAAGTGGAGTATGTGGAACCCTAACCGCTTGGCCATTGGGCTGGCCCTCTTTTTTTTTTTTTTCTTTTTTTGTAAAACAACTATCACTTTTTTTGACTAACAAGCTTTTTATGATTTCATTCTATATTCACTCTGAAAAATGAGGAAAATAATGCATTTTCACTACATTCTTCATTCTTCTTTTTTTTATATTTTCCACTGTTTGCTGTGAACTGGAATTTTCCTTCCCAGATTTATCGCATCAACTTATTATTTTATATGTAACAATTTTTAAAGAAAATGTAACACATATCATGGAATTCTATTATTTAGATTCAATTCTTTTTTTTTTAAATGATCTGTTTCTCATCTGGGTTCTTTATGACAAGACTTCTTCACTGTGAATTCCTTATTTTGATTCATGTTTTTATGGTTGGGTTATGACTCAAGCTGATTTTTTTCCAGGATACATACATAAGTATCATATATTCTAAGTTCTTGAATATTTGAAAATTTCATATGCAAAAATATTTCCTTTTATTTATGTAAACTATCTTAGCTGGGTATAGAATTTGGGGGCCACACCTTTTATGCTTAAAAACTCTGTAAATATAGTTTTGTTCCTTTTAAGTCTAATGTTGTTGAGGTCAAGTCAGAAAGAAAATTAATTTTTACCTGTCTCTTCTGTCTGGATGCTTTTAGAATTCATTCTTTGTCTTTGAACAATCCGTGAAAGGGATGAATTATGAAGGTAGTTGTTCTCTATTAAATTTCTCTGGAACACCGTGAGTTCACATAATGAGTTCAGACAATGAGAACGTAAAACATCTGCAGATTTACATGTTTCTTTATTTCAGTAAAGTTTTCTTCTATTATATCCTGGCTTTTTTTTTTTTTAGGGAAGATTAGTCCTGAGCTAACATCCATGCCTATCTTCCTCTACTTTATATGTGGGACGCCTACCACAGCATGGTGTGCCAAGCAGTGGCATGTCCACACCCGGGAACCAAACCAGCGAACCCTGGGTTACCGAAGTGGAATGTGAGCACTTAACTGCTGGGCCACCAGGCTGGCCTCCTGAAGTGGTTTTAATATTTCATTTTTATGCTTTTCAAAAAGAACTGCTAATACCTACATGATATATATCTAACATCTTTGATACATATAATTGTTTTCCTAATCAATGTATTTTCCTTGTCTCTTTCTTTGTATTTTCTGTGATTTTCAGCAGCCTAATCTCTACGACACTGATTCGGATTTCTGCCACCTAAATTCTGCTCTTCAGGTTTCTAAGATAGTTCTAAGTTCTGCAATGGTCATCTGTTTTGTTCAGTTTTGTACTGTTGTCAGCTCACTTTTCATCCTATTGCTTTGCTGTCTCTTCTTTCAGTTTGCATTTCTTCCTTGGGTTCTTCTATCATAGAGTTTCTATTACATTTTATTTCCTGGGGAGTTTAAAGTGATTGTTGCTTGAATTTTCTGCTGTTTCCTAGAGTAAGTCTTGTTCCAACATATATTCTTTATTCGCCTTTTTATTGATTACCTTCCTTTCCTTTTATCTTCTATTTTGCATAAATTTTGCATAATTTTTTTTCTGCTTACTCATCTTTGAAAGAAGTCACGCCTGTTTCCTTCTGCTACTTGCCAGGAATATTGTGAACAGAAAATCTTTGTCAGTCCTTCCTTTTTATTTGCCCACTTGTCAAAACTTAGTTTTGCTTTAAGGGCTTGCTATTGGATATTTTTTGTTTAGTTATTTGTCTGCTTCTAGTTTAAGTTGTTTGGAATGAGGGGTGGGGAGGAGAAGTTGAGGAGAGAAACATGGTGGGTTTGGGTATATTATTTCTGCACACACAATCTCCACCTCCAATCTGTTGAAACCACTGGAATTCTACTCAGTCTTGCAGACTCTGGGAGAGGCAAGTCAGTATAAACACCAATGGCTCGAGAATCTTTTGTTTACAGACCATGTAGAAATTAACCATGTGGAATAGGTGCTCACTTTTCTTTGGTAAATTGACTTTAATCAGTAACTACGAAATTCTTTTGTAGCATCTCTCTTCAAGATCAGCATTATCTCTAGGTCATCATTCCTCTGGCTAGAAAGCTGTACTCTCTGAAAACAGAAATATTGGTCACCATCTCTCTTTTAACTCTGTAGCCCTGGGCATTCACACTGATTGCTACTCATTTTCGTTGTGGGCTTCTGCCAGCTTTTGCTTTTCCAAATTAAGTATCGGTGGGACTTTCAAAAACTTTTCCATTCCATGCCCCCCCATAAATATAAGGTCATAAATAGGGGAGATGGGTCTTGAACTTGGCATTCTTGTCCAGTTGGTTCACCTTTAGCAGGCAGTCTTGGGAGTTTGCAGAATATGATTGTGGCCATTTTATAGTTTCAGGATAAATAGTTTCCATTTCTCTTTTTGATCCTTTACGATCATTTAAGTGGGCAGGGAGAGCAGTTACAGAAGCTTGAATGTTTTATACATTAAAAATCTATTTCATAAATGTGAATAATAACTTTTTTTTTGGTTCTTTAATTTTAGTTATACTACAAATTGGATTTCTTATACATATAATACCTATGTGGAATTTGTATATCATCCTAGGGGTTCTACCTTTAAAGTTAAAACTGCTTTACACGGGGAATTGCATCAATGTTTTTATATTCAATTAGCAGTGGGCAAAACCTGTGATAAAACAGATTTGAAAGCCTAGCTCTCCGCATACAAAGTTGTTGATTTCTTGAAGTTATTTCTACTTTTATTTATATCCTATGATTTATTGAAAATATGTAACCTTGGTTGTACTGTCCTTATGAATTTCTTCCCCCAAGGAACAGTTTAATATTTATGAATGTGCTATTGTCCTGCGGTCCTCACAAATCTTTAATATTGCTAACACCAATCAAGCAGCCTGAAGACATCAGAAACCATCCTTTCTAGACAGAGAGATAAAAATGTCACCCAAATGAAGGAAAAGAGTCTTTGGTGCATCAATTTTCCGTGTTTCTCCCAACACTCCTTTCTTTCCTAATGCAGAGGGTTCTCACTGGTATACACCAGTGGATATTGCAGACAACTGATAGTTGGGATTCTTCTTCTGAATCCCCAAATCCACGCATATGGCAATGTTTAAAAACTTACATGAAAACGAGAAACCCCAACTTCCAGGAAGATTTTCAATTCCGTGGACATTTTTTATATATCAAAACTTTGCAATCAATTTTTAAAGTTATTTTATGAAAGGAAGGGCATTTGTGATAATGAATAAAGAATAGCAAAGGTGAGATGAGAGGCAAACGCTGGTCAGACTGGGTGAGCAAGGGAAGTTCACACGCCAGCGTGGGCTTCTGCACATCAGCCTGAGATTCTGTTTTGATTCTGGGCCTCAGCAGTATCTCAAATTACTACATGGGGTAGACCTCTGGGGTTGCTGGTCAAACTTGCTAATGTTAAGTTAACAAATGCGTAGTTTCCCAGTTCGCTTCTATGGCTGCTAATATTTAAGGAATCCCGTTTTTGCCAAATTCTTTTATCTTTCAAGGATAAGAAAGATAATTCGCATTTTACCTGCCCAAGTCTTCACTTACAAAGCTTGTGGTAAAGTTCTCTACTATCAGATTTTAACACTCGGTTCAGAATTCCCCTTGCAAATTTACACTTGGTTTTCCAATTAAAATGGGCTTTTGTGCGTCCCCTGCTGATAGCCATTGGCTTGATAAAAAAGTAACTTTTTTTGCAGCAATGGTGTTTAGGGAGTGCAGTGCAAGGCTGACTCTTCTGTTGCCTTGAGCCCAGCTGTGCTGAAATATTAAACTTTAGTAAATTAGGTGAAATTGCAGCTTTCTGGCTGGTCCAATAATGCCTTTTTCTTTTCCCACAAACCATCTTCATCATGAGCTGTCTGCATAGGTTTTCTGCTCTAAGAGAAATAAAATTTAGACTATCTTCCAAATCCAGACAACTTTTTTACTTTCAAGATAATAGTGCCGTATCCTACTTATCTAACAGAATGCTTAAACTTTCAAACACATAGAATTGGATTACTTTATTATTTTAGCACTATCTGAATATAGCATTGCTTTATTATACCGTGCTAAGATAAGCAGATGGATTCCTAAAAATGTCAGTGTCACATAAAAGTAGCAACTTTTTCTTTATGGATTAGTACATATTTTAACAGCAATATTGAGCTATGGAAGGAAAGCGTATTTCCGGTCATATTTATTTTCTGCTTTTCGCTCCTTTTTCTCTTTAAGAATAGCACTAGTTCTGAGGTGCTTTATTCACCCACCAGACATTTATTGATGGACTACTATGTGAAAAGTTCTGGTTTGTTACCAACTAACTATTTTTAATTAGAATAAGTGATGAATTAGCAGAAAGGAACTAGGCAGTCTTGTGTTTCTCTTCTTGATACATGTTATCTTTTCAGTGAGGAAATCACTCACAACAGCTCTATAAGCCCCTGGCCTGTTTCCTGCCCCAAATGCTCTCACATTGGTCTTTCCGGCTAAGACAGGCCTCTAGGAGACTGCGGTTGAAATATGAATATTTTTGATACTTGGGAAAGTTAACTCGTTAAATCTTTCAAAGTACCTTTATCAAGGTACTAACAAGACGGTAGAGTCCAAGGGTTCCTTCTGGAAAAATCGCAAATATATGCAAAAGTAGATGGAATAGTCTAATGACACCCCCCCCCCATATAACCATTATGGGGTTTGTGGTTTATTGATGTTCCCCAAGGCACCACTGTCAAGAGCAAAACCTAAGCAGGTTGCACAGTGGGGACCTGGGCAGTCCCTGGGCCAAGTGTGGACGGGACAACTTAGGGCTGAAAGAGAGGCCCACTCCCAGATCAATAACTGGTGAGCCAAACTATTTCATATTGTCATCGGATCGCTCTCCTGCAATAACTGAGATACTAACCAATAAATGAGATGCTAACCGGTAAAATCTAGCTCAATACGATTTAGGCCAGGGATCTGCCAAATTTTTCTGAAAAGAAACAGATGATAAATATTTTCGGCTTTGTGGGCCATATGATCTTATGTCACCACTACTCAACTCTGCCCCTTATACCGTAAAAGCAGTCATAGATAATACAGCCGTATGTAGCCATTGCAAATACAAAGAATGGGCATGGAGGTGTTCCAATGAAACTATTTAGGAAAACAGGCAGGGGCCGAATCTGGCCCGCAGGCGGGAGTTTAGGGACCCTAAAGATTGCATGGCCTCTGGAAATTGATTCACTGTCCTTTTCAACCTGCGTTTAAGCCAGGGGAAGTTACTGCTGTTCGGTACTGCGATCCACCCAACAACGACCGAGTCCCTAGCAGCCTTTCTGCGATCCAGCAGAGCGACTCCACACTTTCAAAAGTTTTTGAAGTGGGCCCTTTCATCTCTCCCTTCCGCCCCTCCACGTCCTCGCTCTCCACCGCAGGGACGCAGACCGCGGTGTGCCTGCGTGGGCTGCGTGGGCTCCGGGGAGGAGCACGCGGGCACTCAGCAGAAGGTGAAAGCGCAGAAAAGTTGGAGCCCAATCAGCTCAGAGTCGAGCTCCCGAGCCCCAACCTTCAGGTGACCCCGCGCGGCGGCGGCGGCGACAGCGGCGGCGGCGACCAGAGCCCGCAGCAGCTCGGAGCGCCTCCGGCAGGACAGGAGGCGAGCTCGGCGGATCGTCAGCGCAGTCCGGGGGCCAAGCTCAGCGGTCCAGGGCTGGGTGGCAGAAGGGGAGAGCCAGCACGCCGCTTCTGCCTTTGCCCCGCACGGTGCAGGCTGGGCTGGGGACCCCGGAGGGTGCGGGCCGGGCGCCGCGCGCTGTCGTCGCCCCTCCCCGCCGCGGGTGAACACTGGAGGTGTGCGTGGCTGCGGCGGCGGCGGCCGTGCCTGTGGCTCAGGATGCGGCCGGGGGGCGCGCTGCTCGCCCTGCTCGGCAGCCTGCTGCTGCTGCTGCTGCTGCGCCTGCTCTGGTGCTCCACGGACGCACCCGCCCGCTCCAGGTAACCCGCCCGCCGCGCGCCCCGCTGTGCGCCCCCAGCTGTGCGCCCCCAGCACCCCAGCCGCCCATCTGCTTCACTTGGCCGCGCAGACTTTCGGCCGCTGCGAGGACAAGCCGACGGGGAGCGGCGGCCTGCGGGTGGGGTGGGATGGGGGCGTCCAGGAGACAGGGCTCGGTGGGTAGCGGGTATCAGAGGAACGACCCTTGCGCCAGGTGGGCACCCGCTGTGGCGGAGAGGGACCAGTCAGGGTTGCGAAGACTCCAGCGTGCGTTCCTTCTGAGCGAGGGAGCTGCAGGGAGGCACCTGCCGTCGGGTTCCCCGTCAGTATCCCGGGTTCTCCTTTCTGGTCCATGCTTTCCCTTCCTTCCCGCCCTAAGCCTCTTCTAACTCCGCGGTTTGGGAGCTGCCCACGGGAGCCAGGGCGCGCGGGGACGTCCCGGCCAGGCTGCGACCGCGATGCTCCTGCCCAGCCTGCCAGCCAGCTGCTCCCCGGGAGGTGTAACAACTTAGTTTTCTTCCTGGCTGCGCAGGCTTTTGGCAGAGGAGAGCAGGGAGGCCACCCACAGCACCCCTGCAGCGCTGAGGACGCTCAGGAGCCCGGCGACCCCGCTACCGCGCGCCAGAAACAGGTATCCGCGGCGCTGGCGGCGGGCGGGAGAGGGCTCCGCGGCTGCATGCCGGGGATGGGGCGCGGCTGCTCCCGCAGGACTCGCTTCAAATACTCTGGCTGGGACAACACGATTGAATGGATTTGGGGGTGTGGGGAGTTTGTGTGAGTGAGAGAGAGAATGTGTGCACGCGCGCGTGTAACTCCTCACACTCCTTCAGCCTCCCCGGTAAAGTCTGTTCCTCCAAGTGAACAAGGGAGACACTAAAACAGCTGCACTTGAAAAAATGGGTGCTGAGTTCCCGTCTCGATAATTGAACGTCCCTGAGAGGAGCAGCTCCGCCTGTCTCTTGAGGGATTTGCTTGGTTTGCTTTCTGTCTTCCGTGCTTTGAGGCGCGCCGGTGCAAGATTCACTTTTGCAAGGAAGGAATTTTGTGCACAGTGCTGAGAATGTTTCCGTCCTTAGTGAATAGAGACTTCAAACTGGTCTTTTTCACTCATACGAGTATTTATCCATGCGCAATAATTATTCGGTTATCTTTTTTCTGATTAGAAAATTAATACATGCTTAGTGCAGAAAGTTAGATAATATGAAAAATATACAAAAGAATATTGAGTCCCACCACCCAGAGATCGTATTAAGGTTTTGGTTTATATTCTTCCAGTAGTTTTTCCTTTACATATTTTTAAAAATATACTTAAGATTATACTATGTAGTTTGTATTTTGCCTTTTTACCTAAAAAATCATAGACATAAGCACGTCATTAAAATCTTTTCCCCAAACATTCCCTTTGATTGTTGCCTAATTCATCATATGAATGTGTCATAGTCTAATTAATTGTTGCCAGTTTTAGACTTTTAGATTGCTTCTTGTTTTGTTTTGTTTGCTATTAATAATTCTGTTAAGTACATCCTTGTCTGTAAATCTTTGTCTTCGTTTTAAATTAACTCTCCAGGATGGATTCATAGAAGTTGGATAATTGGGTCAAAGAGGATGTAGATTTTAGGTTATAGATACATATGGCCACTCGCTTCCTAGAAGGGTTGAATCAGTTTACATTTTCACCAGCAGAATGTACTGGTTCTTGCCTCAGCGTTGCTGTTATTACTGCAATTTTGTATGCTGTCTCTTTTCTTCTGTTTATCTCCTGTGAATCTCTTTTCCTCTGTGAATCCTTCTGTATATTCTTGGCTGTTGGACCATCTTAATCTTCTGGTTGCGTGACTCAAGGCTTCTGTGTGGCTCCCGTGTGGTCATAAGAAAGATCTGGGGGAGGAAAAAGAAATTTTGAAGTGCCGAGACAACACTCATGCCACAACCATCCTATTGAAATTTCACGGCATATTAGAAGCACTAAGAAATCCTGGAATAACCAAACTTTTGAGAAAAATATTGGCCCATAGTTTTACTTTATACAGAGTTGTGTACTGTAGGTAGCCTAGCTTTCCAATAAACTGGGGAACATTCTATCTTTTTCTAAATCCTGGGGTTATTAGACATTCTGGGGTTGCCCCTTGGGGACAGTTTGAAAGAATGCATGAATTAAATTATCCAGTCCTAGATCTTTTTTGAGGCAATTCTTTGATGAATTTTTCAGTTCCTTTTCGCATGCTTCTTGAGCTAATATAGGTAATTCATGTTTTTTTCCAAATGTGGTCCATTTTATTAAGATTTTTTATTTATACTATTCTGTAGTGTTTTTAGAAACCTGTCTTTTGATCTGTTTTATGTCCCCTTGATCATTTATTATTTTGAATATTGATGTGGCAGGGGTGCAAATTTTAATCCATCTTACTTGGTTTTGTAGAGAAATAATAATTTCTTCATTTTTCTGCAGCTGGTCTGCTCATTCCCCATGAGCGCCACACTCTAGGTAACAGGTATTAAGTAATAATATAACAGTGATGCTAATAGTAATAAGGATAGCCAGCACTTCTTGAGCCCTTCTTATGGACCAGACTGCTCTAAGCACTTTATGTTTATTAACTTAATCCTTAAAAATACTAAGAGAAACTATTATTATCCTCATTTTATAGATGAGGAAGCTACAGCACAGAGATTAAGTAAATTGCCAAAAGTCACGGAGCTGACAAATTGTGGAGCCAGGCCATGTGGATCCAGAATCCAGAATTCTTGGTCTCCTTGCTGTGCAAGCTTTGATAGGTGCTGGGCAAGACGGCACATGTGTGTCCAGATTAAAGCTTAGTCAGAGGTGACAATTTAAGCAACTCTTTCTGATAATATTTACTCTCTCTGGGAACAAATGCTCAGTCTTTTAGATTGCTTCCAGTATCTCTTCTTACTTTAAGACGACACCCACATATAAGGGAAAGAGAGGCTTAGATGATGTGGTGGTGGAGTTAAGAGTTGGAGTTCAAGATCATAGTATCCTCTGACTCCTCTAATCTCCAGGACCATGTTGTCCATTTTCCATCTAGTGGCTGGGTGCTCTGTTAACAGCCAATTATGAAATTGTGGTTCATTCTTTTTCCTCAGGCATTCTACCTGCTGGTACTCCCCACCATCTTGGACTCCCATGGGCTCCCACTTGATGCTCCCTTTCGGCGATCTGTTGAAGATTCCCTTTTGGTCCTATCTCGGGTTGTCACTCTGCAACATTCGCTATAGTGCTATCTCACCCCGCTCTACAGCCAGTCTCCCAGCTATTTCTGGGACCCATCTAAACATACAAGAACCGTGGTTGGTTCAGGAAGCTAAATATCAGGGCCTCCCTCCACTTGCCCCACGACGTAGATGTGCCCCTCCTCCAAGTTAATTTCAAGAATGGAGACTGCCCAAGAGGTGATCTCTTTTTAGAACCCTAGCTGGGGGAGGAGGCAAAGCCCCCTCTACCACGTCGTTAGCCTCACTTTTCTCTCTCCAAGCCAAAGCTCTCCTCTTCCTTTCTCTCTCTTTTTCCACCCTTGCCTTAGGCTGGCAGTGTGCAGGCTTCCCCCGCCTCATATTTTCTTTTGTCCTGATTCAAACCTCCAGGTCTGGCTCAAACCTAAACCTAATGGTAAATTGTGGGGACTATACGAAAAAGGATTGGGAAAACTCAAGGGGCTATGTCTTCCAGGTAAGGTGGTTCATGAGCTAACAAGGGAGAATGGGAGGAATTTGGGAAATCTTTTGGGGCTATAGCAAGTCCTATTTTGGTTGTTTAGAGCTGAACACTACCTTATCCTTTCTCTTTGCATTCTTTCAATTAAAAAGTCTTTGTCTCCCCATACCTACCCACAAAGGATGCTTCAACAGGACTAGGGAAAAAGTCAGCTCCCAATCAGAAAGACAAAGAGAAAAATATATGAATAATTTTCAACATATGACCCCATTGCAGTGGATTCTTTCTCTTTCTAGTAAGCTTTGTCAAAGTCTATCATTGCATTGTTTGCTTTTCAATCAATTGGCTCTTGGATTTATTTCTCAATTCCAATGTATTTCCATGTTCTGTTTCCTTTGTGTTACTTTTATCTTTTAAAAATAGCATTCTCCCCCCACCCCCCGCCACAACTTAATGTCTTGAAGTGAATGGTTGATTTATTTATTTTTTCTTTTTACTTTGTAACAAAAATATTTATTACTATGAATTTTCCTTTGAATATAGATTTGGACCTGTTCCTTGAGTTTGGATACATAGTGTTCTAATCTTTTTTTTGAGGAAGATTAGCCCTGAGCTAACATTTGCCCCCAACCTTCCTCTTTTTGCTGAGGAAGATTGGCCCTGAGCTAACATCTGTGCCCATCTTCCTCCATTTTATATGTGGGATGCCTGCTACAGCATGGCTTGATAAGCAGTGCACATGTCTATGTCTGGGATCCGAAATGGTGAACCCTGGGCTGCCAAAGCAGAGCACGTGAACTTAACCGCTCTGCCACCATAATGGCCCCCATAGTGTTCTAATTTTTAAAAATATATTCTAAATTGTTTATAATTACATTAAATTCTTTTGTTTTACCTCCATAGTTAATTAGGAGAGTACTTTTAAATTTCCAAATTGTTAGGATTTTTTTCTTAAATATTAATTTAATACGTTTTCTTAAACAATACTAGTTTCATTTTGTTTATGAAACAAATCCAGTGAAATCCTGCCATAATGACATTAAATGAGTTCCCAAATATTCAGTCATTAGAAATGAGAGGTTGAGAAATGTGAGCATAATGACATGGCCAGAGCAAGTCTGTGTAACTAGCTGACTTCAAGTTCTGGGGTCCCTCCAACCGGATTATCCAGGTCCTGGTTGTGGTTTGGCGCCTTTTAGTAGCAGTGTCCATTCTGGCTTTAACATCCATGGTGATGACTTGGGGTCCTGTGTCTGGCTAGGGTTTTCTGCATAGCAACGGCTTTTCTTTGAATGTCCGGGTTAGTTGGTGCTTATTTCATCCGTCTGGGATGATTGGACTATGAGTTTGCCAGAGATATGGGGACCCCACCTCCACTTCTCTGCTTTTCTAGAGAGGATGGCTGCCGCCCTGAATGGCCTTTTCCCCCCTCCCTGTGACCGTTTTTCCCTGTGGTAAAACTTTGACTTGTTCCTGTTTGAGAACTGGGGCTACGTGGAGGGCAGACAACTAACGGCAATTGTGTTACATCCCAACTTACATTATTGTACAGAGCGTTATGGCAGAAATTTTATTCTATGTTTTTAGATGAACACAAAGAAAAGGAAAACCACCTGTCATTTCAACACCCAAAAGATGACTACTATTCATATTTTCAGTATGCACATGTCTAGTGATTTTGCTATGCATATTTTGGTAACTTTTTTTAACATCTGAATTTTTCTTCATATTATTAGTGTTCTTCTGCAACATAATTTTAGAGCATGGTATTTGAAAGCATGCTTATGCCATAATTATTCATTCTTTCCTTTGGTACACTTGGGTTATTTATTTTTTGATTTTGATTTATACTCTAATATGAACAGCTTTATAGCCTCGCATACATTGTTGATTATTCAGATAAATTCCTAGAAGTGGAGAAGCTAGATCAAAGAATATATGAAATTTTAAAGTGTTGCTATGACTTGTTCAACAATAACAATGATTATCCCAATTTATACTTCTGCTATCAGTATATGAGAGTACCATTGAGTCAAACTCCTGCCAGTTCTGTGCATTAGAATTTCTTTTCATTTTTTCTAATTTCAGCCTCAAGAGATAATGTTTTGTTGATGTCTTAATTTGTATTTATTTGTTTACCATTGCATTTAATTTTTATTTATTAATTTATTTTTTGTGAGGAAGATTGGCCCTGAGCTAACATCTGTTGTCAATCTTCCTCTTTTTGCTTGAGGAATATTGTCACTGAGCTAACATCTGTGCCAATCTTCCCCTATTTTATGTGGGATGCCTCCACAGCATGGCTTGATGAGCAGTGCTAGGTCCACACCTGGGATCCGAACCTGTGAACCCTGGGCCGCTGAAGTGGAATGCACAAACTTAACCACTATGCCACCGGGCCGGCCCCCATTGTGTTTAATTTTTGAAATACTAGTTGACCATTTATATTTTTTCCTTTTCTATATTGGCTTTTTACATTCTTGTCTATCCTTCCTTCAAGATATTCTGTTTTCTTATTGATGTACTAGAGGTTTATAAATTTCAAAATTATAAAACTCTTACTTACCATGCATTTATATTGATTTTCTAATTTAGTTAACATTTAATTATGTCTGTGGTTGTTTAATCTGTAGGCATTTTCAATCTTTCTGTATTCATATCTCTTATACCTACTTATTTTTTTTTGAGGAAGATTAGCCTTGAGTTAATATCTGCTGCCAATCCTCCTCTTTTTATTTATTTTTTAAAAATTCCATTTATTTATTTATTTATTTATTTATTTATTTTTTGAGGAAGATTAGCCCTGAGCTAATATCTGCTGCCAATCCTTCTCTTTTTTGCTGAGGAAGACGGGCCCCGAGCTAACATCTGTGCCCACCTTCCTCTACTTTATGTGTGGGACGCCTACCACAGCATGGCTTGCCAAGCAGTGCCATGTCCGCACTTGGGATCTGAACCAGTGAACCCCTGGCCGCTGAAGTGGAACGTGTGAACTTAACTGCTGTGCCACTGGACCAGCCCCCCAATCCTCCTCTTTTTTGCTGAGGAAGATTGGCCCTGAGATAACATTCGTGCTCATCTTCCTCTCCTTCATATGTGGGATGCCTACCACAGCATGGCTTGACAAGCTGTGTGTAGGTCTGCACCTGGGATCCGAACCGGTGAACCCTGGGCCGCCAAAACAGAATGTGTGAACTTAACTGCTGCACCACCGGGCTGGCCCCATCTTATATCTACTTTTCTTTTTCAATTCTGCTTTTCAATTTTGATAAGTTTACTGATAATTTATTGATATATTTACTACCCTGAGATAAGTGTACATCTCTCATTTTTTAATATATAAATCTTTACTCCATGTAGAACTTTTTTGGCACATGGTGAAAAGGAGTGGGTTTTTTATTGTTATTATTATTCTAGTACATAATTTGTCTTTTGATGATTTTTTAAAATTTGAATTAAGCTCTTGCTTACAAATCTCAGAAAATTATTTAGATTCTCTGTCCAGTGCTTGACCCTTGTCATTGTAAATGGTCCTCTCCCCATTTCTTTAGTTCTGTGTTTCCATTCCTTTCTTGGTCAGTTGGCATAAATCTAATATTTTTAGCTTTGGAATGTAGATAATAGTGTTTCTGAAACGTCAGATATTTAAGGATGCAATTCTGATTTTTCATACATGAGTATTGAATTATTGCATCACAACTCCACTTTTTTTTCCATTTTAAAATTTTTATAAGATATTATTCCTCTATTTTCCGGCTTTTAAGGCTCTGAAAGAGAAATAAAGGTAACCTTACTTTTATTTCTTCAAAAGTAAGCTATTTGATTATTTGTTTCACCGGATCCTGACAGGACTTTTTCTTATACTTAACATTGAAAAAATTCACCGTGATATCTCTGTGCAGTGACCTCTTTTGATTAATTTTGTTCTGTAAGTCTTTTTAATCCCTCGGCCTGGTTGTTTTTAAATTAAAAATATTTGTGTTGTATCTTCAGTTATTTGGCGTGTTCCACATAGTCTGGTTGTATTTTGTGAAGTGGGTCTTCATTTTCTGTCCCCATCGCTGTTCCTCTTCTTGAGCATCCCCCTTCCCATACAAACAACTGTTTTTCTCCTTCTGATTTTGGTTTTCTCTTTGTCCTTTTCCTTTGCCCTCTGGGATGGCTTCTTAAATCTGTCCTCCACATTGCTGAATTAGTTTTCTATAGTGTCACTTCTCCATTTTGCCCTATCTAAAACAGTAAATCTGTTACATTTTTATTCTTTACAATTTTATTCTTCTTTGAGCCTACACTTTATCACATCAGTTTAGATCTTAGAAAGCATCTAAGTAACCTTTTAATCCTCACCTTCCATTTCTTACTTCATATTTTTTTGTATTTTATAGAGAATGTAAAAGAAAATGCTTTCCAAAGATTTCTTCTGTTTTCTATAGTAAATATTTTTCAAAAGTATGATTTTCCCTGCATCTTAAGAATGATATTCTTCCCCTGAGTTAGATAATCTTTTCATAACTTTCTTGATTCTTTTTGGGAGGGGCTTGTTTTAAATTTAGGTATCCCCACATGAGGAGGCCACTCTGGCTTTGTGCTCAGCAGACAGGACGCCTTAGAGCTCCTGATGGCTCCCACCAAGGGCTGAAAGATCCCCTTTCTTTTAAAGATTTTACTTTTCCTTTTTCTCCCCAAAGTCCCCCCGTACAGAGTTGTGTAGTTTTAGTTGTGGGTCCTTCTAGTTGTGGCGTGTGGGATGCCACCTCAGCATGGCGTGATGAGCGGTACCACGTCCGTGCCCAGGATTCCAACCGGTGAAATCCTGGGCCACCGAAGCTGAGCATGTGAACTCAACCACGCGGCCATGGGCCTGGTCCCTGAGATCCCCCTTCTCAGAGCACACACCAGCTAAGAGGTTGAGCCTCAGAGCCCTTAAGCAAATGACTGATTTTTAAAAATTTGAATTAAAAAAAAATTACGGTAAAATACACCTAACATAAAATTTACTAACTTTTGAGTTTTTAAATACTGGACCTCAAAGCTATCTTTTGCTCCCGTGTCTTGATCGCATGACTGTCAGAAAGCAAGTGTGAGCCTGGGTGATCCTAATCAACCTGGTCTTCTGCTCCTGCCAGAAATGGTGCAGGACAAATGTCACTTGAAACCCAGAGAGGCTGGGCTCCTGGGACTCTCCCCACATCTGCCACCCCTTCACGTCCTGGGGTGTGATGACTGATTTTCTATCCCGTCTCCTTCCTTTGCTTCGGTGGTGCTTTATAATGTAATATAATAGAGGTGTAATCTCGAGACGATGTAGAAAGAGAACAGTGAATGAACAGGGATCCAACAGCCCCCAGGCAGCCCCTGCTGCCTCAGGAAGCAGGTCCTTCCTGTGTGGGGGCAGCCACTTGATTTTCTCTGGGGCAGACTCTCTCTACTCAGGTATAGAAAGGTAGACAGTAGAGGGAAGATCAAAGCCACTCTCATTTTCTCCTCCCTGGCCTGCTCTCTTTCAGAGTTGAAAATTGACATCCTCTGCTGATAACTCCTCCATGTGGTTCCATATGCCCTCTTGCGAATGATATTTCTTCCCCGAACCTGATGAATTTCTGAAGCAGCTTTTCGTTGCCATCAATATGGGTGGTTGTCATTTTGTGTAGACTTGTGTATTTTCATAAGAATGTCAATAGTCTGGAGGAGGGAGAATCAGGCAATGGTTACTCTCTACCGTCTTATCCTGAAAGTTGTAATAATGTTTTATTCGACATTTTTTGTTGTCTGTGTTCACGCTGGGATCATAACTGCTAGCTTCAGAAAATTCAAGATGAGTGTGAATTAGAGCTTGTAAAAAGGGCCGTGTGGCTCAGCAGAAGTCTGGAACAGCTGATTTTCACCTTCTTACCTTCTTCCTCTCCACCCACCTTCCAAATAGATGCAGGCAACTGAATTTTACTTTTGAGAACAATATAATTCCCTTTTGTATCTTTCCTTCCTTGCTTTTAGAAGTAATAATACGGTATGTGCCCTGATTTTAAAAATTCAGAATGCTTTAAAGTTGCTTTGAGTCTGGTTTCTGAAGTAATTTGAAATGAGGGTTTAAATCTTGCGTGCACCCTCTTTTCCTAGTTCCTAATCCCGTGTCTTCATTGCAGCGCTTTTCTTTCCAGGTTTAGAGGGAGTTCGCCTCCATTTCGGCTCTGCTGTTGCTTGGTTTCCCTGTTTGGAAACGAGTTTCACTGGCGCTTCCCAGATTGGCATTTCTTAGTCCCCTTGGTCTCTGGCACCTACGTCACATCTTTAGCTTTTCTGGTCTGATGAAAGCTGCTGGGCACGATTGTCCAGGGGTGCTGGTACAGAGAGAGGGCTTCAGAATATGGGCCACAGCCACTGCTGGGCTTCTGTGGGTGCATGGCCACGTGGACAGGAAAGCCAGGATGAACTTGAAGGACACAAAGCAATGTCCTGCTATTCCCTTTGCTTGGTGGGGTAGATGGATGAAGAGATCAGGAGTTCAGGGGGAAATGGTGTCTCATTGGCCCACCTCTCTCCTAGGAGGTTGTTGGAGATGGAATTTTATTTTTCATTACGCTCATATAACTCCACCCATTCCTTGACAGAGCCTCTCTTCACAAGAGGCTGGGGTGTTTCTTTATGTGGCTTGAGAGGTGACATTCGGCAGACAATACTGTTCCCATACATATGTCAAACAGAAGGTCATTCCATCGCAACTTAAATCAAGGTTGCCTTAGTGTTGTCTGGCCTTGGGTTTTAATTCACTGTGCTCTTAATAGACATTTTCCTTGAGCCAAGTGGCATTAGGATGAATTTGAAATAAACAAACAAAAAATCCTGACTGCCTGATGGGAGGAAGGAAGATTTTTGTGGGGAGTTCTGGAGAAGCACAAACATTCTGAGCGATTAGGTGCTAACAGAGGACACAGTGAGAGGAGAAGCTTGGTTGGACACAGCGGAAGGGATCTGAACTGAAAAAAAGGAAATAAATATATCTCTTCATCTGCCAGGTACAGTGATTCTTTTTAGAGCCATTGGTGTCACTGCTCTGTGGTTTAAGAGTGCAAAGCTTCCACAGCTTCTCATTTGAGGGCAGAAAAAGAAGCTCTTTAAAGAGCCACGGATGCTTCGAGTAAACTTGTGGAAAGTGTTCTTGTGCCTTGACGTCTTGTTTTATAGCTTCTTTTGCCACCAAGAAGATGGTTATTTGTGACAGTCAATAAAGTACAGATAAAGTAGCATCTTTATCTGTGCACACTTAAGAAGTTAACATATCCAGGGCAGTTAAATCTATCTTGTCTATACTTTCAGATTTAAAACACTTTATTTTGTTTCATGAAAGACTAAGAAGAATTCTTTGTACGTGCTGTACATGATCAGTCAGTAATTCTTGGGAAGATTTGTGTCCATGGGCGAAATTATTTCCAAAGATAATTTTATAGGGCATAACCTGTGCTTTTATTGTAAAATAATTTCCATTCTCTTACTGGTTATTGTTATTAGTTATTGTAAAAACATTAGAATTCTCTAACATATAATTTTTAAACTGTAGTATTCCAAAAAACCGAAATGATAGGTTGTAAAGACCATTAACTTTGAAAATGGTTAAAATCTCTGAACTGGTTGCTGGAATCTCAGTTGGAATGTAAGAGGGACCCCCACGTGCTGTCTTTGGAGGATATATTCAATATTTCTTATATTCTTTCTGAGATAACATTTCATTATTTCCTTATTCTATAGGATGAAATGTATGATCACCAAACAAATTTGGAATGTATCTTTTGATACTATAGTATGTATTTTGTAACTTATTTGCTACTTGTTATTTCAAGGGAACACCTATATTTTATGTGTTTATATTTGTCAATATAGCTTTGCTATTTGCAAATTAAGTTTGTGGGCAAATTTTTGTGTTTTTGATTTGGGAATTCATCCAACACTCCCCATTCATTTTGGAGATACCAAAGTACTCATGTTTTCTGTGTCTGGGGAATATTATTCATGTAATAGGCGGTAGTTTGGTGAGGTCTGTTTCTTTCATCACAGTATTCCCACTATATAATCTGAAACGCCAACATGTTGGAATTTGAGTCTCTTGCCTTGTCTCAATCAAGGTACTACGTTTTTGGAGGTACACTTTATCACGCTGCATTGCAAGAGAGACACGTAGTGAGTTTTGCATGGTAGAATGCCAACGATAACAAAGCCTGATTTTATAGTTGTGTACTTGTGTGAATATATCAAATAAAATTTTGTAATTGGAGGAGAATGGATTAAACCTGGAGGGTTGAAAACTCCTATCTATAATCATTTCTTAAAGCGAGAATGTACATTAACGAAGAAATTGTAAGCAGACATGAAGTCTTATGATATTTGTACTTAGGAGAAGTTTTTCTATTAAAAATTTAGAGATTAGCGATCACATATCTCTGCAGTCCATCTTAGAACCCCTGCTTCTGTGGGCTTTTGAAACCTCTTTGTAAAACCGCAGATCATTGGAAACTCTTTATAGAAATGTAGCTTTAGATAAATAATGATTAAAAAAATGCACATCCAGAGGAAAAATTCAGTGTTACTCATGTTTATGCTGGGCTTCTGCTGAAAGATCTTTTTACACCAGTTTGCATATTCTAAACTAGGAGGTCTCCATGTAAAAAAATTTGATTATATAGAGTATTATCTACTCATGTATGTAAACCATAGGCTGGTTTCTTAGAAAAAGCTCTTAGGAATCTGGAGAAAATCTAGATTTTACAAAACTTTGAACACTGTCAGATTTTCTGCATTTTCCTTAGGAGGAGTGAGAGTAAGACATGCATCACATTTAAAAGATTGTTTTATATCATCTTCACTGTGAAAATGATGAAAATCGGAATAGTGCTCCTGTTTGGGGAAAAGTTTTAAATGTGGAACTTTCAGATAAGTTTTTCTTTATTAATGTAATTTTATTTAGTGTGACATTTAGTGATTTATTTTATTTAAAATGAAACTTACTTAAATTAATTAACAAATTTAGAGGTTGGACCCCCAGATCATGGAGTCAGGATAGTCTCTACATGAAATTGGATGTCTACATGCAAAAGGATAGGTTTAGACCCTTACCTCACACCATACACAAAAAAGTGTCTCAATGTGGATCATGGCCTTAAGAGCTAAAACCATAAACCTTCTTGAAGAAAATATGGAAACTTTTTATGGCCTTAGATCAGGTAGAGTTCTTAGATATAACACCAAAAGTGTAATCAATAGAGGAAAAAATTGATAAATTAGATTTTATCAAAATTAAAAACTTTTGTGCTTCTGCATATACCATTGAGAGTATAAGATAAGCCACCCACTGGGGAAAAAATATTTTTCAATCATATATTTGATAAAAAGAGTTGTATACACAATACATAAAGAGCTCTTACAACTCAATAACAAGAAGACGAACAAGTTGATTGAAAAATGGCCAGAAGATTTTTTTTCTTTTTTTGAGGAAGATTAGCCCTGAGCTAACTGCTGCCAGTCCTCCTCCTTTTTGCTGAGGAAGACTGGCCCTGAGCTAACATCCGTGCCCATCTTCCTCTACACTACAGCATGGTGTGCCAAGTGGTGCTGTGTCTGCACCCAGGATCCAAACTGGCGAACCCCGGGCCGCTGAGAAGAGGAACGTGTGAATTTAACCACTGAGCCACCAGGCCGGCCCCTGGGCAGAAGATTTGAATAGACATTTCACCAAGGAAGACATACAGATGATATAGACAGCTAATAAGCATATGAAAAAAGTGCTTAACATCATTAGTCATTAGGGAAATACAGATCAAAACCATGATGAGATAACCACTTCATTCTTTGTATGATAGCTTTTCTAATGACTCCACCATAACATGGGGTGGTTCCCTCTCAAGCTTAGGTTCTACTACAGAAGCTCATGACAGAAGTCCTTTGTATGACCAAAGAAAGGGTTGCTATTCCCACAGGTAGGGAAGTCCCAAAGTGAGAGGAGGAAAGGACGACTTTCCAGGGAAAGTTCCGGAGCAGAGAGAGACAGTAGTGAGTGCATTTTGTAGACTTCTTACTAGTTTGTGAGTGGCCTTGAGACCTTGAGGCAAAGTTTGACGTTTGAGAAATTATTACAAAGTGACTAAAAATCGGTGTCCCTTTGGCTCCAGAAGTCATGGAGTAATTTCTTATTTTCTCTTATTATGAGAGCAGTGGGCATTGCCATTGTTTATCCTGTGGTAACCCCTCTTCCAATCGCCGTAATGGAGGGGAGCCAGAGCTGGCATCCTATTTAAGAATGTCAGCGCTGGGAACTAATTTAAGGTCTTTGCTCGTTGAAGGATCCACACAGTTATAGGGAATGTTGAGGCTGGGTTATACAATTGAAAATACCTAGACATGTGTCTCCTATAGCAGAGATTGTGATGAGACCCACTGTTATAGTTGAAAAGAAGGCACCAAGACTCCTGTTTCCTACAAAGGGGGACCTCCAATGAAGCAACCTTTAAAATGGTCATATTGGAGAATTACAGCAGGCTTTAGCAGATAAGTTTCTTTTTTCATTTTTTTGCTGAGGACGATTCGCCCTGAGCTAACATCTCCTGCCAATTTTTCTCCTTTTGCTTGAGGAAGATTCACCCTGAGCTAACATCCGTGCCAGTCTTCCTCTATTTTTTAGTATGTGGGATGCTGCCACAGCATGGCCACCAATGAGTGGTGTTGGTCCATGCCAAGAATCTGAACCTGTAAACCCAAGGCTGCCAAAGCAGAGCATGCTAAACCTAACCACCAGACCATGGGGCTAGCTCCCAGGGTTTCTTATGGCATGTAGAATAGTCTGTTTTGGGAGTTAGGGCCCTTATTTTCAGTGGGTCCCTTTGTATTATCCTCCTCAGTCTTGGGTCCAGGTTTGAGAAGGGATGGCAGAATGGGGAGTCGTTGTTAAGTGGGAAAGAGAATTTGCGTTTTGTAGGTCTGTAGGTGAGTAGTATTCCCTGTTATGGCTAGAATGAGAAGAGGGATGCTGGTTACATTTTCGTAGGACGTCATAAGACCTAAAAGTCAAGAGTTCAAGCTAACTAAGGCAGAGGGCAAAAGAGAGATCTGCTTAGGAGACCAATGTCTATTTTGTAATTTTAACAGGATGTCTTTGAGTTGGTTATTTTGTCTGTTTATTAGGACTCTTTAGTAGGCCTGCTGCCTGAGGACAATAGGAAAAATGGAATTCCAAATGATGCCTTGTTGTAAGACCCATGCCTACACTGAATGGGTAGTATGCACCCTGATCAGAGTGGATGCTCTCTGGGGGTCCAAAAGAAACTAAAAAAGTTTGGGGAAGACTTACAGCCGTGTGTCAGCAGCAGCATCCTGGGAAGGATAAACCCAAAGCAGACCTATGTAAATATTAATCATTATGAGAGTGTTGGGATTTGTGTCGCGGATGGGGGCAACAGACCAACAAAATCAATTTGCTAGTGAGAGAAGAGATATTTGCTAGAGAGAGAATGAGGCTCCTTGGTATGAGCCTCATTGGCCATGATGCTGGAGCAGAACAGTGCACAAAAATCACATTGGGAGGCCATGGTTTGGGCTGGAGCCAGTGGCATGGGGATGCCATGGCATTCAGCCCTGTGTTAAAGGGTCCAAGGGCCACAATGACTAGACAGACCTTTAGAGCCAAGGGAATAAGGGTGCTATATGACTTCACTTAAGAAATGTGAGCAAGTTGATCAGCTATGACATTAAAATGAACCTCCTCCATGGGACCTTTAGTATGAGCTGAGACAAGGGAAATTTCAATAGTAAGATGTGAGGTCTGAGCAGCAACATAGTCCCAGTGTGGAAGGCCCCATAGGGAGCAATCTGGAATGTGAAATCTATGTCACGATTAGAAATAGATTAGACCAAACAATGGGACCATTTGCTACTGCTCAGGAGTCTGTAAAAATGTAGGCAATGAATATACCTTTATTGAGGAAACCCTCCAGTACCAAAGTGACCGATCCTTGGGTCCCATGTTTTATTAACTATGCCTTGGCAATGGGATAGAAAGAAGTAGCTCTCCAGTGGGTTCCATCACATGTGATGGTGGTGCTCTTGTCCACAAAATAAATGGATCCTTATCTCCTGGCCTCAAGGAACCCTGGAAGTGGCCAACAGGGCCAGGAAAGGGGCGATCTTTCTTGGATCCACGGACTTGGGCAAGGAAACTCCAGAAAGCATGAGAATTAGTGGTTTGGGCTTCCGCAGTAAAGGAACCACCAGATGAGACTAGTGGCATTGTTAGCTGGATGGCTTTGTGGCTGGCCTCAAGGGCCTGTTCTTGGGATGAACTCCATTCAGATTGAGCTGATTTTCTTGTGATTGCCTAAATAGATATTAATGAAATGTGTTGATGGGGAGTATATTGCTTCCAGAAGCCAAGTAGGCAAGTAGATGTTGGGCTTGTTGGAGGCTGCTGGGAGTAGGGTTGTTGACTGGATCTGGTATGAAGCAGCCTTCTGGGGACTAAATGATGCCCCCAAATCTAACTAAGGTGGTGGATCTTGGATCTTTTGGGGTACAGAGTCTCAGTTGTGGTTAGTCAAAGTCTGGACCACAATTCAAAAGTCTTGTGCAATAGCTTCATGAGTTTCTCCCCTCAGGAGAGTATCATCAGTATAAGGCCATAGCTGGGTGCTTGAGAACAGAGCAAGCCCATGAGGGTCCTGTTTGCATAAATGATGGGGATATTGATATACCCCATAGGTAATTTAGTGAAGTTATATTAGGACACCTCATAGGTGAATGCAAATTGTGGCTGTGATGCTGGAGAAATGAGGACAGAATAAAACCTATTAGCTCGATCAATAACTCCGAGGATTTACTTCAGGGAATTTATCATCCTCCTGATGATATTTATAAGGCTTCTTGTCTAGGGAGTTTCAACCTCACTTGTCAAGATTTGAATTTTCACTCTTGGGCTTCTCTTTAGCAGTAGAAATAATTTGTGAATTTTCCTTTTTAGGGTTGAATAAGGCCGTGACATGTTGAAATGCTGGAGCATTAAGGAGGATGCATAATCTTTGTTGATGACCTTTACATTGGCTCAAGGATGCACTAGTTTCTTGGGATTCTTAGGAGGGGGGAAGATAAAGTATTCAGGGCTGGTTAACATTTGAGTTTTAGCTCCTGGGCGCCAAGGGTGGGTCCCTCTGTACCCTTGAAGATCAGGATTTTTATGGCAGAATCAAGGGCAGGAACAGCTGCAAATATATCTGGTGCTCTCAGTGTTTTAATTAACCATTTCCCCTCAGGGGATGAGCCCCAGCAGCCATAGCCCTGCCTCCCGGTTCACCTGGGGACACCTTGCTGACACACTGGGGGTGGTGGTGGTGGTGGAGAAGCGTCATTAGGATTGTGCAGGAGGCGACAGACACCAGTGGGAGATGAGACTTAGAGGTTGCTGGCACTCCATCAGTGGAAGTCCAAGTACAACTACTTTGGAAAAGAGATGGACTGTTTCTTAGAAAGTTAAACGTGAACTTGTCCTATGACCCTGAAATTCCACTTTGAGCTAACTACCCAAGATAAATAAACACGTATATCCACGCAGATGACTTGGATGTGAAAATTGATAGCAACATTATTCATAATAGCCAAACAATGGAAACAATCCAAATACCTATCATCTGGTGAAAAGAGAAACAAAATGCAGTGTATCTGTACATGATATACTACTCAGAAATAAAAGGAAAAAAATACAAATACATGCTACAGCACGGATGAACCTCTACAACATTACGCTAAGTAAAAGAAACCAGATGCAAAATATTGTTTGAGACAGAGATACAAACCAGATCAGTGCTTGCCTGAGGGGGGGATGAGAATCGGGGAGAAACTGAATATAAGGGATCTTTTTTGGGTGATGGAAACATTCTAAAACTGGACTGTAGTGATGGTTGCGTAAATCTACACAGTTACTAAGTATCATTGAATTGTGCACTTGAAGTTTTTATGTGCAGGAAATTTTGTGAGAAAATACATGTTTCCATCCATTTGCTTTCCGTGTAAGCTTTACGTAGTGTGTGTGCAGACGTAAGTGGGCTTCAAATATAGAAAGCTGATGAATAGAAGTAATGTTGTGTTGTTGGGATATGTGAGGATTTCAGTATTTCTGAAAAGTGCCAAATTTAAAAAGTCTTCTTCGGTAATCTACGTAGTTATCAACAATGTCCTTAGGTGAGGAATTGACAAAATGTGCAATGTTCCCCGTTAGCATTCAGACTTCCTACATTTTTTTCATGTTTTCTGAGCAGTTCAAGTCAGGTTGGAAATGCTGTTTACTTAAGATAGAGAATAGTCACTCAGATGTGAGTACCTATGAGGCATAGGGCATTGTGTCAAGCTCTGCCAAATCAAGGAGGTGTAGCAATTATTAGGCTGTCACCCTGTGCCGGGTTTAGCAGCTTTGTATGCATGACTTCATTTACTTCTCACAGTAACACTATTTTCAGGGCTGTAGGCATACTTCAGAGATATTGTGGGTTCGGTTCCAGACCTCTGCAATAAAGCGAACATTGCAATAAAGCAAGTCACACAAACTTTTTGGTTTCCCAGTGCATATAAAAGTTATGTTTCCACTATACTGTAGTCTATTAAATGTGTCATACCGTTATGTCTAACAAAACAATATACAGACCTTAATTAAAAAATGCTTTATTGCTAGAAACTGCTAACCATCATCTGAGCCTTCAGCAAGCCAATCTTTTTGCTGGTGGAGGGTCTTGTAGAAAAAAACGCAGTGTGTGCAAAACGCAATAAAGCGAAGTGCAATAAGGCGAGGTATGCTTGTATTAGTCTTCCCATTTTACAGAAGGAGACACTGAGACACAGAGGGCGTAGTCACTTGTCCCAGGTCATATATCTCAAGGGGGCAGCTGACTGGCTCCTGACAGTGTGCTTCAGATGGAGAGACAGGGTGAGCCACACTGTGTCCCATGTTAAATTCAGGGTGATCTCTCTGGACATTTAGACTAGAAAGTCAGCCTTAGTGAAGTCTGATGTGTAGCAGCAATGCAGATGCAGAATAGACCAAGCGTGGGGAGGGGGGCTTCAGTGGCTAGTGAGGGGCCTCCAGGATGCTAATCCAGGCCCCGGGCCACTCTTGAAAAGAATCCCCAGGAGAGCTTTCCTGGCAAGGAGTCCTTCCTGTCTGGCTGGATGGGAGATTAGAGCCGCCCCAGTCTGTGTGGGGGGGCAGTCTGTGCTGGGCCTCGAGGGCTGAAGCTGTCTTCTGGGCCCACCTCCAGAAAGTAGCCCTCTCAGGTTACAAAGGAAACCACAGACTGTGCCCGAGGAAGTGCACTGAGACCCCATTATTTACTCTACCCAGGTTGGAACTAACCAGCTCAGACAGCTTCCCTCTCCCCAGCTTTATTTAATTGCTGTGTGTGTGCGCGCATGTATGTGTGTGTGTGTGTGTGTGCGTGTGTGTGTCCACCCCGCAGCCATGGGCACAGCATCACCCTTTGTTCCCACCCCAAAGGCCACGTCTGCGAGATGGTCCTGTGTGTCGAGGAGGGTCAAAGGAGCACACACCTCCAGCACACTCACCATGAATTTCATGAAGAACAAGTCCCCTCAGAAAAGAGTGAATTTGGATCTGAACAGTTCTATTCTCACTCACTCACAAAAGTGATTTTCTTTTCTTTTGGAAATATTCTTCCCACCAGTACTGATTCCGGCACACAGTCAAAGGTTGTTAACGGCTTCCCTCATCCATTCCCGGCTATTTATGCGGCAGGAGACCTGTGCCCTTATCTTAGAGCTGCGGGTGGATATGTGGTGGTACCTAACTTGATTTGGATAAAAATGACCTTCTTTCCTTAGGGAGGCAGTTGCTAAGTTCAGCTCAGCATTCACGGCGAACACGTCAATCCTGTCATCTCTGGACGTTTTCTGAGGCTCCTCTCTGGTCAACCAGAGGTCCCAGGTTTGTCACAGCCCTGAATAAGCTTCAGTCACTGCTCTCAAGGGGTCCCCAGCCCAAAGAGGGAGCGACAGGTGCCTGTGATGGCCACCCAGTGTAAGTGCTGTCGTGGAAACATGTCCAGGGAAGTGTGGCCGCCCAGCAGAGGGCAGCCAGGGCAGGCCAGACAGGTGAGGGTGCGGTGTTGAATCTTGGAGCCAAAGTAGATGCTCCACGAGGAGACAGAGAGGGAAATAGATGTGAGGGACGCGTGCAAAGGGTGGGGTGCATGAACAAGATATATTTGTGAAGCTCAAACTCTTTCAGGGCGTCTGGAGCTGGGGTGTGAGTGGAGGAGCGGTGGCTATGGGACCGCAAGAGGAGACAGGTGCTACAAAGCAAAGGAGTGTTCTTAGCTCGTGATTCAGGTGTATCTCACAGGTGGGGGGACCCACTGAAGGGTTTTCAGCAGGAGTGATGTGATAAGCTTTGGAATTTGGAGAGTGGACTCCGGGGCTAGTGTGAGGCTGGGCTGAGGTTCAGCTGGGATGGCCATACAAGTTATTCAAGTAGTGGGAGAGCTGCAGCCCCAGCTCCCTGCCTTCTCCCAGGGACACCAGAGCTGGCAACCTGGCTGAGCAGGTCTCTGCACTGTGGGTACCTTGCCCGGCACCATGGGCTCAGCATCTGTTTCTGTGCGGTTGGGTCTATTGTGAACATCCCTCCTGAGCCGATAATGAAATGAAAGAGGCAAGAACTGAGAAACCAGTCAGGAGACTGTCATGGCCAGAAATGAGGATGGGACTGAGTTAAAATTCACCTGATGGGACTGGACAGGAATTCCAGGAGAAACGTGAGGAATTTAAACCCTCCTGTCTTGGTGATTGAGTGGAATTGGGAGGGGTGTGAAAGGAGCCTGGCCTAGGTCCTGGGTACCTGCAGTTATGGACTGCGTTAGACTGCCATGGCTGTGGTAACAAAGCACACCAGACTGGGTGACTTCAACAGCAGAAATGTCCTTTCTCATTAATTTTTATTTGCTTTAGCTTTGGAGGCTAGAAATCCGAGATCAAGGTGTCGGTAGAGTTGGTTCCTTCTGGGGACTGTGAGGGAAGGGTCTTCTCCAGGCCTCTCTCCTTGGCCTGCAGACGGCCATCTTCTCTTCTCCTTATGTCTTCTCGTCGTCTTCCCTCTGTGCACGTCTGTGTCCCAATTTCCTCTGCTTATAAGGACACTAGTCATGTTGGATTAGAGCCCACCCTAATGGCCTCATTTAAACTTAATTACTTCTTTAAAGGCCCTATCTCCAAATAAGGTGACATTCTGAGGCACTGGGGGTTAAGATTGCAACATAAGATTCTGGGGGGGAGGAGCACACAGTTCAGCCCATAGCACAGGCACATAAACAAAATCAGTGAGTCTTTCATTCTGAGGAGGCACATAATGGGGTTTGCCTGTACCCCCAGTGACCTGAATTGGTGTGTATTATTTGTAAGGTGGGAGGACAACCTCCATGGAGAGAATCCCATGACCTAAGTCAGGGTGGCAGATCTTAACAGTTTTAGAAACTCAGATTTTCTCAAGGTGAGTGCGATTCCTTTGGCTTCTCACGACTGATGTCTGGGAAAGACGAGCTGAGTGTCAGTGGGTTTCAGTAGGGTATTTCTGGAGTGGGCACGGTCTTGTGGTTGGCGCTCTGGATGGGTGTGTGTGTGTGTGCATGATGGATTATTTTGAACCAGGAGAAATAAACTGCTTAAGAGGCAGGGTGGAGTCAGATGAACCTGAATTCTCACCTTTCCTTAGCCCATCTGTCTTAGTCAGCTAGAGCTGCCATAACAAAATACCACAGCTTGGATGGCTTAAACAACAGACATTATTTCTTACAGTTCTCAGGGCTGACCCTGTGGCCAAGTGGTTAAGTTCCTGCACTCTGCTTTGGCGGCCCAGGGTTTGCTGGTTCGGATCCTGGGTGTGGACCTACACACCACTCATCAAGCCATGCTGTGGTGGCATCCCACATAGAAATACTACAATGACCTACAGCTAGGATATACAACTATGTACTGGGGCTTTGGGAAGGAAAGAAACGAAAACAAAAAAGGGGAAGATTGGTGACAGATGTTAGCTCAGGGCCAATCTTCCTCACCAAAAACAAAACAAAACAAAACAAAACAAAACAAAACACCTATTTCTTTATTTCTTACAGTTATGGAAGCTAGAAGTCCAAGATCAGGGTACTAGGATGGTCAGGTTCTAGTGAAGTCTCTCTTCCTGGCTTGCAGATAGCAGCCTTCTTGCTGTGTCCTCACATGGCAGGGAGAGAAAGATAGAGATAGATAGAGAGAGCGAGCCAGAGAGCTCTCTGATGTCTCTTCTTATAGGGGTACTGATCCCATCAGATCAGGGTCCCGCCCATGTGAACTCATCTAACCTTAACTATCTCCCAAAGGCCACATCTCCAAAGACCATCACATTGGGGGTAAAGGCTTCAACATGGCTTTTTGCGGGACCCAAACAACCTAACTGTGTGACCTTAGGACGTTTACCTGCCTTCTCACTGGTGCCCTGAGTCTGTCTCCCAAGGTGGTGGGAGGGTTACATGAGATGATATAAAGCACTCAGAGAATGCATCCATTCTGCCACGTTCCATCAGAGCCCTGTGCAGAGGAAATATTCAATCAATGAATCTCGGTTTGAACCACAGCGGAACTCTCAAGGCAAGAGCTGCCTCATTATGGTCTGTCCATGGTGTTCCAGTTTATTAATGGTGTGTACTCTAATAAGAATTGAACTTTCTTATAATTTAGAAACACCTAAATCCTGTGTGTAAATTAATTGCATAGTTTGAGAGCCATGGTGCCCTGTTTTTGTCAATTTTTATTGTTTTCTAAGTAATGCATTAAATAGTTAAAAACCCAAAGAGTGCTATAAAATGATTTTTTTCTAGAAAAAAAGTACGTATGTGGCTTAGACGAGTGTTAGTGCCTGGCACCTAGGGAGTGCCGTCTCTAGAAGTGTCATCTACCAGTATTAAAAACATAATGAAAATTCCAATTCTCTGCCCCTTTTTCCCGCGCCCCTGCGGCAATAACTTCCAACCCCAATAGCTATTTTTCTTATATTTACTTCATATTTCTTAATACTGCGCTTCTACCTCTGCTTCTGGATTTTTAAAGTTTAATTAAGTTTTTCATTAATTTCATTTTATAATGGAATTTTTAAATTTAATTATATTTTGAAGTCTGTTTATGGTGAAATAGATTTAGTCCTCCTATTTTCCATCTCCCTCAGCCAAAGACAGACAGACACCCTGCTTCACACCTCATTCCCCCTACTTTCCTGGTACAATTTGATCAATTTTTAAATTAAATCTATATTCCGTTTACATTATCATGAATTTGTAAATATTGTTCATAGCTTAGCTTTATAAGGGACTATGATTACATCTCCTGTTTATTTTCCTTGGTTTGGTTTTTTTTTTTTTTTTTTAGTCTTTATTTTTTTTAGAGCAGTTTTAGGTTCACAGCAAAATTGAAGGGAAGATACAGAGTTCCCATATACCCCCTCTATCCCCACAGAGACATAGCCTCCCTCACTGTCAACACCTGCCACCAGACTGGGACATTTGTTGTAACCGATGAAGCTACATGGACACGACATCATGACCTGAAGTCCATAGTTTACATTATGGTTCGCTCTCGGGGTTGTACGTTCTGTGGGTCTGCACAAATATATACCGCCATGGAGCCATCTTTATGGATCGTACAGAGTAGTTTCACTGCCCTCAGAATCCTCTGTGCTCCGCCTATTCAACTCCCCGCTAACTCCTGGCAACCACTGATCCTTCTACTGTCTCCATAGTTTTGCCTTTTCCAGAACGTCACACAGTTGGAATCATACCGTATGGAGCCTTTTCAGACTGGCTTCTTCCACTTAGTAATGAGCATTTAAGATTCCTCCATGTCTTTTCACAGCTTGATAGCTCATTTCTTTCTAGCGTTGAATGACATTCCGCTGTTGAATGTACTGCAGTTTATTAATTTGCTCACCAACCGAGGACATCTTGGTTGCGTCCAAGTTTTGGCCATTATGGAAAAAAGCTGCTATAAAAATCCATATGCAAGTTTTTGTGTGATCTTCTTGTTTTTTTTTTTTTCCCTGCTTAGTTTTTGGTGGCTTAGTTTTGGGGAGTCTCTTTCATAAATTTTACGCCAAAGGAGCTGTAAAATCCCAGTGAATGCAGTCCAACAATCAGATAACCTATCGGTGCAATTCTTTTTAAACAGCCCTCTTGGAGCTGCCCGCTGTCTTGTTCCAATCAGGACTGGTCTCTCTCTCTCAGCTTGCTGCCTGATGTCATACTAGAATTTCATTTCAGGATCATTCTGGGAATTCCCTTAGTCTCTTCCTTAAATTGCAACCCCTTTCCTGTTTCCTGAATCTCAAACTCTCTTTTGTGTCCTCCCTTGTTTGGGTGGACACATCCTCCAATAGCTTTCTCAGAAAGGATTCACCGAAGATAATCTCTTTAAGACTTTGCGTGCCTGAAAGCTTCCACCTTCTCACTTGATGAAAGTTGATCCAGGACTAGACTTCTAGGTTGGAGGTGACTTTTGCTCAGAATTTCAAAGGCATTGCTCATCTGGCTTCTAGCGTCCAGTGTTGTCTTTGGGAACTCTGGTGCCATTCTGATTGCTGATTCATGCATTCACTCATTTATTCATTCAACAAATATCTATGGAACTATTTCTTCACCTACTGTGTGCCACGCTGTCTTCTAGGTTGTCAGCATCCACAACAAAACAGATAAAAGTTCCTGACTTAGCAGAGCTTACCTTCTGATCTTTTGCATGTGACCTATTTTTTTTCTCTCCAGAGGATACTCCGATCCCCCAGTCGGTGGTATAAGCCTGATGGTTGGCATTCTGAGAGTCCAGTGGGAGGAGGGCTTTGGGGCTCCCATTTGGTCTAAAGACGTAGACTTTCACTGAATCCTCTCTGTTTTCACTGCCGTGCCTCAGCCCACTCTCCTTGGTCACTGATGTCTTCAAGTTTGTAGTTTCTCCGGTTCAATTTTCCCAGAGATGATACATCTTGTTTCTTGCTGGTGTGCAGAAGGGATAGCTAGAGAGGAGGGAGAGGTTAACAGACCCTCTGGTCTACAGCGCCCTGGCTGCTTTCCGGGGTTCCTAATGCTTACAATTCCTGTGTCTTTCTGAGGTCCTGTAGATCATACCAGCATGCTTCTCATTGGAATTCCCTTCTGTGGGCACATAGGTTTGAGCTTTCTTTGCTTCATGAAGTCAGTTATGATTGATCCATCTACTCTTCATCTTCCAAAAAATTGCTTCAATCTCTCATTTTCTTGGGGCCAGCCCTGGGGCCGAGTTGTTGAGTTCGAGTGGTGTTCCACTTCAGTGGTCCACGGTTTCCCTGGTTTGGATCCTGGGTGAGGACCTAGCACTGCTCATCAGGTCATGCCGAGGCAGTGTCCCACATAGCACAACCAGAAGGTCCTACAACTGGAATACACAACTATGTACTGGGGGGCTTTGGGGAGAAGAAGAAGAAGAAAAAGATTGGCAACAGATGTTAGCTCAGGTGCCAATCTTTAAAAAAAAATCTCTCATTTTCTTTTTTCCTCTTTGCTCTTATGGATTTGTATCTTTGTTATTCGTCTTTTAAAAAAAAAGTCATTTTAATGGGAGTTTAGAAGGAAACAGAGATAAATATATGTATTTATTCTACCATATTTAATCAAAAATTGTACCATATCTTCCCAAAACTTTAAACTGAATGGATATGCACTTTTCATGTTAACATATATACTGTTTAATTTCAAAAGGTGTTGTTGGACCGTTCCAAGTTTTTAAAAAGTATAACATTTACATATTAAATATTGAATTACGTGATAAGTATAAATCTGAAGTCGTCTCAAAACAGCAGCCCTCATTTCATTATTATAATTTTCCTGATGGGGATAAGATAAAGTATATATTTTCAACCTAAGGCTTACTTTGTCTACTCTGAAGAGACCGTCCAAAATACGAAGAAACCTGTGTCAAGTTAGAGCCTGTGCCCGAGGCTGATCTCTTCTCTTTTATTGCGTTTTTACATTTTTATATTAATTTAAAAATAGATGTTTTTCTATTAATTTCTAAGACTAAAATGACCACGCTACTCTTTTGGATGACATGGCACTACTCGTCTCTTTTGTTGTCACAGAAAATGTCAAAAATGGTGGTAGCTGCTCTGATCAAAATTGTCTTCTTATTTTCATATAGGTCATTTCAAACAAAGCATGGTGCCCACACAGGACAAACTGGGGACTCTGTAATTAAAAATAAAAATAACATAGTAAAGCGTTGTCTTGTCCCAGAATTTCCTCCCTGTGATGTCATTCGGGACTTGCCCTGGAGTCAGGGCTCCTCTGAAGGGATCAGCCCCCTTCCATCGATGTGATTGGGGGAGCCCATTAAGCAGGCAAACCTCTGAGCCCCTCCCGGAGGGTGCGACTCCATGGGTGTGGCTCAGCCATCTGCTGTAGCAAGCCCGCCACCTAATTCTGATCAGATGACTCTTAGATGATCCTTTGAGAACCCCAGGTCTGGAGGGTCCGTGAGCCCTTGAGACGGCATGTCTTAAACAGTTCTATTCAGTCCTCAGCTTTCATATGGCCCAAATATGTTCAGGCGAGAGTTTACGCATCTCAGAGCTATATATATGACTGACTGTACCCACTTAGTTTTCTCGAGCAGAACAATTTCTTTCCTTGGCATTTTCCCCTTTTTAACATGAAGTTGTGTCCTTTAGAAAACTGTAGTTTTTTTCTGATTATAAACGTATTATAATTCATTGGAAAATAACAAAAATGGTAAAAAAGAAAATGAAAATTGCCTATTATCTCACCATTGAAAGACAGCTGATTACTTTTACGATGTGAATACATTTTCTTCCAGAATACGTGTTTGTGTGTATACACTTAATATAGATGAGATCATAGACTGACTGACGCATGTGCATACATAAACACAATTTTGTGCCTTTATTTTATTTATTAGGAATCTAAACATTCTTTATACGTATGCTTTAAATAACTACTCTTTTGTCTGAGACTTCCATAACTGACTCATCCTCTTCTATTTCTGTTTTTCACTATTATAATACTAATCTCTATCTTCCCCACTCCACTTCCATGACACTTATCTACGTATGATATATATTTGTTGATTGACTGGTTAATTGTCTATTTCACCCTACAAAATGTAAGCTCCAAAAGGGCAGGATTTGAAATTTAATGTTCCCCTCTCCCATCCCAACTGCCCTATACTCAGTGCCCAGAACAGTACCTGAAACATGTGAGATATTCAATGTTGAATGAATAAATGAATGCATGAACAGTGCTAGAATATATTTGTGTCCATCCGTTTTTCACTTTACAGACTCTTTTCTCTAGGGTTGATTTTAGAAACATAATCCCTGTCAGCAGATATTAACAATTTTAAAGCTTTGATACGTATTGATATTTTGTCAATTCTGGAAAGGTTATGCCAATTTAGACTCTTACTACTATATGAATTCTTGTCTCGTCATATCTTTTCCTACATTAAGTATTATCACGTTGTTATTTTTGTTGGTTTGATGGGTGAAAATGGTATCTTTTTGTTTTAATTTGAATTTCTCTGATTATTAATAGTTGGATGTTAAAGCCCTATCTTAGAACTTCAGCCTTACAAATAAGTGAATGATGCCGTTTGATTTTTTTTTTTTTGCCTTTGGTGTTCAACAATTATTAAAGCAAGATTTGTGTGTGTGTGTGTTTGACAAGTTGATGTAGAAATGTGTTGTTGTCCTAGTGAGGAAAGGTAGAAGTTATTCTTTTTTCTCTAGATGTAGAATGTACGTTATTTTCTCAAGTCATATGATGAAGCCAGAAAAGTGGGGATGTGACCTGTCCATGGTCTCACGCATCTGTTTCCTTGGGCCATTAGGCAGGCTCCAAATATGAGACTAATCTAGTGTCAATTTCTTTTTGGCTGAGGAAGATTGGCCCTGAGCTAACATCTGGGCTAGACATCCTCTACTTTATATGTGGGTCACTGCCACGGCATGGCTGATGTGGTGTAGGTCCCTGCCTGGGATCCAAACCCGTGAACCCAGGCCACAGAAGCAGAATGCACCAAATTCAACCACTACACCATGGGGCCAGCCCCTAGTGTCAATTTTTTGTGTGAGTTTATGAGGAAGAGTGGCCATGAGCTGACATCTGTTGCCAATCTTCCTCTTGGTGCTTGAGGAAGATTGTCACTGAGCTAACATCTGTGGCAGTTTTCCTCCATTTTGTATGTGGGATGCTGCCACAGCCTGGCTGATGAATGGTGTAGGTCCACACCTGGGATCCAAACCCATGAACCCCGGGCTACTGAAGCAGAGTATGTGAGCCCAATCACTACATCGCCGGGCCAGCCCCGTTAGTGTCAAATTTTGACAAGTTGAAATGTGCATCTTCATTGTTGTCTTCGAGCTCATAATACAAAACTGTATTTGTTGGCTATATTTTTTCCTGCTAGAGTGTTTTTAGCATAAAGGTCATAAACTGACAATAATAATAATAAGCCTTAAATGCACACAGTGTTCTGAAACTTAGGTTCACATGCATTACGTCCTCACGAATGGGTGGGGTGGAAAAGGCACATAGCCACCCACCTGCCTGGCTGGTTGTACTTGCCTCCCAACTCGTGCCCTTCTAGAGTGGATTCTGAAAGCAAGGAGCTGAGTGGGCCTTTTAAATGTAAACCCCATCATGTCACTCTCTTCCAGTAACTGCCCATCTCGCTCAGAACAGAAGCCAAAGTCCTTTCAATGGCTTGTGAGTCATAAAATCTGGCCCCAGTGCCTCTCTGACTTCATTCCTTTCAAGTCTCCTCTCTACCCACTCTGCTCCAGCCACACACAACGCCTAACTGTTTCTAGAACATGCCATGCTCTGGTGCCTTTTCTCAGACTGTGTCCTCTGCCTGGACCACTGCTCCCCAGCCCTCACCTCCAATTATCCACCTAACCTGTTCCTTCCCCTCATTTAGGCCTTTTCCCAGGTGGCCGGCTCACTGAACCGCCCCCCTTTAGACCCTACAGTCCCCACTTCCTAATCCTACTCTCCAGCTGCTCTCCCCACCTTGATTTTCTTTCTGCCACTCATCACCAGATGACCGAAGATGTATTTCATTTTGGTGGTTTCTGTCTGTCTCCTCTCACTTGGGAGTAAGCTCCACGTGGCCATTGATCTCTGCTTCTTTCATTTACAGCCGTGCCTCCAACAATACCTGTCACATAGCAGAAACTGAATAAATATTTGCTTAGTTAATTCCTTCGATTTTATAAGTGATGAAAATGTGGCACAGAGAACTGGATGCTGTGCCCAGCATCACACAGCTAGAGGTGTAAGACTTGGGACTTGAGGCTGGACTCCTTAGTCCAAGGATTCTTTTATGATGGAAAGCGTCTCAGCGCTGGCTTTCTGAATACCTCCTTAGTTTTTATGGCAGGCTCTGGTGTTCTTCTGGTGCATCCATTCTTCACTGTGGCCTGGGCAGCCCATATTTTTGAAAGATCCAAATAAATCTAGTTTACCATCTCCCCCTTTGTACTATACTTCCCTTGTTTACTGAAATGACCACTTTCAGACCAGTGGATCATGATTCTAGTCACAGCTCGAATTGATGTACTTAAAATACCTTTAAACCAGCACTGTGAAGAAATCCCTTTTATATAAAGGTGATAAATGTGGTTTAAAATATATGCCCTGACTTTTTTTTCTTTACCCTCCATCTCAGGATGGAATCTACCTGACCTTCAGAACAAGGACCACAAAGATTTCCCCTCAGTTACCTGTCATTCTGTTAAAGTCTGGAATGGGCCCAGGAGGCTGCTTGGCCAGGTGATGCCAAGAGCCGCAGGCTTCCTCAGAGGAAGGTGACAGGGTGAGGGGATCAGGTGGCACTTCGGGTTGCCCACTCTGCTTCAGTCAGAGATGCGTCTCTTTCATCCATTTGATATATTAAGCATTTGTATTAAACCTTATCAGTAAAAAAAAAAAACAAAAAAGCGTTCTGCCCCAAAAGAGTTTGCGAACCGTTTGTTCAGTCATGCAGAAGCTGAACCCCAGAGAAGCTTCTTCCTCAACACGTTTCTCTAACTCTCGGTCCAGGCTGCCCTTCGCTAGGTTGTGGTTTTATAGCCTTTAGCAGAGTTTTAAAACTGAGAACCACAGGCACAATTATCTCCTGAGGTGCTCATTATAAGTGACAATTCCTGGGCCCCCCTTCAGCCCCATGGCATCACAGTTCTGGGGCTGGGTCCCGGGAACCTGCGTTCCTAAACAAGCCATGTGGTGCCTCATCTGCCCTCGTGCGTCCTGGTGCTTTCTCTCAGCCTACACTCCCCTCATTGCACTCTCGGGCTGCTCCCTGGTCACCAGGGCCTCAGGACCCTGCCTGCTCCTCACTGTCCACTGTTAGACTTTCTCCAGTGAATCGGTATAACTGGGGAGGGCATGCGCCCACTTTTGTAGGTGTGACCCTTGAATCTCGGTATTTTCTTACCCGGGCAAGTTTCTGGGTGCTTCTGTGGTTCTGTCTAGGAGTCCAGCGCACCCAGAAATATGTCAAATTGGACATCAAGGTTGTCAGATAGGGGTTCTTCTCAGCAGAAGCCGTGGGTGTACTAGAGGTGGGAATGCAACACCTTGCAGCTTCATTTGTCTTCATGCGGAGCTGCCAGTGACGGATCATTCAAGAGGAGTGTAGACGTGGGAAGGCTCTTCAGTCTCAAAGGGCCCCACAGAACAGTGGGCACCAACCAAGTGCCTGGTTTGGATGCTTCCAGGGTCTACCATCTAGAATTGTCTTTAGCGATGAGTAACAGAGCACATAGCAGTAGGTGTTTATGCCTCTCACTGAGCAGGAAGTCCTTAGGTAGCTGTCCAGGCTGGTGCAGCGGCTCCCCAGTGTCATCAGAGTCCCAGGTTCCTTCATGCCTCCTCTCCTCCATCCTCAGCCTGTGGTTCTCGTCCTCTGTCTGCGGATGGTGGCTGCACCCTGGGTGGTGGAAGATGGAAGGGCGGAGGGCAAAGGGGCTTTTCCTAATGAAGTTTTGCCTTTACACTTGGAAAGGAAATCCTTGCCTAAAGGCTTCTGCCTCCATTTTTTGGGCCATAATTGTCACATGCCCAGCCTGGCTGCAAGGACTTCTAGAAAGAGAAATGTTCTAGCTTTCTTGCCCCAGTCCTGGAGGAAGGTGAAGCAAAGGGCATTGTGAATGGCTCAGGAGCTGTCGATCCTCTGTCAGCCACAAGGGGGAGCCCCTGGTCATCTGGAGCAAATATTTTGCATAACTGGATTATAAGGAATATAGATACTCAAAGAGGAGGGCGCTACAGAGGAAAGAACAAGATGCTAAGTGAAGCCCCCAAACATAAAATGTGAGATCCAGATCAAAGTAGAACAAGTCCACAAGGGTATGTGGGGGTGTCAGTGGAGTTAGTGGTGGAAGTGGTGTACTCCTCAAGGGAAAAACTGGCTGAATAAATGTGTCAGGCTCATAAATTGTAAGGGCAATAGATGTTCTCCAAGAGGTTAAATAGGCAGGTAAAGAGACATATCTGCAAACACCAGCTATAAGGCAACAGCAGGCCTCTCTGGGCTTACTGTACCAGACACTGGTATAACCATGACCCCCACACGACAGGAGGTGGCGGGGATGGTGGTGCCGCTCGGGCCACAAAAGCCACCTGGTCTGTTTATGCTCGACTCTAGTTCGCTTCCCAAGTTACTGCAGACTCACTTCTGCTCCTACTGCTCTCCCGACCCTCTTTTTTGCTGAGATTACCAGCAACGGAGCCAACAAACACTTCACCCTTGTATTATTCGCTTCCTCAGATTTGACCACTGCTTGCTTCTCCAAATGGTTTTCTCCCTTGACGCCCATGATGCCGGCTTTGTGGCTGTCCTTCAGCTTCTGTCCTTTACTGTTGCCTTCCCATCCTTCAGTGTTGCCTTCCCAGCGCCCTGCGTTCAGAGGCATCCTACTCTCTGTCCTGTGTCCTCACACTTGCCATTCCTTCTGCTTGGCCATGTCCTTCTCTACCTGGCTGATTCCTGAGTTCTTCTCTAGAGACCCAGCTCACTCCCCCCTTCCCTCGGGAACCCTCCCAACTGCCTTCCCTCCCTCTTCCTAACTTTCTCCCTCTGAGTTTCTCTGGCTTACCTCATTATCAAGCAAATTGACTCTTTATTTGCCCATCTCCTGGGGAGGCTGAGAACTAAGTGAGAGCAGGGAGTGCCCATCATTTTTGTGTCTCCAGCATTTACTGAAGGTCCTATCACAAATAAAAACAAAATTTGTTACATGAATGAATGAACGAATGAATGAAAGTATTAGGATTTCTAATGCAGTCTAACCCTACAGAGAGAAAACAGTCATCAGGACAGCTGAAGGGGACAAGGTGTGGGAGGGGAGGGGCAGGAATGATGGCCGCTCACACTCAGCTACAAGGACACAGGCCAGCTAGACTCTTTACGTATTGTTTGCTTTATCGCCACAGCAGCCTGTGGCCCGCATGTTAGAGTGTTTGTGTTATAGTGTTTAAAGAAATGGACATTCAGAGGGACTCAGTCACTGAACGAGTAAGTGAGGAAAACTTGTAGGGGTAATACTGAAAGTTAATAGAGCTTAAAATGAAGTCAAAACAATGCTTGGAAACACTCTGACAGCAAACAAAATGATCTTGTTTCTTTCCTTCGTACAAGGAGAAGGATGTTTTGCAGACATAGAGAAAACCCTTCTTACCAATTCCATCCCTCCTTGGGCCTCCCTTTCATCTAGACCGACCTCCTAGAAGGTGTCTGGCTTTCCTCCACGGAGGCAGGCAGCAAGAAGATGCACACGCACGCATACAGCCTCACTGTCGATTTCTAGGCAAAATTGTGAAATAGATCATCTGGAGCCTGCTTTTCTGGCCCCCAGCACCCCATGCTTCTTGGGCCACCCATCGGCTCTTGGCATGACTGTTTCCCACTGGTTTTTCAGATTCTGCATTGAAGTACCTCACCTCGCCCTGATTTCTCACTGCTTCTCGTATTTTGTACCCTACGTTCCCCACCATCCAAGTGTCCTTTTCCATATCATATCCTTTTTGTTCTGTGCTGAGCCATCCACCACTTGGCAAACAGTATCAGATGTTCATTTCCACCAAGGTGTTTCTGCAGGTTTCCAGCTCAGTGTTGGGGCTCCTTACCAGCGGTAAGGTCATCGTAAAGTCTCTTCAAAGACCCTGTGCCTCACTGTGAAGGAATGACTCTGAAATTGTAGGATTTCAAATGAGTTGGATGGATCTATTTGGATGCATACACCCTGGTAAGAGCCCCTTCGACCCATCAGACAGGAACTGTGTATTCTGAATAGACTCTTGTAGAAGGCACATTGCCTATCACACAAGAGGCACTCAGTGGCATTTGAGAAATGACAACCATATGAATGATGAGACTGGCCCTTGCAAATAATAATTTGGGAAGCTAGGGCTTCTGAGATCAAATCCCTTTGGGGGCTGAAATCTGAGTTTCAGTAGAGCTTTTGGGGAGGAAAGACTTCCTTCTTTCTTCCTTACATCGGTACGCTGTCTCACACTTCATTGAGACGGCTGTGGTGGGCTTTCCTAAGTCACCCAATGTTGAGGCCTCAGGGTTTTCCTCTTCTTTCTTCTCCAATCAATGATTGATCTGCCAATAGCTTCTTGAGCACTTGGATTCATAGGCAAAAAGATAAAGCATACTCAGGGTTGTCCCGTTTTCGTGAGAAAGTGGATTTCCATGAGACCAAGACACCAAGCTATTTCCAAAGGCAAAAACAGACTAGAAAAATAAAGGAATAAAGGATTGAAGTACATAGCATCTCCTTATTGATAGATAAGTGCCTGATTGTCGCCTGGGAAAGACTGACCTTGACTCCAGTTCTCAATAGCACCTCCTTTGGAAACCACTTGTCACTCTGTCCGTGGAGAAAAGGTCCACGCGCTCCTAGACCTTGGGTGAATGCGTGTTAAGTTGCCGTCCTTAATAGCTTTTACTTGGACTGTCTCCTTGACCTTGATCTATATAAGAGAAATTTCACTGCCTCCTCTAATTACAATACTGCAAAGACAAAGCTGCAGATTTTTCTTCTATTGTTTAGCCTCATGCTTTGATGGTCCCTCCCACGGTTGAAGAGGCCTATTCTGATGTCATTTAACTACGTCACATCCTTATCACTCAGCACAGGTCTCCATAGCTCACATTTGCAGACCTTTGGTGGCAGCGCCTTGGTCTGGAGCCGGGTGTGGTCCCTGTACCAGCAGCATCACATCACCAGGGAACTTGTTAGGAATACAAATTCGCAGACCTCACCCAGACCACTTACTCAGAGACTCCATGTGCTCAAGCTTGAGAACCACCAACCTTCAGTCCCTCATCCTGAAATGCCAGAGGTCAGAGAAATGAACTGGCACTCTACTTTATCAAACCAGGGTGTTCAAGATTCTTCTTTCTTTCCCTTAAAAATCCTCTTTTCACGCCTAGAACTTTATCTGTACTAAAAGATGGAGTCGTTTTGTTTGCGGATTAGTGAAATTTGTGGGAAAAATTGGGCACTAACAGGATTTCGGCCTAATAGACCATGGCTCTTCCGCTTTGTGGCAGTGGAGTTCTGCTCATATCCCCTTGGGTCTTACAACCGCAGTGTCCCCAGGCCACCTTCCACTGCAGGCCTTCATGTCTCTTCGCCCGAGGGCTTTGTCTGGCTGGCTGAGCCACTTTGCCCACTCACAGCGTGCCCCAAGTGTGGGAGAATGCCTGCCTCTGGAGGTCACCCTCAGCTGGTGACTGACAAGACTGGGCTTTAAAAAGCCCCAGCTCTTTTACCACATGGGAGGGTCCTGCTGAGGCTGGTGTTACACTGACTTCTAGAACTCTCCAGACGGTTTTTTTCTCAAGTTACCCAGTAGCCACAGTAGTAACTTGCTTGCTAATGCACATTTGATTAGATGCATTTCCATCTTTGTCTGTTTTAATTTTCTCCTGTTCACCCCATTGGTGAGAGAGGCATTCCCGCCCTAGGGTTATGGAGACGACTGGGCACACAACACCGACACTGGGTAGACGAGATGGACAGCAGTTTATTAGTCACATGAACTCACAGCTGGGGGGAGGAGGACACCGAGTGCCACACAGGACTGCACAGGCACTGCTCTCAGGAACGCTGTGAACAAGCAGGGCTGTGGGAGGCAGGCTTTGTAGTATCAAGGGGGGGGGGGTGCCGGCTGGTTCTTGTGGGAGGATGTGATTTGTTGGTGTGATTAATTCCATGGGCTGACAGGAAACTGAAGCCCACTAGTAAAGGATAAACAGGAACAGTGCCTGGTCTTGTGACAAGGACCTGGCTAGGGAATACTATCTGTGGGAGCACAGTTGGGAGGGGAGCTTGTCGTTAGTCATTCAAGGCCCCCCCTGGTTTTCCCCACGTGTCAAGGCACACATAATGTTGGGCCTTAGCTCAGGCCTTGTACCACAGTATTTCACTCCCCTCCCATCTTACCTGGGGTCACCTCCCAAACATGCTATTTCCATCTGAACCCTTGTCTCATGGTCTCCTTCTAGGAGAACCTGAACTAAGACAATTATCGCTAGACATCAAGCGCGACCTGCCACCAAACCATTTATATACTGATCACTAGTTTTCCTACTTTTTCAAAGTCATTTTGTTTTCTAAAACATTCCTAGGTTATTACTCCAGTTTTGATTCTCAAGTAACTGGTGACAAGGTGAGATGGTCCTTAGATGACCACTTATTTACACTAACACTGGTGATGTATATATTATTTCTTTCTAAAAGAGAAACAGAAAAAATGAATGTTTGAGGGATTCAAGCTGCAAGTGAAAAGTGAATATATTGAAATAATTATGAGTAAACGGAGTGAGAAGAACTCTCATGTTAGACCTGTCGAAATGTCTGTATAGTGAAAATTCAATTTTTCTTCTTCTATAATTGACAATAAGAGCAAAATCTTAAAATGGATACATTACTGGATGACAGACACACACATGCACCATTTTGGGGGGGTACAGGCAGGATTGAAATACAGTGTCTGTTGCAGTGACAATCAAGCAAAAGCAGAAGTTGTCAATAATGCTCTCAGAGTTGTTACGGGTAAGATGTAGTGTCAAGTGTGAGGTGGGGGTGATGAACGGAATGGTGCTTTAAATTAAGAAGTTGGAAAGAGAGAATGACTATGGCTGGACAAAAGAATCTGATGAAAATTGGTTATATCTCTGTTCTTTTTTGTTGTTGTTAATGCTTTTTGGTGAGGAAGATTGGCCCTGAGCTAACATTGATTACCAATTTTCCTCTTTTCTTTTCTCCCCGAAGCCCCAGTACATAGTTGTATGTCCTAGTCGTACGTCCTTCTAGTTCTTCTATGTGGGACGCCCTCTCAGCATGGCTTGACTACTGGGCTAGGTCTGCACCCAGGATCCGAACCTGTGAACCCCAGGCTGCCGAAGCAGAACATGTGAACTTCACCCCTGCGGCACCGGGCCAGCTCTCTATATCTCTATTTTTGATGTTGGATAATTCTGTAATAACTGGCACACAGTAGGTACTCAGTTAATACCTGTGATTTCTGCATCACCTCTCTTTTTTATAAAAGATCTAGTACAATATATATATTGTAGTTTTCTGAGGATAATTTCGGACAAAGATGTAAGATTCCCCTTAAGATTATTGCTTATGTATTTCGGGACCCATCATGGGTGCCTGAATGCACTTGAACAAGTGGTCTATTTTGGTATGCATGGTACAAAGGGGTGGGAGGAGCATGTCCCTTTCCTGTAAATGTCACTGTGTTCTAGGATGCTGTCTGCTATTGTATTCTCATCAGAGTGGTAGCAGAAGAGAAAGTAAGAGTTTTTAGAGAAAAATTCAAGTAACAACCACAAAGAGACTAGAAAATGAAGAAAATTGCTGATGCGTCAAGATTATTTCTTCATTTAAAAAGTATATTTGAGGGGCCGGCCCGGTGGCACAGCTGTTAAGTGCACACGTTCTGCTTCAGTGGCCCGGGGTTCACCAGTTTGGATCCCGGGTGTGGACATGTCACCGCTTGGCAAGCCAAGCTGTGGTAGGCATCCCACATATAAAGTAAGGGAAGACGGGCATGGATGTTAGCTCAGGGCCAGTCTTCTTCAGCAAAAAGAGGAGGATTGGCAGTAGTTAGCTCAGGGCTACTCTTCCTAAAAAAAAAAAAAAAAAAAAAAAAGTCTATTTGGAGCACCTGTAATGTATCACACACCACACTAGGCATGCGAGGAACCAGGCAGTGGAGGGGTCTCTGGCCTCATGGAGCTGACAGCCTAGTTGGGGGAGGGAGACGTTAATCACAGAGCCCCAGGAGTATTAAGTTATATGAAGGTAAAGAAAACTGGGTGCTTGGAAAACATACAGCAAGGGCACTCACTGGAGGATTTGAGGTTTCCCTGAGGAAATTATTAGGATTTGGAAAACAGGAATGAGCCATTGTAAATTTTGCAGGCTTCTACTTGTTTGACTTATGTGATTGGGATTCGTGGAATGGCTGCTGCTTCTGGTGCCGTTTCAATATTTCTATCTAATTACTTGCTAATTTGGCTGCATAAAATATCAGGCACATATTTTTTGGTACCAAACACTCTCTGAGTCTCGTTGGCTCTGGTACGGCTGAATGAATGGCAACAGTTTTCTGTTAAAAATTGCTCCCATGCACATTTATTTTCTGTTGTGTTGAAAGGGATTTTTTATCATTTTCCAGTCGGCTCTATTCAAAGTGAAATTAACGCTGTCCATCATCTTGTCTAGTTCATATTGTTAAACAATTTCTATATTTTCGATCGTTCCCTTCTCTGTCTCCTAGCCTGGTTAATATTGTGCAGTATTCCTTATTTATTTATTTTTTTTGAAAATTTTAGGCAAATTGAGTGGACTTTAAATGGTGTTGAATCCATGAAGCCCAGGCATTTCAGATAATTTTTAAGTACCATTGGCTGTAAAGACATAGATACAGCAATGCCATTAAAGGAGGAGAAGATAAATTGTTACCCCTGAGAGTCTGTAAAATAGTTTTTTTACAGTCCATTTCACTAAGTGTTTAGAATGTGTATTACTTGATTAATCAATGTGTCGCGAGCCATAACGACATCAATACATTTTCATCTTCAGCCCAGGACTGGCGGTAAGGGAGGAGCAGAATTATTTAAGGCTCTGTTTGTCATAGAGTGGTACATTATCCACTGTTAATGATGAAAGTGGCCGTTGGCTACCATGTGGTAAAGAGAAGATCAGTATTGTGGGAAGACCAAAAGCGATATATAATTTTGTCTTTCTGATTCACAGTAACTGCCTCTGACTGGCTAAATTCTGTCCCATAAAACAACTCTAGATTGCTACTTGTAGGGAGTTGCTTTAGGGAAATGATAGCTCAGAGTATAAATTCAATATTTTGGAGATTAAAAAGGATATTTCTTAAAGTTTTAGAATAGTTAACTTTTTCAAATGTGATCTTTCTCCCAAAGTTTTTTTAATTATAATTTGTTTTGTTTTTAAATATCAAGTTTCTCCTCTTGTGGCATTATCTGAGACTCTTTCTATCGGTTTAAAGATTGTTTTTCTCTTGATTAAAAGTGAAATGAGGGACCTAATATTGTTAGCTGCTCTTGCTATGTAAATAGATCTAAGATTGAAATTATCTAAATGCATTAAATTATAAGTTCTGTAATGTTATAATAAATAATAAAATCTGTAATATTTTAATCTATAACAGATTTGGAAAAGGAATGTATAAAGGAAACATTTCTAGAATCTTTAGATTTCTCCATTTGCTTCCTTTATATTTTGGGGGCTGTTTACCTATGGAAAGTGCTTGTCTCAAAAAAGAAATAAAATCCAGTTTAAGACTCGTTATAGCTTTGTATGCATCCTTTTAATCCTTGGATCTTGCTCATTCAGTTCTAGTTAATTGGACAGTTTATATACATGATTTTCTTTTGCACATCAATTAGAAGCACAAACGAATTAAACTACGTACTACACAACTTCTGTTGGAAGTTGGGTTCCCTGGGAAATAGACTCTGGGGTGGAGATTTGTGTGCAGAAAGGTTATTAGGAAGTGCTCTCAGGAACAATACCCATGAGGGCGTGAGGTAAACAGGATTGGACAGTGGGAGAAGCTGGATTGTAATGCAGTTGCCACAGAGGTCTTGGCCAAGGCCACAGAGAAGTGGGAAGCTAGAATGGCTCCTCTGAGTTGCACTGAATTGAGGTAGGGACCTGGCATTGATCAGTCATTGGATGCAGCTGCCCCCCACCCCCACCCCAAGGAGTGTGACCTTGGAGGAAGCAGCTCCTTCCCCGAGGACAATTCCTGGGGAAGGCCCCATCCATCAGCAGACAACAGTTCCTGCAGCCGGAAGGATGAATGCCCCAGTTCTGAAGGAGTGGGTTGGGTGGTACCCCACAGCATCCTCTATATGTGTGAGCACTAATTTCATGGAACTTGAATATTTAACACCTAAATGGGCTCTAAGAGATCCTCATCAGTATCTGTTTCCAGGATGACCCTTGTAGAGAGTTTTGAGGGATGATCACAGCTGTGAAAATATTCACATGGCTTCATCATAGCAAAGGGTACTCTCTCTTTTACAAAGTATTTCAGAGGCCTCCATCTCTGAGATTATAATAAAAAAATTATCTGTATCATGGTTATCCTTGTACAACCTCATTCTTATCTGTTTGGAAAACTTATGTGTCTATTTAGGGCTTGCCAGGTGGGAAAGCTCTTTAAAAATAAAATTCTGGTGGTATCAATGCGAATAAAAAAATTGGGACGCATGTTATAATGTGGCATGACTGGATGATCTCAGATTCAGAAAACATACTTGGAAAGATAGAATACGGGGGGACAATAAAGATGTGTGCAAAAGAATGGCTGGAAGATGGAAGAAGGTTGTGAAAAAGGCTGAAGGATACAATGAACCGCTGATGGTTTTCGATAGCCATGTTTTAAGCAAAAACGGAAAAGAGAATGCTCCTTGCTTGAGGTAGATTGGGTATTGTTCCCTGAAGGTGGAGAAATCAGAACTGCTTCATTCTCTTTTTATTTCCAACTTCCCTTTCAAGAACAATGATCTTCAAATAGGAAACATCTCACACGGTAGAGAGAGAATGGAAACCCAAGACAGGTGAAGAGCTAGTCAGAGATCACCTTGTCACTTTAAGTAAATTCAGTTCTCCAGATGTAGACAAATTATCTGCCAGGAACGAAGTGTTCTTTACACGTGTAATAGGATACTCACTACTGGTAATCTTTAAAGAATCGCAGAGAAGAGATGATAGAAAATTAAAAATTGAACAAATGTTCTTTGATAATTGGAGGGGAGATAAAGGTATATTTTGGAAAGCATAAATTGTTGAGCTTGAGTTAAATTGCTGTGAACAATTAGAAGGGAAAATGGTAACAATAGGAGACCACATTGTTTATTAAAAACAAGACATGTCCGATTAATTCCATTTGTTGTTTTGCAAGGAAGCAGGTGGCGTAGAATTAGAAAGCCTGTAGATCTGAATCCTAATTTTACTACTATTGACTGAATGTCTGTGGTTATGTCACATAATTTCTTCAAGTGTATGTAACCTATTGGAGTCACGGGCCCACGTAGTTCAAACCCAGGCTGGTATTTAAGGAAGCACAACTCAACATGCCAAAAAAAAAAAAAAAAAAGCATCCCTATTTTCCTTTCTCTTAAAATACATAAAAAAGGATCCAATTCAGAATCCTCAGCTATGCTGTTCACGTCCCATTTACCCTTCTCAGTTTTTTTCTCTCCCACCCCCTCCCGAGACTCAGATTTGACAAGTACTGAAAGAGTGCTCTCACTTATACCTAGATCATATGGATTTTTTCCCCTTCCCAGTGCCTCCTTCCCCCACTTACTCACTTAGGCCTCTGTTCTGTATTATTTTTGACTGACATCCCATTTCTCCAAGTCTTTCCCTTCCTAAGCCTTTCAGGTTCGATCTTCCTCTATTAATTCTCTGTCAACTCTGACTCTGATGTACGAGAGCCCAGGACCAGTCTGGCTGAGACAACTCTCCTTAGGAGACAGATGGGATGGGGACTGATGGGGAATTAGGGAAGGCAATTATGGGCTTCTTTTGGCAGCTTGGAGGAGAGAGAGTGTGTGTGACCAATTTCATTCTTTCAGTGCATTTTCATTGTATGCCAGGTGTGTGCCTGGTGCTGGAGATACAGCGGGGAGTATGACACATCAAAGCTGTGCCCTCTTGGGCAGATAAGTAGTGATAAGTAATATGGAAGAAATAGAAAATCAATGCTGGGGATGGGGGTGGGCCAGCTTTAGATAGAGAGTAGGAAAGTCACTTTGAGGGGCTGACATATGAGTTAAGACTTGAAGAATAGGAAAGAATGTTCAAGACAGAGGGAACAGCAAGTGCATAGACTCTGAGCTTCACATGTTTGAGAAGCAGAAAGAACGGAACACAGACAGGAGGGGAGAAAATAGTAAGAGTGATCCAGTGAGTCAGATAATATTGTAGGACGCAGACCTTGGTGATGATTTTGAGTTTCGTTCTAATAATAAGTGAAATCACCGAAGGGTTTTGAGCAAGGGAATGATAAAATATGATTTAAGTTTTAAAAGATTCCTCTGGTAGTGACATAGAGAATGGATGGCAGTGGGGCAGAGAATGGAAACAGAAATACTAGTTAGGAGGCCAGAGCTCCAGTCCAGACAAGAGAGGATATGATAGAAGTAGAGATAAAGAGAAGCAGATGGAGTCAAGGCAGAATCGCCAAAAGACTGGATGTAGGAGATAAGAGATAGGGAGAAATAAAGGATGATAAATTTTTGGCTTGAGCAGTTCATTGCCATCCGCTGAGATGGGGAAGACTGGAAAAGGGAGAAGGAAGTCAAAGCTTATGTTTTGGATACGCTCCATTTGACAAGACTATTAGACGTCCAAGAGGAACTGTCTGGTAGGCATTTGGACTGTACAAATGAGTCTGGAGCTCAAGGGAGAGGTCAGTGGTGCACACGTAAATTTGGGTGTTATCACCAGAGAGACAGTGTTCAAAGCCAGGAAATAAGATGAGATCACTTAGCACTAGACAGCTGGAGAACAGAAGACAATCCAGCAGCAAGTTCTAGGGCATTCCAATATTTAGAGGTTTGAAAGACGAGTAGAAGCCAGCAGAAGGAGACCAGGAAAGTGTGATGTCATGGGTCCAATAAGAAGAGAGTTTTCAGGGAAGAGAGTGGTCAATTGGGTCAAATACTGCTGAAAAATTGAGTAAAATGAAAAAAGAGTGTCCATTGAGTTTGGAGCATGGAGGATGTTGAGGAACGTTAGGCAAGCCATTTTAGCCAGATTTGAGTCGTCTGATGAGTGAATAAGTTGTTGAGGAGGGGGAGGCAGTGATTTTAGATAATTCTTTAGAGAGCTATTGTTTGAAAGGAGGTGGAAAAGTGATTTGGGAGTTGGAGAAGGATGGTGGGATCAAGGGAGGAGCCTGTGTGTATGCTTGTGAGAATGATCCATGGGCGAAAAAGACTCTGGTTATGCAAAAGGGGGTCAGTGATGTTCTTAAGAAGGTGATATTGGGGCTGGCCCCGTGGCCGAGTGGTTAAGTTCACGCACTCCGCTGCAGGCGGCCCAGTGTTTCGTTAGTTCGAATCCTGGGCGCGGACATGGCACTGCTCATCAGACTACGCTGAGGCAGCATCCCACATGCCACAACTAGAAGAACCCACAACAAAGAATACACAACTATGTACCCGGGGGGCTTTGGGGAGAAAAAGGAAAAAATAAAATCTTTAAAAAAAAAAAAGAAAGAAGGTGATATGGCCTGGGACCCAGAGTACCTTGGGGGTTATAGCCTTTTGATGGGAATAGGGACATTTCTTCTGTTGTAACTCATGGTAATATGAAGAAGATGGGCACAGTTATGGACTGATTTGTGTCTCCCCAAAATTCATATGTGGAAGCCTTACCCCTCAGTTTGGCTGTATTTAGAGATATGGTCTTTAGAAAGGTAATTAAGGTTAAATAAAGCCATAAGGGTGGGGCCCCAAGCCAACATGACTGGTGTCCTTATAAAAAGAGGAAGAGGGACTGGCCCTGTGGTGTAGTGGTTAAGTTTGATACATTCCACTTCAGCTGCCCAGGTTCGCTTGTTCGCATCCTGAGCATAGACCTACACCATTTGTCTGCCATGCTGTGGCGGCAACCCACATACAAAGTGGAGGAGGATTGGCATAGGCGTTAGGTCAGCGCTAATCTTCTTCAAGCAAGAAAAAAAACCAAAATGAGGAAAATTGGCAACAGATGTTAGCTCAGGACTAATCTTCCTCAACAACAACAACAACAACAACAACAAAACAAAGGGGATAGACACCAGAGATTTCTCTCTCCACATAAGTGCACACACAAAAAAGGCAATGTGAGGACACAGTGAGAAGGTGACCATCTGCAAGCCAGGAAGAGAGCTCTCACCAGACACCAGTCACGATGGCACCTTGATCTTGGACTCCTAGCCTCCAGAAGAGTGAGAAAATAAATGTCTGCTGTTTAATCCACCCAGTGTGTGGTATTTTGTTATGACAGCCCAAGCACTAATAGAGGCCCAGAAGCTGAGAGATTTTAGCTGTGGTGGAAGGCATGTGAAAGTGTTGCCCTCTGTGGGCTTCTGTTTTCTCAGTAAAGGATGAGGTCAGGCCATCAGCCAAAAGTGAGTGTGGAGGAGGGGGGTGCGGGAGGTTGGAGCAGAGAGAAGAAATGAAGTAATGATTTTGAAAGAGGAGGGTAAAATTTATTAGAAACATAGTAGGGTTGCCAGAGGCCATCGAATGCCCATTTGAAATTTGTAGTGCTGAATTTAAAGTGAAATCATTCAGCAGCATTATGTGATTTTTCTCCAGCAGTATTTGGCTGGTCGGGGATAGGCCCAGATGGCAGAGAGTTGGGTGTATCTAGGGCTCCAAATTTGCCAGGCAAGGGCAACATAAAAAGAGACAAGAGAATTAAAAATATTTTTGAAGGTGTGAGTTGGGGAGGGAGAGAAAAGAAGATAGGAGGTGTGTGTTGGGGCGGGGCAGGGGGCTGTCTCACTGAGATTAAAGAATTCTTTCAGAGAGAATACTAGAATAAGTGAGCTGGACAAATAGAATGTAGTAAATTAACAGTAATACATTATATTCATTATATGAAACTGGGATAAAAATACTCCCTTCATAGGATTATTCCAAGAATCAAGTGAAAACGCTTGGTAAACTATAAGGTGCGTTATCAGCCTGGTAAAGTAATGTAGTAGATATATCTTGATGTCCTTAAGGCATTCCTCTAAAGCTGTCACTCGTAAGCTGGATTTATGGATGTGTGAATACTTGCATCGATAATTGTTGATTCTGCTTATTTTTAGCTCTGTGCCAACTCCCTTGGCAAAATGGTCAGTACTTCCATATCAGACAATCCTCAAGTGAGAAGTTTCAGAGTGGGACACTGGATAAATAAGGCTTTTGGTGTTTTCCAGATGCCAGTAATGACCAGATAGAAAAGATATACAAGAACCATAAATTTTATTTCAGGAATCTTAAGCAAAAAGTTACAGGAACTCTCAAGAAATATATACACGCCGTACTTTTTATGTCCAGAATTGCTCAGGCAGAATCAGAATGTGATAAGACTTGTAAATTCCAAATTACATTCAATTGTGTCTAATAAAAAGATTTCAAAAGTTGAGAAAATATGTATTATTACTGGGAAAGAAATTGAAGAGTTGAGAAAAAAAAGATAATAAGTAGTTGAATTAGATGGAAGCACTCATTGCCTAAGGAAAAAACCATAGCTGTAATAAAAATAATCATTCTGAACATTATATTTCTCGGATTAAAAAGTGCATTCAACTTTTGATAGACTTGAAAAAAGAAGTGTTAGATAACAAAATGCTAGCACTGTGTGTGCCTTTATCGCAACTTCTCCTTGATTCTCTACTATTAATATACTCTTCCATTCATTGCAGACCCATTCCTGTAAAGTTCTTGTAGACAAAGTTCCTAAAAGGCCTGAGTATCAGGAAAATGCAGGTTCAGACCAACGGAGGACGCGCTGATGCAGCCATCTTGATGTAGCGGTGGCTGGATCCCCTAGGCTCAAATTAAGGATTCCCAGCAAACTGGTCCTCACTCAGGGTCATCCCTGTGCATGGCCTTGTTAGGTCCCACCGTAGTCCCTCTCTATTGACTGACCCTTAATGCAGGAATGGGGGCTCCCATGGTATGACTTGAGGAGCCCTTCTCTGTCCAAAACTTGGTACCTGCTTCAGTGTCAGAATCCCTACTTTAGGGCTTTGGAGTCAAGCCAGCCCCAGCCCCTCTTGACTAGGGGTCAGCTGGTGGGAAGAGACGAGGTTCTGGGAGACGAGAGCTGGGGATAGAGGGAGAACAAGTGTTGTCTAGGACAACAGGAGTCGAATGTCAGTGATGTGAGAGTAGTCACAGTGATTGCTGACCATGGCCAAGAGAGATCTCCAAGGTGATAACTGGGAAAGGCAAATCTATTCAGTGGGAGTGGGTGGGAACTTGAAAATTGGCCTAGGCATGGAGCAGGGAGGTCAGAGACACCAGAGCACTGCCAGAGGCTCAAAGTGATTGCAACACTCAAACTAGACCAGAGGGGGGCTCTCTTTGGTTCTACTTAAAGGCAACAGGGTTGGGCATGAAGGCAGAAAAACAGTCCTTAAAACGTTTTCTTTTCTTTTTGCTGAGGGAAATTAGCCCTGAGCTAACATCTGTTGCCAATCCTCCTCTTGTTTTTTTTGCTTGAGGAGGATTAGCCCTGAGCTAACATCTGTGCCAATCTTCCTCCACTTTATATGTGGGTTGCCACCCCAGCATGGCTGATGAGTGGTGTAGGTCCATGCCTGCGATCTGAACCTGCAAACCCGAGCATACTGAACTTAACCACTACTCCATGGGGCCAGCCCCCCTTTAAAACATATTTTAAATGGTAATATGTTCACTGCGAAGTGTGACACATTGAAAACTTGTTAGAACCCATTACCATGTATGATCCTACTTACAAAGAGTAGTTTTTCAGATAAGTAGGAAGTGAGTCTAGAAATTAGTTAAAGAGCCAGAGGGATATCCTCCAGGTAGAGGGTGCTTTAAAAGAGAACCTGAGATGTCGTGGGATCCTGTCGGAAAGGAGACAGGGCATGTGGGCTCTGCCAGGTAAGAATGGAAGACAGCAAACCAAAAATACCCATAACTAGGAAAAGTAGCTCTGATGTAACTAGATTCAGATTATTCCAAATTTTAAGTGAAATAGCAGGAGGACATTTTATCAGCTGGGAAATTGTGTTCCGTCTTTTCAGGGATTATTACTCTGTGCTCTGTGAGTTGAGTTTCCTTGTTGAGTTTCATCTGTAATTATATTGCTCCATTTTGAGATGGATGGGTCTCTTAGGACAGTCCCATCACCCTTCCTAATTGTGGTTTACCTAAGCACAGTAAATTTGGTTAGCCGATTCTCTTACACTTTCATTCAATATTAATGAGAACATTTGGACCACATCATTTTAAATACAGTAAAATCTCAAGTAGAATGAACAGATACTGGGTTCTTCTGGTTAATTCAATTTAAAAATGAGCAGGGGGTTAATAAGCAGACACTTTTGGTTCTAATTCTTCTTGTGGGAATTTTTTTCCTAGAATTTTATTTTACTTTTCAGTCTGATTATCTCTGGAATCTGTTTTTCCCTCGATGCATTATAATCTTGACTTACCTCTGGTTCAGTTATCACTTATTCATTCATCCACTTGTTCACATTTTTGGGGGGGCTCCTAATAGAGAAGGAAGATACAGTCATGTCAAAGACAGACACAGAAATGTGTAACAGTGAATCAAGGGCAAATTCTGGGCGTTGATTTTTGAACAAATTCGAGTTTATAGTTTTTTCATCATTGCCTTACAGAACACGAGTCATAGAAAAAATCTTGATTGACAGAGAGATTCTGGTGTGCTTCCTGTTAACTAAATGAAGTAGTTTCCATCTTTGTATTTCAGAATTTTAAAAATCATCTTTATTCCATGACAAGGCCTTTTGCCTCATTTCCCATGTATAAAATTGCCATAGTAAGATGAGACGTTCCATTTGCTATTTTTGTTTTACTGTGACATATTCTTCTTGCCATTTTGTTTCATATTTAAGGTGCCCTCAAGTGTTTGGACATGATTTCTGGAAGTTTTTTTGCACTGATTTTCATTCTGATGACACTAACCTGAATTTCACACATAAACCCAAACAGCCTTTATGAGATAAACAAACATTTACCGGTTTTGAATGTTAACTCAATAAATCAGGATTTTGCTCAGAACCCAAATGTGTTCAGTGACTAGCTTTTGGAGTGTTTATGCTTTTATACTATATAATTTCCCTGGAACTTGCACATTTGTTAGGCAGTTTCTCCATGTTGGCACCCAATCCTGGCACCAGTTTTCATTGCTTCCATTTCTCCTTGCTCTGATGATCCAAAACCATTGTAGCAACCTATTAAACTTTGTTTACTCATTTTCTTTTTTAAAGAAGATTCTACAAAATTCTCTACATGAAGTCCCTAGTTTTTGAGCCTAATGCTTTCCTGAAAATGAGCATGAAATATGAATATATAAAAATGGACTATTGACTTACAGGTTATAAGAGTTTTCTCTGTGATGACTAAACTTGTTTTATAGTCATAGTTATGGTTAAAATATTTAAGTATTTTTAAATTCTTCAGTGTTTTTCTGTGACTCTGTGGCCTTCTCAAACACTGCCATAGAGTCAACATGGAATACAGATAAAAGTTATTTTCTTGTTAGAGTGCTGATCTCAGAATTCATGTCTCCAAGTTTTATTGAAGAAATACTCAGTTGACAGAGAAATTTCTCTCTTTGATTTTTGGTTGGGATGAAGCACTTTTTGGTTGGGGTTGCATAGCTAAGATCGACACTTAAATGTGGATTTCAACTCACATTCAGAGACATTTCCAACTCACATCCATTGGTCTTTTCCCAGAAGAGGCCACGATCTTTCAACTGTCATCCAGTTTGCTCGAACAACGCTCATTGGAGGGCTGTGAGTGGAGGTGTTAGTGACAACGGAGGCTACTTGTGTGTTCTCTGCAGGAGAGTCTAACTGAGGAAAGCAATCATGTTAAATGTTCTCAGCACCGTAAATCTCCTCTTATATTATTTCCTTTGTTGAGCTTTTCATCTGAAAATTTCAAAAAACAAGAGACTCTTACTAGTCACATGGTAACTTAGCTCATTTTACTCTTGTAGCTTTTCAAATTGTTTTGTTGCTTTTCTCGCTAATGCTTCTGGCCATAAGACAGTCCCACATTTCCTGAAAGTCTACTCCACACTATGATGAAAAAACTATCAGGGTGGAAGAACTTGATCCATGAGCCTTTTAGGACTTTGTTACTCAAAGTGTGAGCTTCGGTCCAGCAGATTTGCCGTCACCTGGGAGCTAGTTAGAAATGCAGAATATCAGGCCCCACCCCAGATCCACTGAACCAGAATCTGCATTTTTAGTAAATTTCCCAGGTGATTGGTTCATGGGCACACTGCAGTTTGAGAAAGGCAGCTTCCAGAGGCTGCCACGACAATGACAACCACCGTGAGGACGCCTGCTGAGTGCTGCTTATTAAGTGAGCTCTGTTCCAATCACTGTGCTGAGCATTTTTATGCATTATCTATTACAGCCATTGCATCAAATCTCTAGAAGAGGCAGTATTGTCCTCATTTTGCACATGAAGCTGAAAGCCCAGAGGGGTTAAATAACTTCCCTGGGGCTGAGCACCCAGTGTGTAATGGAGCAGGGATCTGAACTATGGTCAGTTTGCCAGTGAAGTTCATCCTCTTGATCAGGGTCATCGGTTTCTTCAGGTCGCGAATGTGTTCCGCACGCTCACTCAAAGTATTCAAAGATAATTTGAATAAACAGGCAAAATCAGTTCTCTCATCCAGATATGAAAATGAACACTTTCTAAACATTTTATTTAACTCATCAGAGAGGAAACTCCTAAGGTGTTACAACCAGACACATTCATAGATGAGGAATAGCGAGGTGAATGTGCAAATGGAGGGCAAAACGAATTTTCCCGCTGGGCGATGAGAGTTGTCTCTCCACTGGACACAACTCATTTGCATGCCTCTAGACAAGAATTATTTTGTGTTGCTAACAGCTAGCTACAATTTATGGAATTGCAAAATAGCTCTGTTAAGAATATTATTTATGACACTTGTTAAATGGTAAGGCAGACTTTTTTCAGTCCTATCTCTGTAAGTCAAGGGCCGACTGCAGTGGGGCTTTGCAGCAGGGGAGAGAGATTGGGCTCAACTCTGAATACAATGAGGAAAGGTGGGAATTTATAGCCAAGGAGCAGGGTCGGGGGCAGTGGAGGAAGCATCGAGGATAAGGGGGAATTCTGGCTAACCCAGCCTGACAGGATTCTTGCTGGAGGCAGGCTGGGGTTGGGGGGGGAGTTAGTAAGGGGGTGGGATCGACTGTCAGGTGGGGCTGGTGGGGGATGGGGAATTAGGTCAAATATTGAGGGGGATCACATTTGATGGATGGGGGATTCTGGCTAAACTGACTTAGCGGGTTTCTTGTTAAAACTGGGCTCTTAAGGACATGTTCAAGGATGGGGCCTAGTTGAAAAAGAGCTCAGACGAGCTTGTCTAGAGTTTGGTCAAGGAGAGAATCTTGGTCAGCTCCCATAGATTCAGAATCAGGTAACCTGGAGGGGGAGGTGATGCTTAGACAATGGATAGCTCTCCACTGAAGGACAGATTTTTCCCTATAAGGGGAGGTAGAATGACATAGTGGCTGAGAACACAGAACCATATAGTACCTGGGTTCAAATTTCCACTCCAGTTCTAACTAGCGGAGTGACAGAGTATGTTATTAAATCTTACAGTGCCTTATTTTCCTCATCTATAAAATGGACACAGTACCTACCTTGTATGTTCATTGTGAGGCGAAAACGAGATGACACATGTATAAAGCATTGAAAACAGTACCTGGAGCCTAGAGACCATCCAATACATGTTGCTATTATGATCTCCATGCTTGACCAGAGGGCATATGAGAATTTTTGCATGAAGGAATGTGGATATTAGTATTAAAAGTATATTCAGTTTATCCAAGGTTTTCAAGTTCAAAGCACATTAAAGAAAGGTCAAAACAATCTTGGCTGTATTGAGTAAGAAAATATTGTTGGAAGTAGGCTAAAAAATTCTTAGAAATGCTGTGTCAGAGACGAATTCCACTGACTCGACACTTTTGAGCTTGCTCAGCCCCCAAGGATCTCACACTTAAGGACCAATGAAATGAGACACGGATGCTCCAGTGCCTGTCACTTGTTCCCAATCTGCTCCTATTTTATTTTATCTGTACTTGGGTGAAGACTCCATTTCCTATGGAGGACCCTACTATTACCCATCTGAATTTGAAGTTTTAATAAGTCTCCATATCAGACTTGTCCTTTGGGTAACCTTCACTTCAACGTACTCAGGTAAGTCAATGCTTCCTGTCTATCCCAAAAGACTCACACGCAAGCCAGGTCCACCTGTATCCCTTGGGGCGAGCTGTGGAGTGGAGGGGGACTGAAATTCAGATGAAGTGAGAGTCTGTTAGGTTCATTACTCTGGATGCTTCCTTTAACGTTATTGTGATGGGCAATGATACTGTTAAAGGTTTAGGGAAGATCTTGTGCCTCAGTGGGTAAGTTTGCATTGTTCAGATCATGCAGCTCCGAATTATCTGATTCTGATCCTTTGGGAGCAATTTTACCACTCTGTAAGTTATAGTTAAGTCAGAGCAATGCAAAATAATTCTTGTCTATAAATACAAAAATGATGTCCTATCTGGGGGGTCCGGTTGACTTGCCTGCCCCACCTTCCACCACCTGTGCCTCCATTTGCACATTCCTCTCAATATTCCTGATCTATGAATGTGTCTGTGCTCTGCATTCTCTTTTGAGTTGGTTCTCTCATTATGGAAAAAATAAAATCTTTAATGCATGTTCATTTTATATCTGTATGAGATCCATGATTTTACATTTTTTAAAACTACCTTTTAACAATGGGAGGGGGGCCAGGATACATTATGGCAACTCACTTAGTAGTTGACAGCTACCTAATAATCTTTGTCGGGGTGACCAAAGACGGGTCCAAGTTAAGGTCAAACCAAGTGGCAGAGATTCTTTGCAGAAATTTCTGCAATTTCAGTTGGCTGCAGCGTTCATGTATAAAAGGGTGAAGTTCCATGTAGTCATTTTAAAATCAGGTCCTATATTTTGAATTAAATGACATCCACCAAAACACAGATTCATGGTTTCTTGAAATGAATTTATTACGGAAAACAGCCAGCATTCATTTTGCACACTCAGTGTGATGAGCGTGTGCTTACTTGCCTGTCCGCCTCCCCAGACTCTTTGCTCCAGGGCAGCAGGGACACTGTCTCATTCTCTGTCCTATCTCCAGTAGCCACCATCCTCTGTGGCACAGGATATGGGCTCCACAGATACCTGGTAAACAACTGAACAGAGAGACAGGCCAAGTCTGCCCCTCCTCTCTGTGGGCACCAAGACTTGGTTTTGTCAGTTCCCGTGTGATTGGTGTTTCAAAGGCAGACTTGTATTAACCAAACTCAAAGGAGAGTGATGTATAAACCAGAATATTAATTCTACTTTCAAAGTATGAATCAGAGTATGCAGAGTAATCAAACTACACAGTGGGCTCGATGCTTGCTTTTCTTCCTCAGGGAAACTGCAGTAGAAGGGGGAGGGGTGCATACTATAATTAGAAATTTGCTTGATGAACTCGAAGTCAGAGCACAGGTGGCCTTGAGTGCCTCTGTCCTAGACAGGCCAGCCTGTTACACCCCCCAAGGGAGGTTCTTCCTGGTGGTCAGGATGCACTCCTGGCTTATCAGCTCCTCTTCCCGGGAGCGGGGAAGGAGCATGAGAAGTATGCGGGAGAATCCTCATTCTTTGGGCTTTCCATTTTTAGGCTGTATTCCCCATCTGTTAAGACAGCCTTTCCTCAGTGAGAATAAAATTGGTGAGGTTTTAAGCTTTTTGTTTAGATTCACAATCCAGTTTTGCCCCCTTTGTGGCCACTGTAAATAGAATATGGGTGTTCTCGAAACTCCTTAAACACTTACAGGTAAATTGTTCTTTGGGGTGTTTCACTTGTCCAGGGGACTGATTGCATGGGTGCATTAATTACAACTCATGCTAAGAAGGTGACATAGCTCTGTGTTTGGAGGTCCCTGTGGATTTCCAGAACATAGTGATGACATTATTTTGTAGGGATTAAATCACTTGGTTTTTTAAAGAGATGTTCTTTGCATTATCAGAGGCTTAATTTTTATTATTTTGCAGCAGCCACTGCAGTCCCTCTTACTATTCTGTGAAATCTTGCCAGGTGGTTTTGTAAAGTGATCACTTTCAACTCAAGACTGACTTATAAAGATAGAATTTCTGAAAAGCAGATCAGCCACACAGATAATAACAATAGCAGAAATGCTTGTTTTTGTGCATGTCCCCCCCCCCAATCTTAATAAGATTTTCTTCCCCCTGACATACTCCAGTGATGAAAATGTGCCTGAAGGCTTGGTTGCTAGTACCAAACAAATAAGCTCTATAATTAAATAATAAAAGCAGTCAGAATCCATAATATAAGACTTGCAAAGAATGGAGACAGAGGAATTTGTACCATTTAATTGTTAGCAAAGTGTCAGTAAAACCTGAGGCTGGAATCGTGGTCAGGGGCTGGGTCCTGGATGGCTCTGTATGTCCAACCAAGGAGTGTGGCTGAGGGGGGTTGTGGAAGGTCATGGAGGAGGGAAATGCCATGATCAAATGTGCACTGGAGACTGCCCACCTCTGGGGCTTCTTTTCCTCTTTTTTTTTTTTTTTTTTTTGAGAAAGATTAGCCCTGAGCTGACTACTGCCAATCCTCCTCTTTTTTGCTGAGGAAGACTGGCCCTGAGCTAACATCCATGCCCATCTTCCTCTACTTTATATGTGGGACGCCTACCACAGCATGGCTTACCAAGCGGTGCCATGTCTGCACCCAGGATCCAGGCTGGCGAACCCTGGGCCGCCGAGAAGCGGAACGTGCCCACTTAACCGCTGCCACCACCGGGCCGCCCCCTCTTTTCCTCTTTCAAGAGCAAGTAACTCCCTGTGGGTCTCCTCAAGAGCTTAGATCCAAGGAACGTCCAATTCTCACTATTCGCACAGCAGAGGGCTGACGATCTAGACTAACTGGACCATCTAACCCTCTCCCTGGAAGGTCCAGCTCTTTCCACTTCTCCAGGGACCCTTGGCATTTCTCATGGTGTCAGATCTTCAAGCATTTTAAAGCATGGCAGTCATATTGTTGATTTATTTCTGTCACTTCAAATAACAGACATTGTTGAAAACAGCATGAGCTAGGAGTCTTGTCTGAGGGGCAGTTAAAGGGGCTGTATAGATCAGATGCCTTAGGGGGACAAACATTTGAAGTTTAGGGATACTGCATGTGAATATTTTAACATTTTCCTGGGAAGGTTTTAATGGCATTACGTGAAAAGGAAGGAAACCGTGAAGACCCTTTTAAATGGGGGCAGGAGAGGGGCAGAAAGCAACGAGAACTCCGGGGGCTTCCCTTTCTGCTTCCTTCACTGCCAAGTGACTTCCTGCGGGTGGGAGAAGGTTCCCACCCCTATAATAGTAACAACGACTGGTTTGAGGAAGGAATACAAGGATGCACTTAGGAGAATAAGAGCACAACAGTTATTTAGCGCCTTCTGTGTGCCAGGTGTTCTCATACACATCCTGTGAATCCCACGTCTTAGTCCCTTTGGGCTGCTAGAACAGAACACCATAGACTAGGTAGCTTATAAACAACAGACAGTTTCTTCTCACAGTTCTGGAGGCTGGGAACTCCAAGGTTATGGCACCTGCAGATCTGGTGTCTGGTGAGCTCCCGCTTCCTCATTCAGGACCATCTTTTCACTGCAACCTCACAAGATGGAAGGGGGTCAAGGGCTCTCTAGGGCTGATTTTATGAGGGCACTAATCCCATGCATGAGGCCTTCCCCCTCTGGACCTAATCACCTCCCAAAGGCCCCACCTGCTAATACCATCACCTTGGGGGTTAGGATTTCAACATATGAATTTGGGGGACACAAACATTCAGTCTATAGCATCCCTATAACTACTTTATTGAGTGAATATTTAAAAAGGAAACCCTGGGCCAGCCCCAGTGGCCTAGTGGTTAAGTTTGGCGTGCTCTGCTTTGGCGGCCCAGGTTCGGTTCCCGGGCACAGACCTATACCAGTTGTCTGTCAGTGGCCATGCTGTGGCAGTGGGTCATATATGAAAAGTAGAAGATTGGCAACAGATAGCTCAGGGCAAGTCTTCCTTTGCAAAAAAAAAAAAAAAAAAAAAGGAAACTGTTAGGTTCAATGGCCAAGGTCAGACAGCCGAGCCCAGATTTACAAGCTGGCCCTGCTAACACCTTAGACCCTGTTTTATTCCTATGACTTCATTTTCTCATCTATGCTTTCCCCCAGATTCTCTCATTTTCTTTCCATGGATCTTCTGTGATTTTAGTTGGGCAAAACTGTTTTGACTTTTTATTAACAAAGATCCTCTCTGATTTAAGGAAAGTTAGATGGCACTAAATCCTGTTGGTGGCTGCTTGTCATAGTTTCACAATTCAATATTGCAAAGCCATCATAATGCGGAGCACTGCTGGCTTGGTAATTCATTTCATTAACGGTGCTGCCTGAATAAAATGCACAGCAAATTAGAAATAAACAAATCCTTGGAAAGTATGATAATACATTCAGAAAGCACAGAAGGTGAGGCATGTAGACAGAAGGAGGAAGGGAGCAGGGCGGGGGAGAAATATCATATCAGGATAAAGAGGGATTTCGTGAGCCTGTATGTGCTGTGTGCACAGTGTTTTTAGAAAGCATTTCTGAGACATACTGGAGAATTAATTATGGATCTGTCTTGTTTATATCTTTACCTTTACACCCCTGCTCCCTCACCTCCCATATCCAATTTATTATGAAGTCCTGTCAGTCTTATCTCCAGAACAGATCTTCAATCTGTCAGCTTCTCTTCCTGCCCGTGGACAGTGAGGCAGGCTTCCAGGGCACTTCGGTGCCCTATCGCCTCTCTTTCTGGGCACAGAGGATGGTTGCCCTTTTCTGACTCCCACTCTGCAATCAGTTTGGGCGTGCAACTAGTTCTCGCCAGGCTAGAGCATGCAGATACAGGGTGAGACCTTCTAGCACTTTCTTCTCCTGCCAAAGCAATTATGGAAGCAGGTTATTGAAAGGAAGGGGCCACAAGACTACAGCAGTCTCCATCCCTTAATTGCATGGAGCACAGCTGCCCTAGAAAGCCGTCCAGTCATGCAGTGAGCCCTTCATGGGTGAGAAACAGACCTTTGTTACGTAAAGCCACTGGGTGTTGGGTGGTGTTAGTTATCACATCCTGGTCTCTGTCCTGCCTGGAACCCTATTCTATCTCCTGGAACCCTGCAGAAGCCTCCTAACTTTTCCACCTTTTCTGTCGCCATGCTTCCCCTCATTTCATTTCTCTGCATAGTGAACCTCTTATAACACACTCGGGTCACATCACTCCTCTGATTCCCCTTGTTATTAGGAGAAATTCTGAGCATGGTTTACGAGGCCTGTGCGCTCTGGTCCCCAGACACCCTTTAGCTTTTCCGGCGGGAGCCCCACCTGCCTTCTTTCAGTTCCTCAAACACTCCTGGCTGCTCCCCAATCTGGGCCCTTTTACCTGGAACGTGTCCCGCCCCTCCCACCCTTCCTCTGGCTCACCTGCTTCACCCTTGGGATCTCCACCTGAATGACACTGTCTCGGAGGCCCCCCCAGTATGCAGAGGTCTCCCCATTACCTTCCTCCATGGCACCCACTGCTATTTGAATGATACTAATCTCAGATCATAATTCTGTGTTCGTTTGTGTGGTTATTTCTTTGAGAAATATCTTTCCCCCTAACCAGCCCGCAAGCCCCACTGGGGAAACGACTATGTTCTGCTTTATCCACATCCGTAGCCTCAGCATCCTGTGCCAGGCCCCTAGCCAAAGGTTCTCAGCAATACCTTTAGGACAATGAAATAAATGCATTAACAGCAAGTTGGAGTTGTATGCCTATTTCTGAAGTCTAAGGAAGGAGATCATTGATGTTTTTTGAGCATTTACTCTGTCAGGCATGGGACTGAGTGCTTTACATTGTCTTCTGGCTCAGGTATGCATCATGTATAGACGGTAAGGACCATTATTCCACCAGAGATGCTGAAACTGATGCCGGGAGTGGTTAAATAGCACACGTATATCCACGAGGCTTGTTAGGCAGCCCGACTCCATAACCCATGTCCGAAACCTGCCTTTTGATTTGGTTTTGTTCTAACTCCAATTTCCCAGGTTCATAAAACATAGCAACAGGCTATTATATCACAGCTATTATAATAATCAAAGGCCAGGTTCATCTTGTGTTCTTTATGGAGAGAACTATTAAGCTGTTGTGTCTGCATGCTTCCTACCAGAGACATCTTTTAAAAATAGTCTGTTTACGTACACAATGATTAAAACTATTCAATAACATGTTCATTCTACATACTGATCTCAAAATTCGAAAATCTGAAAATATGAAGTCTTCCATAGAGAGTTCTTTTATCTTTGACTTTATAGTGTAAACTTTTTTTTTTTTTTAATTTAGACCCGTCAGAGGTGAAAATATCAATTTCCTTTTCCATGGAGAAATCCAATACTGGAATGAAAATCAGATTTCATTTGGGCACACTTTATCAATTAAATCTGATTTGGGTTAACAATATCTTATAAGCTCTCATTTTAAATCTTTTTTTTTAAATCTCTCTCATGAAACAGCACGTATCTGAATAAGAAGTCCCTGAAACTGACGGAGCGATGTAAAAATCTGCAAGATGGCTTTGAGACTTTATCTAACAAAACGAAGAAAGGGTAAGTTCCACTCTTCACATTTAATTTAATTTTAAAATAACTGTTTTGTATTCACAATGTTTCACAGCATCTTTGCAGTCATTTGGAATGTGAGGCTGTGATCGTGCACAGGCCTGACCTTGGGCTCTGAGAAGGTCTTTTGGTTGGAGGAGCATGGACGAGGGGCGAACAGTGCAGACCCTGGCAGTGGGGGCTCGATTTATCTGTCCTTGGATCCACATTCACTAAAAACACCGTGTAGTTTTACTGGCTAAATTTTATAGGCTCTTGATCATTTTTTTTTCTTTGAGGACAATTAGCCCTGAGCTAACATCTGCTGCCAATCCTCCTCCTTTTTTGCTGAGGAAGACTGGCCCTGAGCTAACATCCCTGACCATCTTCCTCTACTTTATATGTGGGACAACTACCACAGCATGGCTGATGAGTGGTGCCATGTCCAGACCCAGGATCCCAACCGGCCAACCCCGGGCCGCTGAAGTGGATGTGCGAACTTAACCGCTGCGCCACTGGGCTGGCCCCTAGGCTCTTGATCTTTTTGAGAAACCCATGAGCATTCTGGACTCTGTCCCAGAAAAATGCACACTTATATTGAATTGCTTACAATCCCAGAAGGTTAACAGATTTACCTCCAGTCCCAGCTGCGGTTCACCCTCGACTTCCCCACACCTGCTTACAATCCTGTATTTTAGACAGATCCTGGCACCATCTTCTTCAGACTGGGAAAAGGAATCTAAATGCTCCGATCTTCATACATGGAAGAGCCACTGGTGGCCTAAGAGTTTGAGGGGAGAGGCGCTGCCTTGACTGTACCTAGAAGGAGTAGAGTTGGACAGTGCTGGAGGAAGGATAGGAGGAATGTGCCTAGGGGGTGGGGCCTGTGGTTACACTGTCATCTCCCTCAAAGGAATTAATCTGGGGGGCCAGCCCGGTGGCGTAGTGGTTAAGTGTGCACGTTCCATTTCAGTGGCCCGGGGTTCGCTGGTTTGGATCCCGGGTGCGGACATGACACCGCTTGACAAAAGCCATGCTGTGGTAGGTGAACCACGTATAAAGTAGAGGAAGATGGGCACGGATGTTAGCTCAGGACCAGTCTTCCTCAGAAAGGAGAGGAGGATTGGCAGCAGGTGTTAGCTCAGGGCTAATCTTCCTCAAAAAAAAAAAAAAAAAGGAACTGATCTGAATTGTATTTCACTGTGCCCTTGCCTGACAGAGTTGAAGATTGTTCAGAGTAAGAAGTGTAGGAGATTTCCTCATGCCTGTCTCATCAAGGGAGACCCAGTGGCCTTCCCTCTGCCATATTTTTCTCTTTCTCTTCCTAATAATCAGTCAATCAATCTCTCTCTCTCTCTCTCCTCCCCCACCTCCTCTCCTTCTCTCTCTCCCTATTTCCTCCACCCCTCCCTTTCCCTCACCCTCTCTCTCTCTCATATACTCACACATAACATGCACACAAACACACATATCTCTTCCTCTTTTAATTTTAAAAACAGTGTTTGTGGGAGGAAGGAGTTAAAGCAACTGCCTATCATCCATTTACTCCCTTCGCTGGGGGTGTGAGAGATTGACCAGGGGGCAAAGAAACCGAGAGAGACAACCTGATCTAATCTCTTAATCTCTTTTCGACTGGACCTCTGGGTAATGGACTAGTGATATTTGCTAGGAGGAAGAGACCTTATCCGTTGACTGTCCCTAGCAAGCTGCTCTCTTGCTAAAGTACAACTTAAAGTAAATGGAACACAGGATCCATGAGGCAGGTCACCCTGGAGAATGGCACACAGGCGGTGCGACTCTCTGGGTATAAAGGGAAATGTTTCATAGTTTGTTCCTGCTGTGTAAGGACCCCCACAGACCTCACCTAGAGCCTCATCTACTATTCTGGGCCAGAGGTGCATGTCCAGTGCAGGAAAACAGGATCAGGGCGATCACCCTTGATGTCCCAGGCCTCTCTCGGCTTTGTCTGAGCCTCTTGACTGCCTGGATCCTTGAAATGATGAGGAAGGCCTGATCCTGGTAAGATCTCTGATTTCAGTTAATCTGGTTTGACAATCCAATCCTGTATGTTAGCTCAGTTTATTACAAAAGGACAGCCCTATTAAAATTTTTCCCTTCTTTTCCTGAAGTTCCAACTGATGAGCCCTAAGCTTTCTAGAGTAATCCCCTGAGCTGTGTATCTTCCATTCGCCACACCTGATCCTTCACTACAGCTTAGTCTGTGCCTGTCTTTGCCCCGGGAGGCCGACCTCCAAGGACTTCATCAGTAGGTTCCTTGCTCCTTTATCATCTGGTTTTCTTTGGGTTTGACCAGAGGAGAGCACGAGAGAGAGATCAGAAAGGAGGAGGAAGGGAAAGATTTCTTCTTGTGGCGTTGCTACAGGTTAACTACGTCCTTGACCGAGGGAAGGTATCACGTCCCGAATGGAGGTCATGACTTTTGTTAGGTCTCTCTCTCTCTTTCGCTCTACATTCCCTCCACTGGACCCTTCAACTTAGTGGATAAGCTGTTAATAGTCCCCCGATATTGTACTTAGATTTTCCTACATCTGGCTCAGGCTTTTGAAAAAAGTCCCTTCTTTATTCTTAAATGACACAATTCGAGCTGGCTATCATTCCTGCCAGGACCCTCACTTACCATAGATGGGCTAGAATGAACTCTTGCAAATGCTTCTCTCCTTGCATGATAAATTCATCCAGCTGTGGGGTAGACTTTGAGTAGCTCATACCTTATAGATGGTGCTATGTGTCTGTTTTGATCCTGTTGGCGCCATTGTTTTGTTTGTTGGGTGTGTGGGTATTAAAGGCTCTTTCTGAAACTTTTCCTGAGGGACTCGAATGCCAAACCTCTTGCAGTACCCTCCATGCATCAGACATAGGGCACATGACACATGACAACTAGAACTTGGAAAAATTGGTCCTCACTCCACCGTACCCTGTGATGAGCCAGCTGTGCTCCTTGCCCCACCAGTGAATCAATGTGTGAAAGTGGCCTTTGACTCTCTTCAGCTCTCCCTCTGATGTGAACTACTTTGCTGCACAAAGTGACAAAAGTCTTCAACATAAGGATGACCCAGAGCTGTACATAGGCGCAAAGCACTTGTCTCAGCATGGGGAAAATTCTTTAACCATGGAAGGTGTTTTTTGTCAAGGCAGAGAATTTTACAACTCTTTTATGAGCATCAACAAAAATGGTTAACGGCAGTATGCTAATGAGAATGCCTGTGCATACGGTCTCATGTTCGCGCTCCACTTTTCTTCTGTCGTTCTGTATTTGATGCGAAGATCTTTTCTCGGCTCTTCTTTAGGAGGTTGCCTTCCCATTACACACACAATTTTCAGCTAGCTCATGTAATTAGCCTGCACTGGTATTTTATTCGGCAAAGGTCTAGAGAAAGCAGCCGTGAATTGCCTATATGAAAGTGTTATTTTGCACACAGGAGGCTAATTTTTCCAGTTGTGTTGTCTATTGTTGGGAATTGTGCCTTCTGCGACCAGTGCTATGACAGCCTCACAGGGGACAATTGGGAAACCATTCAGTGTGTGGTGATAAAAAGTAATTTCATTTTCTTAGAAATAATTATTTAGCTCTATTTGTGTCATGGTCTGTTAAAGATTTAGAATTTTCTCTTTCTTCAACCAATTTGTCCCTTTCAGTTTGCTAAAATAGAATTTAGGAAGACAGAGTTATAGTGGGAGGGAGACAGTGCTTTTTTTCTCCACTGGTTTTAACTACATTTTTGAATAAAAGAAAATTAAACAGTTGCCATTCAGAGGACCAGTGGGGTAGGGTACTACGCGTTACAAGTCTTTATTCTCTGTTTAAGTCTCGGAGCTCCAAAGAGTTTGTTTGTGCTTCTTTGCCCGGTACCTATCACAGGTTCCAGCACACAGAAGTATCTCAGTGTTTGTTGAATAAACAAATGAATGAATGAATGTATTTCTTGTCTTCAAAGCTTTATACCATCTTTAATTTCTAGCTCTTAAGAAAATTATCCATAAATCCATAAACTTCAACTCCTTTTTGAAACCAATATTTAACTTCTCTGACTCTCTGTCTTACTTTGAATCTACAGTTTTCTCCTTCCTCATCCTTTCCCCTGAATGTTTCTCTGGGTTTCTCCAGCCCAAACCTTCTCAGCTGGTTATCTCCCAGATGAAATATTATACTGTCCTAAAAATGCTATGTAGTCATCTTATCACTGCTAGTCTGCTCATTTTTCAGGATGGCAAAGATTATTTGTAATCTTTTTTGCTTATATTTTTAGAAAAAGGATGATTGGCTGGATATCCAGGCTGTCCATCTTAGTTCACATTGCTTCAGACCAATGAACTGATTTTTCCAAAAGCAGATCCTTTCAAGGGGCTGATTCAGGAAATGAGCTCGTTTCTCCTCCTCCTGGCATTTCCTGCCTCTGTTGCTTTGCGTCTTTCTTCCTTGTGCTCTTCTTTAATTTTCCCAGATGATCCTGAATTCCAAGAAAATGTGCATTTATATGTGTTCAGTTCCCACCATTTGGTCAATGTAGATGAATTGCTCTAACGAAATCTCCTGAAGCGCAATGTCATAACGCGGAATTTTATTCTCTCTCATGCAATGTTGAGTGTAGATATTCCTTCTTGATCAGGCAACTCTCCTCTGAGTATGAACTCAGGAATTCTGGCTCCTTCCATCTTACACTGTAGCCATCTTCAACAGATGATCCCAGGCTTGCTGCGGAAGAACAAGATACTATGGAGAAAGCTCACACAGCTTGGAGGGGGCACACATCACTTCCATGCTCATTCCATTGGCTGGCACTGGCCCACCTAGATGTTTGGGGTCATGTAACTGGTTTTGATCAATAATATGTGAGAGGAGTTGGCATGTGATTGGCGTCAGGGAATGTAGTGCCTAGCTGGGTAGCTGCTTGGGGCAACAACTCTATGCTATGGAAAGGAAGCACCACTCAGTGGTGGTCAACCAGATATTGTTGCCATATATATATTAAATAGCTCTACTATTCCATTATTCTAATGACTATAGGCCCCTAAGGTGTTTCTTAAAGGTGGAAGGAAACGTTTTTCTCAAACAACAGCAATCTCTTACATCTTTTGAACATGCAAGTAGTTTAAATAGTATTTGTAGTGACAGGAAGATTTAGAGATTTTCTTCTCAGGAACAGGGTATAAGCCATTGCCCTGTATCTTCCTGCACAACATCTAAGGCATAAAAGATTCACTTGCATTCAGATAGATTTTTTTGGTAAGATCCAAATTCTCAAAATTAAGATTTGGAATGCCATTTTGCATAAGCTAGGCGTGGCTTGAACCATACACTACTTGTTGAGTGTGTATGTTTGATGAGCTGTTTCATGCAATACTATTTGGAATTACTGAGAACAATAGAATTTTCTGAAAGGTATCATCTTAATGGGTCACCATAAAGATGCTAGTTAGAAAGTGCCATTTTGCAGGGTGAAAGGCAAAGTGAGTTGAAGACTGGCTGTAAATGTTCTTCACTCTTTATTATCTTGGAGAGTACAGCATGACCTGAATTGCATCTTGAGAAGAAGAGGTATAAATTATTGCAGACCAAACTTCAAAAAACCCAAATGTGAGCATATCACTTGACAGCCTGCTAACAAAGCAAGTATTCCTAAGTTTCAAGTTATCTGTCAGGGAAAACGATTTTTGGTCATATAAAAGATTTTCTTGGCATAGGGTGATATATGACTTGTTTCTACTCAGCTTTAAATTCATGGTTCTGTCATTGCTTCTTAAAGTGATACCTACGCTTTTGTCTGTGTGCTCACCTCTGACCCTTTAAGTTGCCATTTTTGGTCAGCCTTGAAGGGCTCCAAAATCTAGCACTCCATCCTTTTCTTGGTATAGAGCTCAGAAAGAAGTTAATACAAAACAGCCGTTCATACCAACATGGTACATTCTTAATGTACTGGAAAGTTTCTCTTGGTAACCCAGGCAGTGGCCGTGTTTGCTGATATAGGATTTTAAGTTGGGGCAGATGAGCTAATATTGAGGCTATGATAGAAGTCTCTGAAAATTTTTTTGCATTTATGCCAAACAGAAGTTATGTTGAATCTATTGAAAGGTGGTTTAATCATCATTCTGTACCTCAAAGACTACATAAGAAAGAAGCAGTCATACGTTTAAGAGCTCGAAGGAATATCTCTTGAATTCTTCTAATTCATTACATTTTCCTGTTCTTACCATGAGAATGTATGACTTTCATTTTTAAAAAAAATCTAATTCTCTCAGTTTAAAGTTTAAAAAATGGGCTTATGACTTGAAGTCAGGCAAGGGAGGGTAGGAATAAAAAATTTTGTGTGTGGTTGTTGATGCTGGAAGATAACCAGCATGATTCTAATCTGAATTCCTTAATTAATGCTTGGTAAGAGTGGCTTAGTATCATTTTTTTACCATGCTGAAGATTGAAATAATGCATTCTTTTATTATAAGTGTTTGTCAGTGGAAACAAAGCTGAATTTTCCCTCAGAGGAAAATTGAAAGACTGCCTAGCTAGTTATACTACAACGTTGATTTTGTATTCACATGAGAAGGCTTCCTCATACTTGCTCAAATAACTAGTCATTTGAAAGAAACCTTTAATAAGAAGACAATGACAAAAAAAATAATCACACTTATTTAAGGTCATTATGAAATAACTGGAATTATTTCCAATTTAGAAGCGATACAGAAAACCAAAAGCAAATCTGTTACTCTTGTTCAACATTTTCAAATATAACAGGTAATGTTAAAGGTATAGTTTACTATTTGTGGTAGCCAAATCTCCAAGACGGCACCAATGATCCTCTCCTCCTGGTATTCACATGCTGTTCCCCTACCCCACTGAAGTGGGCAGGCTTATGTAACCAATACAATATTGCAGAAATAATGATGTGTGACTTTCAAGGCCAGGTCATAAAAGAATTTGATAGTTCTGGCTTGCCGTCTCGTGGATTGCTTGCTTTGGGGGAATCCAGCTAACTGTGTCATGAGGACATAGAGAGGTCCACATAGCAAGGAACTAAGGGCCCCTGCCAAGATCTAGCACCAGCTATGTGAGTGAGCCTCCTGGGAAGTAGGTCCTTCAGCCCTGACCAACATCTTGACCTTGCATCCTAATGAGAGCTATTGGGCCACAGCCACCCAGCTAAGCTACTTGTGAATTCCCGACCTACAGAAACTGTGGACATTTTTATTGTTGTTTTAAGCCACTAAATTTTGGAGTAATTTATTACATAACCATAGATAACTAATTGACTATTCAATTCATAATCCTTTACATTATTATATTTTTATCATAATTACAATTATTATTATTAAAATTACTAATAGTGATAATAACAACTACCATTTTTGTGGGCCTATTATATGCAAGATGATTTAAATACATTCTATAGTCCTTGCAATATTTCTTCAGAGTAGATTTCCTTATTCTAATTCCACAAGTGAAAGAAATGAGCTCACAGGGTTTAAACGGCTTGCAGAACATCAGACAGTTACAAATGGCAGAGCGAGAATTTGGACGAAATTCTGACTGTTCTCTTTTCACTACTCGATGGTACCACTCTTAATGAGAGCAGAATTACAAATCACAATATAAGAAGAGAAAGGCATTTGACTTTATAATGTGAAGCTACTCAGAAGCAATCTATCTCCAAAATGCTATACGCTTTCCTCACTTTTTGTTACTTATTTTACTTAAGTTTCTGAAATGTAAATGGACTTAGCAAGCATCGTCTTGCACAGCAGTTACCTTCATTGCAACTTGGGGATCAGTGTGGCTTCTCTTGGTAAGATCATGGCTGGTGGCTAATTTTTGTCATAGTTCAAAATTCGTATCTGAAAACTTTGGATGTTTTTATGTTGTAATCATATGTTAAATTTCAATTTCAGAAACACACAGCAACTTGTACGTGGCCAGCACTATGCTAGGTATAGAGACAGTTATTTTCAACCTGGAGGTGCATATCAGACTCACTGGGAGCTTTTTCAAAGTATAGATGATTGTGAACAGGCTGAGAACTCTTGCATAAGAGACACGATGATAAAGAAATTATTTCTACTTTTTAGCAAGTCACAGTAGATTAAGAGAGTCAAATATTTACAGTACATTGGCTTCTCCTTCTCATTCTTCTTTGCAGATTTCTCCTCATCTCCCCTCACTTTTGACAGTGGAGTATCCCAGAGCTTGGTCCTCAGACCTCATTTCTCTTCATTCTCAGTCCTCAAGTACCTCATTTCGTCTCACAGATTTAAATACTCTATAGACAGTGATGATTTTCAAATTTATATCTCCCACCTGAACCTCTTCCTAGATTTGTGTGGACCTCTGCCCAGTCAATACTTCACTGGAATGTATATAAGGGATCTCAAACCTAGCATGTCTCACGTGATCTCCTGGCCTTCCCCCTAAACTTTGTGCTCTAGTACTCTTCCCCACTTCAGTTAATGGCAAGTCTATTCTTCCAGTGCTCAGGCCTAAATGGAGTTATCCTTGACTCCTCCCTTTTATCCATCCCATTATCTGTCATTAAATTTCCTCGGCTAACTTCAAATCATATCCGGAAGCTGATCATTTCTTACTAACTCTGCCACTTCCGCCCTGGTCCAAACCATCTTTATTCCACTTCTGGATTGTGGCAAACATCTCTTAATTGATTCTCCTGGCTTCCACCCCTGCTGTCTTCTAGAGAGACTATCCCTTAGAGACTATTCTCAACAAAGTATACAGAGGGAACCTATTTGATGTAAGTCAAATTCGTCACTTCTCTGTTCCAGTGTCTTCCCATTTCACTCAAAATAAAAGACAAAATTTTACAGTAGCCTACAGGCCCTTATAGGAACTTCTCAAATATGTATGTAACATATTTACCAATAGCAGCACAAATGAGGTGGGCGGGAGCAAAGCTGTATTGGGCTAAGGAAATGACTACAGATGGTAAAGTAATAATTATAACAATGTATAGTTGGGTTTATAATATTAATAGATGTTATATTGTATAACAAAAATTCCACAAAAAGAAGAAAAATGGAATAGAGCTTTGTGGGTAATATTTCTATATATCAGTGCAGTTAAGCTAGTATAAATTGGAAGCTGATTCTGATAAGTTAAAATGTATGTGGCAAACCCTAGAGCAATCACTAAAAATATAGTTAAAAATTATTAAAGACATTAAAATGCTACATCAGAAAATATTCAGTTAAGGCAAAAGAAAGCTGTAAAGGAGGAACAGAGGAACAAAAAATACTTGAAATGTAAAAAAAATGTAAAATGGCAGAGTTAAATCTACATAAATAATAACATTAAATGTGAATGGATTAAATCATGCAACCAAAAGACAGAGATTGTCAGACTGGATTAAAAACTTGATCCAACTATATGCTGTCTACAGAAGACACACTTTGGATTCAAATATACAAATGGATTGAAAGTACAAGAATGGAAAAAGATATATCATACAAACAGCAACCACAAGAAAGCTAGAGTGCTATACTGATATCAGAACAAAAAAAGACTTTTAAATAAAAAATGTTAATAGAAATAAAAAAGGAAATTTTATAGATATAAAAGGGTCAACCTAGAAGGAAGATATAACAATTATAAACACATATGCACCTAATAACAGAGCACCAAAATACACAAAGCAAAAACTGACAGGAATAAATGGAGAAATAAACAATGCAACAATAATTGGACACTTCAATACCCTATTTTCAAGAGTGGATAGAACAACCAGACAGAAGATCAACAAAGAAATAGAAGGTTTGAAGAACACTATAAACCAACTGGGCCTAACAGACATCTATAGAATACACCACCTAGTGACAACAGAATATACATTCTTTTCAAATGTGCATGAAACGTTCTCCAGGATACATGTATTCTAGGCTGTAAACCAACGTGAATAAATTTTTTAAAATTATTTTATTTTATTTATTTTAAAATTTATTTTTAATTTATTTTAAAGATTTTATTTTTCCTTTTTCTCCCAATGCCCCCCCAGTACATAGTTGTGTATTTTTAGTTGTGGGTCTTTCTGGTTGTGCCACCTCAAGTGGCTTGATGAGCGGTGCCATGTCCATGCCTAGGATGTGAACTGGCGAAACCCTGGGCTGCAGAAGCGGAGCAGGTGAACTTAACCACTCAGCCATGGGGCTGGCGCCAAACCTCAATAAATTTAAAAGGATAGAAGTAATACACAGTATTTTATCTGACCACATTGTGATGAATTATGATATCAATATTCAGAAAAAAATTTCTGAGAATCTCACAAATATGTGGAAATTAAACAATATACTCCTAACTATTCAGTGAGTCCAAGAAGCAATTAAAGGGGAATTAGAAAATACTTACAGATGAATGAAAATGAAGATCATATACCAAAATGTATGGGATGCAGAGGGTGATAGCTAAAGTGTACAGGATTTCTTTTTGAGATGATAAAAATTTTCCAAAATTGACTGTAGTGATGGTTGCACATATCTGTGAATACTCTAAAATCCATCGACTTGTACACTTTACATGGGTGAATTGTATGGTATACAAATTATACCTCATTAAAGCTGCTAAAAACTTTAATGTGCCTACAAATCACTTGGGGCTTTTGTTTTCCTATAGATCCTGATTCCATAGGCCTGGGACAGGGCCCGGGATTCTGCATTTCTAACAATCGTACTGGGTAATGCCAATACTGCTAGTCTGAGGTCCACACTTTGAATAGCAAGGCCTCTCCCATCAGATCTCTCCTTACCTTTCAGACCTTATTTCCTGCCACCTGTGTGAGTGAATTCATGAGTGACTCATAGGGGATTTCCAGCCGCCTTGACCGTCTTCTTGTTCCTCGAACATACCACTTCTGCCTCTACCTCTGGCCTTTGCACTATCACTCCCTTTGCCTAGAGTGCTCTTTCCATTCCCACACCCCCATATGTGCATAGCTTTCTTAATCATCTTCTTCAAATCTTAGCTTAACTAGTACCTCCTAGTGAGGGCTTCCTTCCCTAAATTGCAACACTAGTTCACATACGTTCTTTTCCTCTTTTCCTGCTTTATTTTTTTCACAGTACTATTTACATAGTACTTCAACATGCTATTAATTTACATATTATTTGGTGTATTAGTTTACTAGAGCTGTCATAACAAATTACCACAGACTAGATAGCTTAACCAACAGAAATTTATTTTCTCACATTCTGGAGGCCAGAAGTCCAGGATTGAGGTGTTGACAGGTTTGATTTCTCCCAAGGCCTCTCCCCTTGGCTTGCAGATGGCTATCTTCTTGCTGTGTCCTCACATGGTCATTTCTCTATGAGTGCCAGACTCCTGCTATCTCTTTGTATGTATGAATTTCCTTTTCTTCCAAGAATACCAGTCAGACTGGATTAGGACCACCCTAGTGGCCTCATTTTAACTTAATCTCCTCTTTAAAGGCCCTGTCTCCAAATATAGTCAGTCTGAGGTACTAGGGGTTAAGGCTTCAACATATGAATTTCAGGGAACACAATTCAGCTCATACATTTGGTTTATTGTTGATCATCCCCATTACAATATAAATTTTGTGAGAACATGCACTTTTTAAAAAGTTTATTTTATTCACTATTGTATTATTGGTCCCTAGAACAGTACCTCACACAAAGCAGATGCCCAATAAGGACTTACTGGGTAAACACATGAAAACAAAAGGATAAGTGCTGTAGAGATATAGAGTAGATATAGGGTGGTACAGAGGTTGCAGAGGAGGGAGAGATCAACTTTGCTTATGTGGGTCAGAAGAATTTAAAAGGCAGAGGGTTAATAGCCACTCACATATGGCTTAAAAATCTTGCCAGGTATGCTAGCCATGCTAGCTCATCACTTATTGCAACTCACTCTAACTATATGTTAGTCTTCAAGAGACAGAGAAACACTAAATTTATTGGTTCCCTCAGATTCTTTGCAATATATGGGATCCTATTTCTAAAAATTGATAATATAACATCACTAAATTGTTATTTTCATCTCTGGATATCCTCTAGACATCTGGAGTTTTCTTTCTATAAACTTGAAAAATGGGTCATCATTTTTTCGTCTTCATAAATGTTGTATTGCAAGAGGAAATATGAAAATCTTAAATAGCAGTTTTATTCTTTGTTTATTCATTCTTTCTATCCTGGTGATAGATTTGCATGTTGTGGATATTTGTGAAGGAGATACTTAAAATTATTCTGAGGTACTTCTTGGTTTGGGTGTTATGTCAAACCAGTCCAGTGAAGTAAATTCAGTTACCCCAAAATAATTCTGATTAAAAGCATCATGAATTGATTTCCATTTGTGCTGTGTATTCCTTTTTAACTTTCCAGATCACCTCTCTACTCTTTTTGTTCTTGCTGCATGCTCCAGGAGGCTGACGTCCTCGTGCTACATTAATTGGACCCTCATACCCTTTGGCTTCTGGTGAGGGTCAGCCTATGGGAGTCATTGGTAGGAGAGTGGAAAGTGGGAAGAGAAAGTTTGGGATATTTGTTGCCCTGGATCCCTCTCTGTGAGTTTGGTTTAGGGACGACTGCATCCTCCATCAAAGGCCACCACTCCCGTCCAGTGGCCCTCTTCTTCACCGACAGCTACAGCCCTTTCTGGAAGCCTATAGTCTTGAGGTGTTAACAGCTCTCCTACTCTCTCCCAGTTGCTAGCCCTAGCAGGCTCCACCAATCTGTGCAGCCTTTCCTATACCAAGTCCCACTCCTTTGTAAATAGCCACTCTGTTCCCTCTTGGCTGGCTAAGGTTAGTCACCGCTTGCCGTATTTCCTAGCACATATCTTAAAAATATAATTAATACCAAAACCCCAAAAGTTAATTGTCTGGGACAGAGAAAGTGTTCTTTTTAAAAATTAATATCTGACTTCTTCAAATATGACAATTCGAAGATTTCACTGTGGCTGTGAAGAACATTGGAATCATTAGGAGTTAATTCCTGAAGCTGTTTGGTTATATTTAACTTGCCTAAGGGACATTAATAAATGTGGAGAGAATAAAAGTTTGAGATTTCTTTCTCCCATGCCAATTGACGATGACCACAGCATTCTAATTGGAAGTTACCATCATGCAGAGTTGAAAATGATGTAAACTGAATTCTTCTACCATTAGTGGATGAAATGTAGGTATGTCCATACTATTCCTAGCTCAACTCAGTCTACCTGCAACACACTTTTTTTGTTAGCTGTCATACTCTTATGAGCCATTCCTTTAAAAAGTATTGCCCAGTGGAAATGATTAGCTGTTTTGATTGAAAATATAGTGCTGTATTCATTTGTAGAATTTATTTTCATGTAGACCTGAGCTCTTCAGGGGTTTTGTAGAAACTAGCTACAAAAGACTATCTGATCTACACAGAACATCACTTAGAAATCTACTCACTTGATATTATTGGGGTATCCCCACCCATTTCAACGGAGAAAAAGGTTGGGTTTCACCATGAAGAGATGTTAAAAGAAACTAAATCCATATCACAGCTACTTAAATGGTACTAATAAATGAATATCCTCAAAATAACTTCTAGCCGCCTAATAAGTACCCAAGAAATATTTAATGATTAGATTAATTAATCATAAATTATAGCTTTTAAAGAGCCCTATTTATATCTTATTTGAGATAAAACTAGTCACAGTACGTGGGCCTTCATCTTCGAAGAGAAGTTTCTAGAAAACCATTTTAAATTTTAATATATTTAGTATCATTTACTATGTTATTTATAATGTGTCTCATTTTGAATATTATTAATAATGATTTAAATAGGCATTATTTATTCTTCTGAAAATAACTTACTGCATTATTTAGTATGATTTATTGTATGTCTTGGGACCAGAAAATACTTCTGATGGAACTAATTTTCAGTTTCATTATGAAAATAAATGAGATGCAGCATGATATATTGGAAAGAGAGCCAGACTGTGAATCAAAGCACGTGAGTTTAATTCTTAGGTCATCCATTTACAATACAATATTGACCAAATGTTTATCTTCTCAGAACTTTTAGTTTTGTCATCCATAAACATGGGGGCACTGTGTTAGGGATAGCTGCCTCAAGATTGTGGGGTGTGGTCTCTACTTTGTTAACTGAAAAATAACTTTAAATGTAAATTTGCAGAAAGTATGTTATTTAGAGCATTTTACTTAATATGCCAACTTTTATGGAGACACACATCCCACAGATTGACCCACACTTGTAGCATACCTGTGATTTTTCCATCACAGATGGTTTGCCATTTCAGCCATGCTCCCCCCTTACCAATCGTGATGGCACTATGGCAATCTTAATTTTCTAAAAAAGCTAGTTGGTGATTTATTTATTTTTCAGTAGAAAAAGGCAAGTATGTAGAAAAAAGACCCCTTCCTTTGATATTCGTTATTCTTTAGTCTTCCCCTTTATAAGATCAGAGGATAATGCTTCATTTCTAGACTGGACATAAAAAAGTTTCTTTGAACACAGCAATCTTGGGAAGTAAGTAGCTTGAGTACTGTCTTCTGTTTGTAAAATGGCCAGGAGTATTTCTTCTTGTATAATACATAAGTTGACTTGGTTTTAAACATCAGTGACGGCAAAGTCGAAACCTCCTTTATGCAGCTAATTAGATCCATTATGATTGACATCTTTTGATATTAAGTTAAATTGGAGCCAGCCACAAATTTTGGAGGGTGTATGTCAGTAAAACAAAATGTTTTAAAAACTGTACATATTTTATAGTGCACCTTTATTCTAATTGACAATGGATGGTAATTTTAATGTTCTGGACTAAGCTTGATATAAAGAACGATTTCAAAATGACACAAACTCTGCTTTTCAAGGAAGCCAGAGTAAAAGTATAATACATTTAAGAGTATTTTTTTCAAAATTTTGGTGGGAATAATGTCACCTTTAATTTCCCAAGGTAGTACTTGCTATTTGGGTCTAATATGATAATTTTGTATCACCCAGGCTTGGAACCATTCTGGATCAGTCTTGCTTGATGAGTCAGGTGTGACAGCAAAGTCTCACCTGGCCTTCTCAGCAGGTCTCCATAAGGCTCAAGCCTTGGGGAGAGTGAAAAGCTTTGAGCCAGGCCATCAGGTTGCCCAATTAGGATAGAGAAGTATAGGAACAGCAATGCACTTGTTCATGTTAACAACTAGCTTGGGATGGGGTGAGGGACGCAGAGAGTCCTCATTTGTCACATTTGCTGATTCCTGTGGTGTAGCTATTCCCAGCTTGGCCAATTTCAAGCTACCAATGGTTTAATAACCTGCTCACAACATTCCTGAAAATTTAATAGGCAGCAGCTCTCATAAGCTTGTATGAGCTGGTTCTGGCACAATAATGAGAAAAGAAAGGGAGGCAGGGAAGAGAGGCTCCCCATACACATCCTGGGCCAATGAAGAAGGTTGAGACAAAACATTACACTCAAGTCCAAGACTCAGCCAAAGAAAGATACAGATTTATTGTATTTTTTGCTCTTAAAAATGGTGAAACGTAGATCTCTACTACCTCAAAATATAACCCCTTTCCTCCATTTCCTGTGTGAAATCTTCAGCAAATTCTACATCAACCATTATTGAGGGAGCTCAAACACCAAGTCCAGGGCAGTCAACATGTGGATAACTAATTTAAAAAAAAAAGAATAAAGGTTTAACAGGATACACACACATGCAGACGTCTTTTATTCATGCTGAAAAGTTGGGAAAGTAGGAAGGATGAGTTGGGTTAATGGACTGGCTGAAATGACTGACCAGCTATTGAGGTCTACTCTGAGAATTCTCAGGCAATACACTGAAGGAGGGCTATGCTTTAATACAGGGTGATTTCTGAGTAGGATCAGTGAGTGGACGTCAACACTGGGGAAAGTTATTAAGTAGAAGCCATAACCCATGGAATAAGGAAATGTTGCTTTGAACTTATTCAGAATAGTTTATGACCTCATTACCTTTCATGTTTGTATTTAACCATGCATTTCCTGGGTTGTCTAGAACAATTAGCATGTCCTGGGGGATTGTGTTAGGCTAGAAATGCTCCGCCCTTGAGGTCCTGGGGGAAAAAGGATAGTATGGAAGGGGAAGCCAACATGTAAACACAAAATGAAATTCAATATGAGAAAGACTAACATAGGAATATTGATCAAAACACTCTGAGAGCGCATAGGAAGTAGCAACTTATTAGCTATCCAGGGAACTCTTTAAAAAACATTTCCATTTAAATATACTGTAGGTTCGTAGTAACTAGAGTTTTGAATTTTAAATATTTGGTCCTTAATAAATGGCGAATGCATATTGTTATTATCTTAGTTATATCACCATGGAACATACAATTTTTTAGCCTAATATTGAGCATTTTGAAAGTTTTTTGAGGTGTAAGTGATGGACAATAAACAGCAACTTAAGCATACAACATGAAGAAGGTTGGCATACATGAACACCATCACTACCATCAAGATTAGGAACGTATCCACCACATACCACAGGTTTCTCATGCTTTTTTGTGATCCATTCTTCCCTACCACTGCCCACCCCACCCCCATGCCAGCCTTTGTTTCCAGGCGACCCCTGATATGCTTTTTGTCACTGTGGACTAGTTTTCATTTTCTGGAATGGAATCTACATTGTATACCCTTTTTTTGTCTAGCTTTTTTCATTCAGCATAATTATTTTGAGACTGATCATTGTTTTTGCAGGTATCAATAATTCATTCCTTTTCATCACTGCATAAAAGCAACAATATTCCATTGTATGTATATGCCACAATTTGTTTACCCATTCATCTCTTAATGAATATTTAGATGGTTTTCCGTTTTGGGCTGTTACAAATAAAGCTGCTATGAACAGTAGTGCTCAAGTCTTGGTGCAGATATAAGTTTTCATTTCTCTTGGATAAATGCCTAGGAGTGGAATAGGTGAGTTGAATGGTAGGTGTATGTTTAGCTTTTGAAGAAACTACAAAATGGCTTTCCAAAGCAGTTGTATATTTTACATTCCCACTAGTAGTGTATGAAGGTTCCAGTCACTCCACCCATTGCCAAATTTAGTTGGTTTCTTTTCCATTTTAGCTATTCTAGTGGATGTGTTGTGGTATCTAATTGTGATTTTAAATTGCATTTCCCTTGTAACTAATATTGTTGAGCATCTTTTCACGCATTGGTTTGCCATCTGTCTATCATCTTTTTTGAAGTGTTTTCAAATCTTTTGCTTATTTTTTAATTGGGTGTTTTTCTTATCATTGAATTTTAAGAGTTCTTTATATATCCAGGATACAAGTTCTATGTCAGTTATGTGTCATACAAGTATTTCTTGCAGTCTGTGATTGCATTTTCATTTTATTCACAATGAGATGTAACCTTTTAATTTTGACAAAGTTTAGTTTATAGATTTCTTCTATTGTAGTTTGTATATATTGTGCATAGTGTGTACAAAACCCAAGGTCACTAAGATTTTTTTTCTTATGTTTATTCTTGAAATTTTCCAACTTTAGTTCTTACATTTAGGGTAATGATTCATTTTGGGTTAATATTTGTATATAGAGTGAGGTATTTTAAAAATAGATAGTTCTCCAATCATTCCAGCAACATTTTTTAAAAAGATTATTCTTTTCCCATTGAACTACCTTGTTGAAAATCTTTAATTCTAGATTTTCTATTCATCCATTAATTTATTTATCTGTCTTGACAGAAATAAGACACTGTTCTGATTATTTTAGCACAGTAATAAGTCCTGAAATCAGGTACTGCAACTCTTCCAAATTTGTTACTTTTCAAATTTTTTTGGCTTTCCAGGTCTTTAAATTTCCATATGAGTTTTAGAATCAGCTTCTCGATTTCTAAAAAAATGACTGCTGGAATTTTGGTTAATATTGTACCAAATATATGAATTTGGGGAAAATTGACATCTTAATAATCTTGAATCTTCTCACCCCTGAATATAGGATATTACTTCATTTATTTAGGTCTTCTTTAATTTCTCTTAGCAATATTTTGCGCTTTTAAGTGTACAGGTCTTGCACATCTTTGGTCAAATTTATTCCTAAGTTTTCATATGTTTGATGTTATTATTAATGGAATTGTTTTTAATTTTAATTCTAGTTGTTTCTTGCTAGTCTACAGAAGTAGAATTATTCAGTTCATTGACCTTGTATTCTGCAAATTTGCTAAATTATTAGCTCTAGTAACTTTTTTTGTAGATTCCTCAGATGATCATGTGATGTCTGAATAAAGACAGTTTTACTTCTTCCTTTTTAATCTGGATAGATTTATTTCTTTTTCTTGCTTTATTGCACTGGTTGGATCTCCGCTACATTGTGGAAGAGAGAGAGTGAGTGAACATCCTTGCCTTGATCCTGATCTTAGGGGGAAACATTCAGTCTTTCATTACTATGTATGACCCCAGCTATAGGATTTTTTTAGTAGATGTCCTTTACCAACTTGTGTAGGTTCCTTTCTACATCAAGTTTGCTGAGAGTTTTTGTCATTGCTGAATGTTGAATTAGGTCAAATGCTTTTTTTTTTTTAATGTAGTGAGATCATTGCTGTTTTTCTTTTTTATTCTATTAGTATGGTGAGTTGCATGGATTGACTTTCAAATAAACCAACCTTCCATTCCTGAGATACACCCTACTTGGGCATAGTGCCTTATCCTTTTTACATATTGTTGGATTCAATTTGCTGATATTTTGTTGAGGATTTTTGCATCTATGTTTATGAGGAATATTGGTCTGTATTTTGTTTTCTTTCTTTTAATGTCTTTTTCTGGTTTTGGTACCAGAGTATCACTGTTCTCAGAGAATGAGTTTGGAAGTATCCCCCTACTTCAATTCTATAGAAGAGTTGTGTAGAATTGATATTAATATTTCTTAAATGTTTGATAAAATTCTCCAGTGAAGCCATCAGGGCCTGATGTTTTCTTTGTGGGATGGATTTTAATTGCAAATTCAATTTTATTAATAGCTACAGGACTATTCCCATTACGTATTTCTTCTTGAGTGAGCTTTGGTAATTCATGTCTTTCAATGAATATGTTGTTGCATCTAAGGTGTCAAATTTTTTGGCATAAAGTTGTTATTATACTTTTAATGTCTGTAGGACTACTCATTCTGCACCCTCTCTTATTACTAATATTGATCATTTGTATCTTCTCACGCTTTTACCTGATCAGTATGGCAAGAAGTTTATCAATTTTATTGATTTTTCAATGAACTAGCTTTTTATTTCATTGATTCTTTTCTTCCTATTTTGTCAGTTTCTGCTTTTACCCTATTTTTTTTCATGATAATATTTCTTGCTCAGAAATCTACTTTATCTGATATAAATATAGACACTCTGGCTTTGTTTTATTTAGTTCTACTATGGTATAACTTTTCCCATCTTTTTACTTTTAACTAGTTTATTTGTATGAAATGGACTTCTTGTAAACAATATACGATTGGTTCCTGCCTTCTAAAGATCCCATCTGACGTTCTCTGCCTTTTAATTGGAATGTTTAGATTATTTACATTTAATGTCATTATTCATATGGTTGGGTTTAAATCTACCATCGTGCTGTTTGTTTTCCATTTGCCTGATTCTTGCTCCCTTTTCCTCTTTTTCTGCATTCTTTTGGATTGAGTAATTTTATGATGACATTTTATTACTTTTTGTGATTTTGTTTGTTTTTATAGCTTTGCATGAACAGTATACCTCTTTTTCTTGTCATAGTCTACTTGCAAGTAATTTATACTGCTTCTATCCTCCTCCCCCCTTTCTGACCTCTGTTCTATAGTTTTCATGCATTTATTTTTACATATGTTATAAACTTCTCAATATATTATTATTATATTTACTTTAAATGGTCAATTATTTATTAAAGAGACCTAGAAAAATACAAAAATGTCTTTCATATGTATTTACATATTGTAACATTTCCAGTGCTTTCCATTACTTTGTGTCAATCCAGATTACAATCTGGGTTCATTTTTCTTCTGCCCAAAGGACTTCCTTTAGTATTCCTTGTACTTCAGGTTTGCTGGTATGAATTCTTTCAGTCTTTGTATGCTCGAAAAAGTCTTTATGTTACCTTCATTTTTTTAAAGGTTTCCTGACTATACAATTCTAGGTTGACAGTCTCCCCAAATCCTGTTCTGAGTTTTAATGATGTTGTTCCACTGCCTTCCAACTTTCATTCTTTCTGACAAGTCTGTAATTTTTTTTTTTTTGCTATGTACATAATATTTTTTCTCTAACTACTTTTCAGATTTTCTTTTTATCACTGATTTAAAGAAATTTTATTATTATGTGCCTTGGTATAGTCTTATTTATGTTTCTTGTGATTTGGGTTTGTTAAGCTTCTTGGGTCTGTGGATTTATAGTTTTCATTAAATTTGGAAAATTTGGCCCATAATTTTTTTCAAAAATTTTTTTGTCTCTTTTCTCTTGCTTGGACCACAATTCCTTGTATATTAGGCCACTTGAGGTTGTCTCACAATTGAATGATTCTCTGTAACTTTTTCATTCAATCTTTTTTATCCCTTTATGTTCCATCTCAATAGTTTCTATTGCTATGTCTTCAAGTTCCCTAGTCTTCTTATCTCAGCTATGCGTCGAGAAGTTTAATTTTTTTCATCTAATAAATGACATTTAAATAAAACCTTAAACTCAGACACATTTATTTTTTATGATTTGACAGTAATTTCCCATTTACTGTACTTTTCATGATATGTTTTGTCTCGATGATTTAAAATACATTGCAATTCTCATTGATTTAGTTAGATAAGATATTTGTATTTGGCCCCTCCCTTTCCATTTTCTCTTTAGTAGAGGTTGTGAGACAATGATTCTTTTGTTACTTTGCCTGATGGACCCTGGTACACACAGTGCTCTGACTGTTGTCTTGTTTTCAATATGATCATATGCCTTGGTGGTAAACAAGACTTCCCCACTGGAGCAGACTTCGCCCCAGAAGTCAAGAGACAGGAGAGAATAGCCGCAGTGTCATGTCTCTCTTAAAGAACCGGAAATTGAAAGAGACTTCGTTAGGCTGCTCAATGTGTATTTCTTCTTTTTTGAGCTTAATGCTGTCTTGCAGGGTGTCTCTGGGTGTCTCCCACCAGCTGGAGACTGGCAATCTTCACTCCAGATAGGAATCGTCACATGTCGACAAAGTTTTGGGACCAGCGTATAGATCTCTCATGCCACTTAGTGTACTAGGACAAGTCTTAGGGCCCATGGGAGGGAAGTAAATCTGTTAAAGTTGAAAGCCTGTATACAAATAAATCCATTTTTAATCTCTCTTGTGGTAGCTCTTTGCCTTGCTTCTCCTTTAGTATTTAGCAAAGTCTTTCAAGATTTTCAGCTTTCCTTAGGTGGGCCAACAGAAACCAAGGTAAAATATTCTTGACTAATCTTAGTGGCAACATTACAGAAAGAGATACCCAAAAGAAGTAAATTTCAGGGGGAAAGGAATTGCTTGGTTGACTACTTTCCCCAACTGTAACAAATACCTCCTTTCAGAGATAAACTTTGGAAGATCTGCATTTTGTTGTATGGGGATGAGGAAGTGATTTTCCTGACAAGGTTCTTTATTGCCCTCTCCCTTCCCCACCCAGTCACCAACATATACTCTATCTTCTCTTTTCACCAACACATACTCTATCTCTTTATTCCAGAGCCTTGATCTCAAACAACTGGCAACTTATGACTAAGATATTAATTGAAAGAAAATTTAAGGGTTTTTTCACTCAAAGGATATTTGCATTTTAAGTGATGAGCCTTAAAGACTAAAGTCTATTCTGTGGTTAAAGGAATTAATACTTGATGGAATTTCAGAGAGAGTGAAATCTATTGGGGACTGGGATCCAGCCAAACGGTACCATTGTGCTTATAATTTTTTGTGCCATATATATCTCTCTTAATTGGGCCTAATCTGGTTATTTATTGTACTGTTTAGAATTAAAATTTAGGATGATTATTTTGGAGAAATTTGATCTATATATCCCAAGGTAAATCTATCAACTTAGAGTCTGAAAAAAATGATAAACCATATATTTATGGCAAGCATCTATAAAATATATATTTATTTGTCATTGAGTTAAAGCTAAGGTGAAATGGCCATAAAACATGAATGTGAGTTGGTGGGTTGTCATGGTTTGTTTGCTAAATCAACATAATAATTCTTTGCAAATTGTATATTCCTAGAAGTTTTGAAATGTTTTTATATTTACTTATTTCTACGTCACCTTATTTCAGAAAAGATTCAAGAAGGCTAAAATGAGTAGATTATAAAAATGTCTTTAGAAGACTTACATATTTGTTTAGCAATAGGTAAGATCCTGATTTTCTAATTTCATTGACATTTGACTTTTAGGTATTCAGAGGATGACTATCTTCGAATTGTCACAAATATACAGAGCTGTCCTTGGAAACGACAAGTGGAAGAATATGAGAATTTTAGGTAAAAAAATTCTTCATAAGTAATCTGAGATAAAACATGTCTTGTATATTTGCTTCTAGGGAAAATAAGCAACATGTAAAAAAAAGGGGGGGGGGCGTGACAATCAAGATGATTTCCTTCTAAGACCCTCTCATGAGGTACAGGCCACTCCATCCTTATCTCTTTTCTAGAAATTTGCAATTATGTGCAGGAATTAATTACAAACATCCCAAGTTCAAACAGAAAGGTTTTTTAAGACTTTTTATTATATTTTAGAGGCTTCTCGTCTTTGTGGTACCATTTGTATTAGACATTTATTTATTTTGTAAATAACATGTAAGAGCGTTAAGGAATGTTTGGAAAACAGAAGGAAAAAATCATCCACAATCAGATCACTTTAGAACGAAAACTCTTCTTCTCTGGATATTCTCTTATGGTTTTTCTCATTAGCTTTTTAACACCAGCAACATTTAGGAGCTTCAGTTGCTCCAGGTAATAATCTGGAAAGGAACCATCAACCTGACAAGACCAGGTTATCAACTGATAATTATAGAGCTGTCCCGTGCTTGGATAGTTTAGAGCCCACCTAGGCAGAGATAAATTATGATAAGATAGGGGCTGGCCTGGTGGCACAGTGGTTAAGTGTGCTTGCTCCACTTCAGCAGTCCGGGGTTTGCCCGGATCAGATCCCGAGGGTGGACATAGCACTGCTTGGCAAGCCATGCTGTGGTAGGCGTCCCACATATAAAGTAGAGGAAGATGGGCACGGATGTTAGCTCAGGGCCAGTCTTCCTCAGCAAAAAAGGGAGGATTGGCAGCAGATGTTAGCTCAGGGCTAATCTTCCTCAAAAGAAAAAATTATGTTAAGTTAATGTGCTGCGGAGGGAGTGTAGATATTTATCTGACACTCCTTCCTCCCAAAACCTGCTCGTAAGGGGCAGCTGGGCCAGTTATCTCTGTGCTTGCCTGGTCTACATAGCTCAGCTTTTCATTGCTCACATTATGATTCTTTGCTGAGCATCCAACATGAGTTTTGTCTGGTGCCAAGTTATTTTATTCTATTACAATCCAGAAATACGTTTTTATCTTTACTGGTTCGTATTTTCAAAGTTTGCTTTCAGCATCAAGTATTGTAGAAATCTTATTAAAGAGACTTTGCTTTCCCCTAAGATTCTCTAAGGAGCACCTGCTGCTTGGGTCTCTTTCCTGCGGGAAGGCAGCCCTTCGTGTTTACTCAGTGCTGTGGCACTTTCCAGCTACCTTCAGTCAGTGTACGCTGGAGTTGTTGGGCCAACTGCTTTTGATTCTGCTGCCAATATGAGAGGGGTTCCGGTCAGCTCCCGCTGGGTGAAAGAGTAACTTCCTGATTGGGTCAAAGCCAGAAGTGAATATCTTCTCTCCATTGGGTAGACACGTAGATGTTGTGACTTCCTGTAGGACACCACTAAGCATCTTTCCTAACTGGCATCCCAGGGTGAGGGATGGGAAAAGGGATTTCTGTTTATCTTATTTTCAGGGTATTTTATGCCACACAGTCTGCTATGGACTGAATGTGTCCCCTCAGAAGTCATAAGTTGAAAACCTCACCTACAATGTGATGGTATTTGGAGGTGGAGCCTTTGGGAGGTGATGAGGTTACGAGAGTAGAGCTCTCCTGAATGGGATTAATGACCTTAGAAAAGGAACTCCAGATTCCTCTCTCACCCGTTCTCCCATGTGAGGACACGACAAGAAGATGGCTGTCTAAGAACCAGGAAGGGGGTTCTCACTAAACACCAAATCTGCCAGCACCTTGATCTTGGATTTCCCAGCCTGAAGAATTGGGAAAATGAATTCCTGTTGTTTATAAGCCACCCAGACTATAGTGTTCTGTTATAACTAAGACACAGTCTTACTCAAGAGGAGATTTGAGGGATCCCAGTGACAGGGAGACCAGATAGAAAATTGCGTGGGCAATTGTAACCTAAATGATCACAGGGTCAATGAGTGGCAGAGAGTCTGGTTTTGAGACACCTTTCTACATGTGCAGAAAAAGAAAAAAAGGAAAGGGGAGATGTTCAGATATTGAGCTATCTAGGATCGATCCAATGTAATTAGCTAGAAAGACCAGATGGGTAGTGACACCAATAATCGAACTAGGGATAGAGGAGCTTCTACTTCTGGCTGTAAAGTTAATTTAGACCAAGGCTTCTGAGGATAATACAAGACATAGTACCAAACACCTGTTTGAGGGCATTGGCGAGCTACCAAGGTGGGGAGAATCCACAGGACTAAGATCTAGAAGACGAGAGAAGCTGAGGGAGGTAAGCCCTGCATCTGGAGCTGCTTTTTCTCACAGGGAAATTGCAGATGCAAAAGTAAAAGCCTGGCAGAGAGGCAGAGATGCTGAGCAGAGCTTCCGGCAATCCCTAAAAAAGAACAGTTCTCTAAACCACTGAAGCCCAAATCAAAATCATCTCCATCCTCAGTTGGATTTTGATCTGCCCTTAGCCTAGATATCTGAAAGAAAGGAAAGTAAATCCTCTCGAAGAAGAGGGTGACCTCATCCTGAGCCTTAAATGATCTCTGCAAGGTTTCACACATAGTGTCTTGCTCAATTAAAAAAAGAAATTCTCTTTACAGCTTATTTCTTTCTTCCCTTGTTGCTTTGTGGTTGTTGTTGTTGTTGTTAAAAATTAGTAGTCTTCAAATCCAAAGCTGCAAGAGAGTCACTGCTGCAGATTTTGGTGGATAGAAGCTGTCTAGATGGATGGTGCAGACAGAATGGCCATTTTCCCTTTAGTACCCATCTCAGTGTAAAAAGTGCATCAGTAACTTGATGATGACCCAATGGCCTTTCCATCCCCTCAGGGCCAATTTAAGTAAACAGCTGAGACCATAACACTTATTGTTTGTTGTCATTCAAGAGAACAGTCATGGGGACATTTATTTATTTACTTGAATATTGTAATTTTATTTTTATGGGCATATTTATAAACTACAATATATATATATATAAACCTTCAACAGAAGTCTGTGCAATTAAATCATAATGAACTGCCCACTTTCCTAAATTTTTACCGACATAGCTGGCCAAATCTGAGGAGTTTCTGGCTTATTTATGAAGCTGGTATTATCAAAATGTCTCCTATTATTGTAGATGTCAAGTAACTGAAGACTTTTCCATTCTACTTACTTACAGCATTTTATGCCAAATTGGAGAAAAGCGAAATGTGAGCCTTAAAAAGGTGGTCATATTCTTTCAGCAGGAATTACAAAAGTTACATTAAATTCTGAAGAATATGAGCAAGTGAATATGTTCTAAATCCAGCTGCAACCTGGTGGTGGAAACTCCCAACCGTTAACACCTCGGGGCTGTTAGAAAATTACGTGACTTCTGTAGTCACATGATCTAAAAATAAGAAAGCTTTTAAGAGTTATTTTTCTTAAATAAATATGCCAATTGTAGCCAAGGGGATAAATTTTATTTATCAATAAGTATTTGTTTAGGATTTATTATGTCAAAGCATGGTGGACCCCCACAGCCTGGTACAGCGCGGAGTGCAAAGCAGGACCTCAATAAATATATGTTAAATGAATAGATGCAGGAAAGTTAACAAGAAAAATGCAAGGTTTTCTTATTGACCTCAAAGGCATTGTAGTCAGTTTGAAGAGACAAAAAATAAAATTATGAATATTTATGGTGTAGTGTCAAAATGAGTGATTTATACAAATACCAGAATATATCAACGCCTGATCCCTGTGGGATATAATTTCTTGAAATGTTTTGTGGGAAGAGGCAGGACTCGACCTGTAACTCTGAGGATGAATAGAAAGGGAAGGAGAGTCCAATATGGCAGTGATGGGACCGGAATAAACATGAGTAAGTTTCAGGAACAGCTTCATTGGCACAGTGAACTTGTAGTAAAGGGTGGTTGAGATGAAGGGGATTCTTGTAGGTGGATGAGGGTGGGCCTGATGATGCACAGGGCTCTGGTTATCAGCATAAAGTCCACAAGCTTTCTGTAGATACCAGGAACCTAATAGAGATATTCCTATCAAGGGAATTACATGTTGAATTTATTACTTTAAGGAATATATTCGGTCAGCAAAATATTATGTGAGTTGGAATCTTAGGAAGGAGTGAATAGACTGAAGGAAGTCAGAGCACTTAGGGGCTGGAGTAGAAAAGTGACTGTAGAATGGTGCAAATCTAAAACATCAATGGTAGCTATAAAAATATCAAGGAAGGGACACCTGACTGTGAGCTTCTTAGGGGCATGGGTGTATTTTATCTTTCTTTGTCTCTCCAGTGCCCATGACACTGAATGGTACCCAATAAATAGCTGTAGTACACCTGACTGAAGAATTGACAGGCCTGGTTGCTTATTCATTCCTACTGTTCTAATGGAAGGAGAAGAAAAATGAAGAGTCAAAGATAGGTGAGAAATTTGGGGTCTGGTTGATTGGGATAATAGTGGTGCTAGTGAGAAGTAGAAAGATTTCAAAGGGAAGTTGCTTTTGAGAAGATAAACCCATTTTGGATAGGCTGTGTTTGAGCTGACATTGGGACAACCAGATGCAGATGATATTTCCTTGGTCCGGGATAAATATAAATGTTTAGGGAAAATGGCCTCTCCTGGAAGGTGACTGCAGTGTGAAACTAGGTTATGTGAGAAATATGGCCCTCTAAAAGCCTATCTTCTCAGCCATCTTTTTTTTTTTCCACTTAACAGTGTTGGTCTTCCTTTTATAGATGCTTAAGCTTTTATTCATTCAGCGCTTGATTGTGCATCTGAGGACTTGTAACCTGCAGTTTGAGTCCCTAACTTCTCTCAGTCTTTACCTGGAAACATCTGAGGTCCATGTCACTGGTTCTATGAAGCCCTTGGAATTGCATGTGAAATTCTGTACATGTTTCTGGGAAAAAGATCCCTAACTTGCATCAAATTCTCAAGCAGTCTAGGACCCCCAGACGGTCTAAAATGTTTCTAAGAACTTTTCCAGACCTGGGGCTCTGTTTGCTTTGAGATTTGATTGCTTGTTTCATCTTCCCTGTAAGCATGGTTATTATAAGCTTACGTGTGGCCCTCTCTCGGATTTATCCCTCCCTATCATCCGGACATCCTAAGTTTCAGTGATGAATTGACATTTCTGTGAGATCCTAGTTGAACCTAAAGAGGGATTTAAGTAAAAGTTGAAAATGTCTTATCCCCAGTATTTTCTTGGCATCTAATTTCATTGACATATGGCCATACGAAGTTAAGAATGTTGAGCTGTCCGCCTTCTGCTTTAAAAATCATTAATTGATCTCCTATGACAATATTTTCCCCCAAGCACAAGCTGATAACACATATCATAATTTCCGGAAAATCTAGCCTGGATTTCAGTTTAAGAAATTATTGCTTTTTATGTTCTCTCCTCATTTTTAGAAACTGGTGGATGATCATTAGCTTGAACAGTCAGATATTTGAAAACAACCTCGAGATGCTTAAATTTGAATAAATGTTGTGAAACACTCCCTCCTTCACCCTTAAAAGCTCCTTTGTGAGGCTCTGGAAACTTCTGGCAAGCAGGTTTTATCCCAGCAGAAGATCTTTGAGCTTCAATAATTAGCCTTAGATTCTTTAGGTAACTTGCAGGGTAATTACTGCATTAAGGTTTTATGAATCATTTTCTAACTTATAAGAACTGATTCATTTTGTGTAATCGATTACAGAAAACTAATAGGTACCCAAGCAACAGTGTTTAATTTTCATTTTTTTCAAAATTACTCATACTATTATTTTGTTTTTGATTTCTTTTGAATTCTCTAATACCATTTGATTTCTTTAGTTGTCCCCATGTTTCGTAGACGTGATTTGAATCCAAAATCTCTGAATATTACCAATCACATATTTACTAAAAGCATGGTTGCTGAAAACCGTGCTAATATGTAAACGAACACTTTTATTTTAAGACTCATGCAAATAAGATGCCTTTCAAATTACTTGTAAAACAGGTATTTTGTGCCTGATTACTTTGTTACAGATAACTATTACATGGTAGCAATTTTATTAAATCTCGAATTATCCCCTCAGGTTTGATTTGATTAAAATGTCTTGGAAATTGTTCCTTTGTCCTTCTTGTGTTTGATATATAAGAAAAGATTCCAATGCTGTGTTGGTAGATTCATTGGTATTTCCAAAATAACAGCCAGTGTGTTGCTTTCGTTTTTATTTGAGCTTCTTGGAAAAAAATACAGTGTTAAACAAAATAAATTTACATATTGTATGTTAATTTTTTTTACTACATGACACTTACATGATTAAAACAGTGCCATTTGATGATTTAACCTTATGAAAAGATATAAAATCTGCAAATAAATGGATGTTAATATTTTTCAAGAAATCATAGAAGTGAGCAACCAAATGTAGCTTAACCAACAAAGTTTTCAGCTATTTCTGAAATATTTTTCCAAAAGCAATAGTTACGGTTTGACTTTGGTTAGCCTTTTGAGAGCTCAAGACTTTTTTCATTCAATCAACACTTCCAGAGAATTATTATGGCCCAGGCATTTTGTTTTGTAGCCCAAATTTCTTGGAGAGAAGCAAAAATCATCTCTGTCAGGGGCTTCTTTTGATTATACAAGATCATATTCATTTTTCTGAGCCACTGTTTCTCTCCTCTTCATACACTTTAAATGTTTGCTGTTTATGACTCATACGGGGAGACTACGATGACGCCTCAAAGCAATACATATTTTTTTCTAAGTTTAAGAAGATGTGTGCACTTTATGATAGGTGTTTGGGGTCACTTGTCAGATTGAAAAAGCTTTTTTTCTTGGTTTCCTCTGCATCGAGACCATTTTTCACCGTTAATATCCTGTCATATCATCTTCTATTTGTCATACCATACAGCATGCCTGTGCATTTAGAGAAGCAACGAAAACCACACCATGTCATTATGCCTGCTGGATTTCATAATAGAAACTGCCTCTTGTACACTTAGGAACTACTTCTCCTCGTAGTTCTCAGAATATAAACTTGACCATAAAAATGCATTAAACCCACCTGGGATTCACTGATCTTCTACATTTTACTTCAAAATTTATCTCCCAAGTTAGACTCAATATTAACTCTATTGCTTGATGCTCCCATGTCAGATACTCCTCCTTCTAGACTTCCCTGCCTTTCAAACCCTCTGCTCCTTATTACATGGCTTTCAGTGTCTTCATTGGTACATTACGTTGTGTAAATATTAGTACAATATCCCAGAATATAGATCTTTTTCCAATGGTTCAACATTGCTCCTTCACTCCTGAGTTTATATTTCAATTGACTTCCTGTCCTTTGCTTTGATGATCATTTTCTATGTTTTATTTTACCTTACTTTAGTTCTTATATTCTACTCAATTATGTCAGCTGATCTTTCATACCCTTAGAAATATCAGTGCACACATTAGCTAGTAAGGGAAAACTCAGTCATCTGAGTTGCTGACTGAATTTGGTCTTTATTCACCCTCTTGCCTTAGATTGAAACTTGCGTTGATCCCATTTTGAACACTGGTCACATAACCCTCTTGGACTTTCCCATGGCTGCCAGCTTATGAGGCAGAACTTGGAGTGGGCTGAGGTATAGCTGGGATGAACCCTTAGCAAAACTGCAAAGTATGTGACATGTTCGTTCATTTATTTTTCATTTCATATATATTTCAAAATGTATTGAACATCCACTCTGTGTCAGGTGCCTGGGTTTCCTCCTTCCTCCCTCCTTTGACCTTCTGTACATTGTCCCAGCCCTTTCTTTGCTTGTCTCTTGCTTCTCAGTGTGCAAGGCCTCAGGGCTCTGGGGACACTGCACCATGTCAAGTTTACATGTTCCCAAATGTTCCCTTCCTCTTTTTCCTAAAAACTCCAGTTTCTCTGTGCCAGACCTCCACGGACATGTAACTCATGCTAAGATGTGAATGATTAAGGGACTGACTCTGGAAGGAAAGGAAGCAAACAAGCACATATTGAGTGCCTACTGCATGCCAGCCACAATGCAGGGCACATTGAAATAAATTATTTCATTTAATCTTTACAGCAACTTGTGAGTTTTGTGTTATAATTCCCTTTTTACTGATGAGTAAATGCAAGCTTACTTTGTCTTCTGGACGGTTTCTCTGGGATTCCACTGGCATCTCAGATTCAACGTGGGAAACGTTGATCATCTTTCCATAATCTGATCCTCTTTGTTCTGTGTCCCTTGACTTGGTCAAAGTCTTACCTTCAGCCAAAGTCAGAAACCCGGGGGACATCATTAGTTCTGAGCTCTGCCTCATCTCCTACATCCTGTCAATCCAACTCCATCTATTCTACCTCATTTGTGTCTTCACAATCTGTCTTTTCTTCAGCTCTGCTGACATTATTTGTCACCTGCATTACATTGCAGTTCCCTTTTGTCACCTTCCCTCCAAGGTTGTTTTCCTCCAGTGCAACCTTCCCACTACAACCGAAATAGTCATCCTACAGTACTTCATTGTATATATGGACTGCCCCCAACACTCTCCCCGCCTCCGAAATCACTTACAATACTGATAACAAAGCTCTTCATGATCTGGCCTGTGTTTATCTCTTCACCTTCTCTCTTGCCACTACTCCCACTGTGCTCCATCTGTCCACCATTTTGAATGACTTGCAGTTTTTTCAAGGCTTTTTTCACTTAGCATATTTTCAAGGTTCATCCATTGTAACTCGTATGACCATTTCCTTCCTTTTTATTGTTAAGTAATATTGCATTGTATGGATATGCCATATTCTGTTTACCATTCATTAGCTGAACATGTGATTTCTTTCCCCTTTTTGGTTATTTTAAATAATATTACTATGAACATTTGTGGTTTTGTTTTCATTCTTCTTTTGTATACCTAGGAGTGGAATTTCTGGGTCATATGGTAACTTTAGATTTAACATTTTGAAGAACCACCAAACTGTTTTCTGAAATGAAGTGGCTGCACCATTTTACAGTTCCATCAGCAATATACAAGGTTCTAATTTTTCTGCATCCTCGGCAACACTTGTTATTGTATTTTTTCTAAATTTATTTTATTTTATTTTATTTTTGCTGAGGAAGATTCACTCTGAGCTAATATCTGTGCCAGTCTTCCTTTATTTTATACATGGGTCACCACCACAGCATGGCTGCCAACGAGTGGTGTAGGTCTGTGCCTGGGAACCAAACCCAGGCCACCAAAGCAGAGCATGCCAAACTTAATCACTAAGCCATGAGGCCAGCTCCCCAAATTTATTTTTAGCCATCCTTGTGGGTGTGAAATGATATCTCATTGTGGCTTTTATCTGCATTTCCTTAATGATTAATGATGCTGAGTATCTTTTCATGTGCTTATTGACGATTTGTATATCTTCTTTGGACAAATATCTCTTCCAATACCTTGCTCATTTTAAATTGGACTCTTTGTCATTTTATTGTTGAGTTGTAAGAGTTCTTAACATATTTCAGGTACAAGTTCCTTAACAAATATATGATTTGCAAGTATTTTGTATGATTCTGTGGATTGTTTTTTTCTCACTTTCTTTCTTCTTTTTTTTTTTTGGTGGGGAAGATTAACCCTGAGCTAACATCCACCACCAGTCCTCCTTTTTGCTGAAGAAGATTGACCCTGAGCTAACATCTGTGCTGATCTTCCTCTATTTTATATGTGGGATGCCTGCCACCGCATGTTTTTACAAGTGGTGCATAGATCTGCACCGAGGATCCAAACTGGCGAACCTGGGCTGCCAAAGTGGAGCACGCAAACTTAACTGCTATGCTACCAGGCCATCCCCTCCCCACTTTCTTGATGGTGTCCTTTGAAGCACAAAACTTTTAAATTTTGATGGAGCCTAATTTATTTGTTTTTATTTTTTGTCACTTGTGCTATTGGTGTCATTTCTAAGATAACCATTCCCTGACCCAAGATCCTGAAGATTTACTCCAATATTTTCTTTGAAGAGTTTATAGTTTTAGCTTTTATGTTTAGGTCTATGATCTACTTTGAATTAATTTCTGTATATGGTATGAGGTAGGGATCCAACTACATATCCAGTTGTCCCAGCATCATCTGTTGAGAATACTATTCTTTCCCCATTGAATTGTCTTGGTAGCCTTGTCAAAAATCAACTTACCATAAATGTAAGAGTTTCTTTCTGGACTCTCAATCCTATTTCATTGATTTTTCTATCCTTATGCCAACACCCCACGGTCTTGATTACTGTACCCTTTTAGTAAGTTTTGAAATTGGGAAGTATGACCACTACTCTACGTCTTACATTGTTAATCCACCTCGGAAGGGTATGGTTTTCTAAAAGTGTTCGTTCTTCCATCCTCTTTCTCCCTTCAGACAAATTGCTCCCTTTTGACCAGTTCCTCCTTTCTGCTCACTTCTTATTTCTCCTTCAGTTGCAATCCTTACATACTCATATTAATGGACTGCCTTGTGTAGGCTTTTTTCTCTATTATTCTCTCCCTTCTCTCAGGGATCACCTTGGTCCTTTCATCTAGGTCTTTTAACAGTATATGCAAAGCTAGCCAATTGATTTTGGTCTTTTTGTAGATATACTATTTTACTGTTAGATCAGTGCATGTATGTCTCCAACATTATCTAATGGAGTAGCGTTCTTGTTATGTGTATATAAAGATGAAATCTCTATGGGAAGAATGAAAAAAAATTCTAGGGGTTAGAAAGTTGGAAGAAGAGACTTGAAGAGAGGAACACATGATCCTCAGATTATCTGCAGCCCCAGGACAACCCACTTCCAAAGCATACAGCAGTTAAAGCACTGGGAATTTTAGGGTCTCATCTTAGCTCTGCCGGTGCCTGGCTAGTGACCCCGAAGAAGTCTCTGGTCTTCTGTTTCCTCTTCTATAAAGTGAGGCATTATAGGGGGGATCTCTAAGATCATTTCCAGCTCCAAGTTGTGTAAATGCTCATCCTGACTCAAAGGAGTCCCTTCGGATTGTGGCAGTGGGGAGAGAGTTGAGCTCCCATCTTCTCTTATTGTGTTGTAAGAGCAATGAAGTTGTTGTCCAAGTTGATCATATACAACAAGGTAAATTAATCAATTGGTGTGTTTTTATTGAGTATTTAGTATATGCAGGTAGCTGCTACGTACTGTATATACTTGATGTTCTTCTTCTCTCTTGATATTAATAAGATATTTTTCCTTCAAAGTCCTCTAGTATCTATGGCAACTTATGACACATATACAAGGTTACATAACTACTAATGCAAGAGACAAATGGGATAAACCATGGATTACTGTTGATCCTCAGCAAAGGAGCAGATACCTGAGAAATGAGATTGTATGGGAAGGCTCCATGAAGTAGAGGCGACTGTACTTTGAAGAAAAGGGAAGAATTCAGACAGGAGCGGAAGGCATGGATGGAGATGAGCCTATGCAGGGCCATTTACAAAGTCCCAGAAGGAAGTATGGATGAGCCATTTTCAGGAGGCTGTTGTCATGTTGTGTAGGGTCCTAGGAATTTGGATTTCATCTTCTAAGCGATGGTGGAATAATTCAAGATTAAATATAGCCATCATGGTTGTAGTGCTGTAAAAATCTTTACTTTGATCCTAGAGGGGATACCACCATTTTGTTTTCCTCGTTTAGTAAATGAAGAGGCAGAGGCTCAGAGAGTTTGGGTGAATTTTCCAAGGTGTCATCACTAGTAAATGAGAGAACTGGGTATCTAATCTTGGAATTCTCTCTGAGTACCATTGCCAGGTCTGTCATACATGCCAAACATTTTCTTTAGGTTGGTTAATCTAGCAATCCCAAGCAGATTGGGTACAACAGGTACCTCTACTTCATTAGGCCAGGTGTGAAGTGATAAAGGCTTGGACTGAGAAGCCCAATAGAACAATCTAGAAGAGAGACACCAGGGTGGAGTGGGGACAGGGAGCACTCAACAGTTCCAGGGACAAGGAGAAGTGGCAAGATGATGACACAAGGCTTCTGTAATTGTAGTCTGATGACATTCTTGCTTTTCTGAATGCTCTGTCATCCGTTCTGTATCTAACTGGATTCATTAGGGGCAAGCACCAGTGTCTGACTTTCTAATTCTAAATTTATAGGCCTTCCCACCTTCCTAATTTTATGAGGGAGCCAGGAATTTGAAGATAAAACTCCACTGTGTGATTAGTGTCATGACTAGGAATAACTATCAATTCCCTCATCCTAACTTTCACTGTTATTCCAGCCCGATAATCACACACTAATAACAGATTCCCTCTGGATTGCTGGAATTCCTCCTGATGTTCCGGGTGGCTAGTTCAATCTCGTGGATGGCTCTATTTAATTGAGTCAGAGACATGTTGCTAAAAAGAGGTAGTGTTTTTTTGAAGCCCTAAATTCTTCTGATCTGTTGGGGCTGAAATGAATGTTTTCATGCTTTGAGAATCCCTGTAAATCACTGGAATTCTTAGATCATTGTGTTCTTAATAATAACCTGTTCCTTTAGTTTGAAACATACATTCATTGTAAGCCTATTGATTCTAAAATCATAGTATTTTAGCATGCCATCTTGATTTTATTTCTCGTTTCATTTCTTACACAATGACTCTTTCTCTCCCACTACACAGCCAAACCCTGTAAAAAGTTGTCTATACTTGCTCCGTCTTTCACCCAACTCCTTAACTACAATGTTTCACCTATGGTCAGCAGTGACCCAACATCACTAAATCCAGATGGCATTTTCCATTCCCATTTGCTTGACCTCACACCTCTTACCAGTATTTTGAAAGGATAGACCATTCCTCATTCCTTGAAAGATTCTTCTACTTGGTTTCTGTATCACTCTGTTTGTTCCTTCAGCTCCCTCCTCTTCATCCCCATATCAATCCATCCTCAAGTCTGATGGTGTTTTAGGAATCTCTCTCTAGAACATGGGAACCCCTGCTGGCACATAGCAGGCACTCCACGACTGACTGTGGTTGGGTGGGATCTGTTTGCTTCATCATCGCCTCTCCTTTAGACTGTTGCCGTGCCCTGCACCCTGATCATGGTTCACCACGTTGGTATCCTCATCCATTCTCTACACAGCAGCTGGGTGGAGTTATTTTCATGGAAATCAGACTATGGTCTCTGGTCATAACATGCTTCCACCACTCTTACCCATGCCCCAACCAGTTTGGAATCTGTTGGTGGGATTTTCGCTGTATTCAAAATAAAAACTAAACTCCTGCAAGACCATATGCTGCCTGCCTACTATCTACTTCTCCTGCCTATCTGCCCACCACTCTCCTCATGGCTCTTTTTGATCTACCTTCATGGATCTTTCTTTTACTTTGTCAAATGTACCGTACTGACTTCAGCCACAGAGACTTGACAATGCTGCCCCTTCTCCCTCCCCCAGTTAATATGTACTAATCTTTCAGATCCTAAATCATTCATCCCTTCTCCAGGAAGGCATTTCCTGAACAACCTGATTAAGTCATTGCTGCTGTCCTATAGTGAGATTCTCCCTCATAACACTGATCACAACTATGAATTTTGTGTGTGTGATTAATTGATAGACCTGTTTAATCTGTGGCCCATGTATGTTGTAGAGTGCAAAATAATGATAGGAAAATATTTTCATCAGGAGGAACCAAGAATCTTTCTAGATCATCCTAGAAATGGGTCAAAAATAGGAACCAAGGGTTGAAAAACATAGCCAGGTTTCTGGGCTCAGGACCACGGGCTCAGCTTCAGGTTGGCTCCATGCCTTTTATCATTGACCTTTCCTGTTTGTTTTCCGTAGTCTTTAATTTTATTTTATATTTGTTCCCCCCTGTGAATGGCTGACTTCCCACTAGCACATCTTAAAAGCACCATTTTCCCTTTGACGACAGACATTTGGGTAGTTGGTTATTTGTGGCATCAATATTACTATTATTTGGCTAGGCCGCTTCTCCCAGCCAGTGTCTTTATAGATAATATAGAGATAGTACCTTCCTCCGTAAGTTTTTATGAATATTCAATGTGTAAAATGTTCAGTACAGAGTCCATTATTTGTTAAAATCTCAATACACAATAGCTATTATTATTATTTTCAGATTAATATAATTTTCCTAACTTACAATTAATATTTTACTAAAAATTGTTTAAACTCTTGACATCTGTAATAAATACAGCTAGTCCCTGAGCAGCAATAAGCTGCAGTAGTTTCATTGCCAATCCTCTGCCTAGGGGGATGTGTAAACATTTATAAGCCCCAGTTTTGCCTTTGTGATGCATCTTGTATGGATTATCCCACACATTTTATAAGGACCAGCACTTCCTATTCAGTTTGTTCTATTTAAACTTTATTTGATCTTTTCATGATGGAAAATGGGTCACATAAAGCAGAAAATATTAAGCTTCAGCTTTCTAGGTTATAGTCTTCCTGTGCATTATTTGTGGTAGAAAAGGGCTGAGCTTTATGTGAACAGTCTGTGGCTTGTCCCTCCCTTTCAAGATGGCTGTTCACATCAGGTCTGGTACCAGGCTCTGAGGTCTAACCAGGAATGGCTCTGAGTTGCTCGAAAATTATTCAGCTTGATTGTAGGCAAAGCAAAGAGTGGCACATCCCGCCCTTTCTCCAAATTATTTAGCCTCCAGTGAGGACTAAATAAAGACTGGCAAGCTAAGGATAGGACGCCTTAATTCTTATCTGTTGGGCAAAGCCTGAGGGCAGAGATGAAAAGTCGGGATGTGGAGAGAAACTGGACACTAAAAGCAGGAAGAGAAGTGCCCAGTTCCAAGAGGCTAGGCAGAAACACAAGCTGAGTTTGGGGTGGATGCCAACAAGCAGAAGATGATGAATTCTACAGTGAGCTCTGAAAGATGTCCCAGAAGAATGCTGAGCTGGGAGCTGGCCTGCAGTGGCTTTCTAGGAGCACCTAGGGCCGGTTTGTGCGTGTGAACCAGGCTCGTTAATTGACTCTGAGCAGAACCCGCCTCTTTCCCGTACTTGTGTCTGTGCAGAGCAGAGACTGCCATCCGTAGCACAGAGATACACATGCATCCCTTTTCCCTAGAGCAGACAGTGAGCACTTGGTTTGGTAGGTTAAAGATCGTGAAATAATGAGACCTTTAATAAAAGAAAGGATGTAAACACAAAATATGCTGGCAACATTTTCCTTAGGAAATACTTCACAGAGTAGCATGTTTGTGCAATTACACTAAAGATCGGTTCAGCATCAAAATGACAAAACTCTGTTTTTGTAGGGTGCACAGTGTTCATTCAGGATCTTCAATATGTTGCCAACAATGTCTGCAAAAAAAAAAAAAATTCTTACTCTTCCCTTCCCCCCTACAAAATATCTAAGCAAATAGAAATATAAGCTCTGTCAACAAAAGTTTGGTGTCAATGACTTCTTTACATTCTCTTCACACGTAGAATAATAGTGGCAGTGACCTGGATTTATTTTTTTTATCTGCAAAGTAAAATATATTCAGAAATCTTAACATTCATCTTACCAGTTGACTTTGTATTTTTAGAACTTGTGTTTTCCACACTTATGTAATTCTCAATTGACTTTAATTTAACAATTTAAGAAAAGCAGGGGCCAATGATGCTCTAGATCACTAGGAGGGACCTCGAGAGGTCAGTGGGGTCATAGCTTTGTGCTCATTCAGAATGGCACCTGAAACCAGCCAGATGGTTGAATATCATTCCTATTTGCAAAGACCACACAACTCTGCTTTTCATAGTTCTAAGTTCTACTGCTGCAGTGTGATCTCATTTTCTCTTTATGAGTCTTGGTATGAATTCAAATGATAACAGGTTACAAGTTCATTATGAAAAGGTCATTGCCCCCCACCAACCTTCCCTGTATCAGGGAAGGCCCGAATCAGAAAACTGTATATTACCCTTGATGTCTTCTCCTTCAGTGCCCATCTGCAGTCCATCACCAAACTTTGACAGTTTCACATCCTAAATATGTTTCAAATCTATCTACTTTTCTCTATCCCCCACCACTACTCTGGCCTAGGTTACTGTGTTGGTTAATTTTATGTGTCCCCTTGACTAGCCTATAGTACTCAGTTATTTAATCAAATGCTAATTTAGGCATTGCTGTGAAGGTATGTTGCGGATGTGGTTAATATCTACCATCAGTTGACTTCAAGTAAAGGAGATGACCCTTGTCGATGTGGGTGGGCCTCATCCAACCAGTTGCCGTCATTAGGAGCAAAAACTGAGATTTCTCAGAAAAGAAGAGATTCTGCTTCAAGACTGTAGCATTGACTTCTGCCTGAGTTTCCAGTCTGCCCTACAGATTTTAGACTTGCCAGCCCCTACAACTGTGTGGGCCAATTCTTCAAAATAAATTTCGGTAGATAGATAGATAGACAGACAGACAGACAATTTGTTCTGTTTCTCTAGTAAGCCCTGATTGATATAGCTACTCAGCTCTTAACTGGTCCTCTGGTTATCTGTTGCTGTATAAAAAACTGCCCCAAAACTTGGTGACTTAAGACAGTGATTTCATGTTCTCTCATACTTCCATGGACTGGCTGGGCTTATCTGGGGAACTCTTTTTTCGGTGAAGAAGATTTGCCCTGAGCTAACATCTGTGCCAGTCTTCCTCTATTTAGTATGTGGGTTGCTGCCACAGCATGGCTTGATGAGTGGTGTAGGTCCACACCGAGGATCTGAACCTGCAAACCCAGGCCACCAAAGTGGAGTGCACCAGACTTAACCACTATGCCGTGGGCTGGCCCCTTGGCTGGGGAACTCTTAATCAAGGAATTTCTTGTGGTTGCAGTCCAGTGATGGCTGGAGCTGGAGTCATCTAAAAGCTTGCCTGGGTTGGACATCCAAGATGGCTCAGTCACACAGCTGGCAGTTGCCATTGGCTTTTGCTAGGAGTTCAGCTAGGGCTGCCATCTACAGCACCTTCAAAGGAACCTCTGCACGTGACTTATGCTTCTTACAACATGGTGGCTAGATTCCCTGAGGAAATGTCCAAAGTGTGAATGTTCCAAGAAACCCAACCAGAAGCCACAAGACTTTTTATGAGCTGGCTTTCAAAGTCCCAGAATGCCACTTCTTCAGCATTCTCTTGGTCCAAGTGGTCACAAAGCCCAGCCCAGATTCAAGGGGAAGAGTTTAGATTTTATTTCTTGGTGTTAGGAGCAACATGTGTGTATAGGAAGATAAGGAATTGATAGTGGCTGTCTTCACAGACTGTCTCCAGTACTGGGTTGTTGCCATATCCTCTGAACAGATCACACCACCTTGATTCGGAACCCCATAATCTAACCCCCTCACTGAAGCCAGAGTGCACATGCTAAAATGCATATCTCATTGTGTCACTACCACAGCTAAGACCTTCCATGACTTGCCCTTCCCCAGAGAAGAAAGCTAAACTGTTCCCTTGGCTTGCTTGTAGGACTTCCCGTGATATAGTTCTGCAGCATTCCTCACCTCGTACTCTTGTCTCTGGAGCCAGGCAGAGTTCCTTTCAGCATTTTGCACGCTCCATGCGCTCTCTCTGTCTCCTCCAGGCTTTCACACTCCCTGTTCTCTGCTTCATCCCCCAGGCAGTCTTCACCCCTCTGTCTCTCTCTCTTGCCTTGCCTGCCTAACTTCTCCTCATCTTTTGGTTTTCAGCTTCAGCTTTCCTTCTCCTGGGGAGCTGAGCCCTGCCACCCCGGGTTAGAGTTGGCTGCCTTTCTACGTGCTCTGGCCCGCAGGGCTGGCCCAGGTCCTTGGGAATGCGTGGCTATGGAATTGGACTCAGTTAAACTTGCTTTCACTTTGCTTTATGACTGCACCAGCACAGTGCAAACCCAAGCTTAAGAATTCAAGTGAGTGGCTGTTCCACTCAGAGCAGCACCTAAAGTTCTGGCATCTATGCAACTCTGGGGGAGTGAGTGAGGAGCCCAGACACAAACTGTGGGCTCCCTACCTTGTACTGGCAGGCATGTCAGTCTCAAAGGTCCACCCTATTGTCACAAAAGGAAGTTCCCACTGGGCTGGAGTCTCCCTCATCTGGGTGGCTTTTTTTGTACAGCAGTGATATACAGCAGGCCTGGCCCGGCCCAGCCCACCTCCTCACCCTCTGCAGGCCCCGCCTTCCCCCAACCCCCATTGCAGTGTCAGTCTGTTGGCATAATGTTGTAATTGTTTGCTATTGTGTCTCTCCCACTAGACTACAAGCATTCCATGGGCATTTGCTCCATCTTTTTTCTATTATATTCCTGGTACTGAGGACAGTGCTAAGAGCTTGATTTACTGAATAAAGGTACACATGAATGAATGACTGCAGTCTTCAGTTTATCCTGAATGCTCTTCCATGTCATTGAACTTGTTTCCTGATTACCCTCTTGGTGCTTGCAGCTCATATCTGTTCTCCTTTGTGTCAGACTCTTTTTCTTAGGAGCTCTGCTGCCTGGGCAGGAAGTTTCAGCCGTGGCCTTGACTCCATGAACCCCTGTTCCCAACCCTCAGCCCTTTACCTTGTATCCAGCTGGGCCTTCCCTGGCCCGCCTGCTGGAGGGTCTGGACACTGTTTTAATCTTTCATATAGATAATCATGAAAATTCAGCACAGTTTAAAATGATTTCATCACATTTTACAAAATGTCTCAGGATATAGATGTTTATTTGCCCATGAAGGTCAGAGAGTCTATCGGCGTATCTTGTGACAGTGGCTGTGGGGGCTCTCGGTGACTTTTTTCCCTCTATGTGTCTCTGTTATGGTTTATTTGTGTATAATAAGGCAACATTTAGAGGGAGTATGGGGCAGTGATTAAGAGCACATAGCCTTAAGACTAGGGTTCAAATCTCAGTCGTGTCATTTACTAGCTGTGTGACCTCAGGCAAGGAACTTAGCCTCTCTCTCTGTCAGCTTCCACATCTGGAAAATGGGAATAAAAATAACGATAATGATAGTGTTTCCCACATAGGAGTGTTGTGAGGATTAAATAAGTTACTGTGTAAAGTGCTTAGAAGAATGCCTGGGACGTAGTAAGAAATGCATGTATGTATCTACTATTATCATTTCTGCATGAATGTACTTGGGCCTCACACCCACATGCTTTGATTTTTATGTTCCTATCTGAACCTGTGTTTTGCATCTGTCTTTCTGGCCCCTTTTCTGTTGAAGGTTCTATGTGATCGTGTGAGTGCTGGCCTTTCTCGCTGGCTGTTTCACGGGTCTCTGTGTCCTCGTTGTTTGTGTGTGACCGTCTGCTACCTTCTGTCAGTCCCTTCCATCTTTCTTTGTCTCACACTATGTCCATCTGTTTGCTTTTTTTTTCTCTTGGTTTCCCCACAGTTTTAGTTTTCTTTTTCTCTTTAAACTTTCTTCCACAGTTAACCCTAGGATAAAAACTGAAATGTAAACAATATTTTCTGGGGCTGGCCCCGTGGCTGAGTGGTTAAGTTCGCGTACTCCGCTACAGTGGCCCAGGGTTTCGCTGGTTCGGATCCTGGGTGTGGACATGGTGCCACTTGTCAGGCCATGCTGAGGTGGCATCCCATGTGCCACAACTAGAAGGACCCATAACTAGAATATACAACTGTGTACTGGGGGGATTTGGGGAGAAGAAACAGAAAGAAAAAAAAACAAAAAACAATATTTTCTGAACTCATGAGTTTTCTATTCCCTTTTCAAAGAGTTAGAAACCTATGAATACACTATTTTTTCTTGTCCTTTGTGTATACAACCTTCTGTTGATTTTCTCTCCTTGCAGTTCGAGGTGCATTATACAAAAAAGTTCCCTGTTTTGTTCACTGTTCCTCCTTGGTCATAGTTAATAAACCGTTCATCGCCTTTGTTGCTTTGCTCTGAAACCTTCTTCCATATTCTTCTCGTCTAAATTGTGCTGCCCCAGGTGCAAGATGAGGGCAGGGATGGAGTCTCTTATTCCTGGAACATGGGAGGCTTTTGGTAAATATTTGTGAAATAAATGAATTCCACTGGGGACTGTTGGGGGTTAAGGGAAGATGGAGAAGAGCATTGTGTCATGGAGCCACTGTCTAATCTCCTGGCAGCCTTCCGTTATCCTTTATCCTCATTCTTTCATCTACTAAATAGATCTCAAATTTCCCCCACCCCACTCCAGCCCTATTCACCCTAAAATGATTTGCTTTTAATCTATTTTTTTTTTTAAATTTTATTTTTTTCCTTTTACTCCCCAAAGCCAGTTGTATATTCTTTGTTGTGGGTCCTTCTAGTTGTCGCATGTGGGACGCTGCCTCAGCGTGGTTTGATGAGCAGTGCCATGTCCGCACCCAGGAGTCGAACCAACGAAACACTGGGCTGCCTGCAGTGGAGCGCGTGAACTTAACCACTCGGCCACGGGGCCAGCCCCTGCTTTTAATCTTCAATTAGGTGAACTCTAACTGAACAGCCTCCCAGTTTCCCCCAGTTAGCCTTCCTCTCTGTGGTCTCCTTCTGCTACCGTCCATCCTCCATTACCCAAGAGATTGTTCCCAAACGCAGGCTTATTTTTCATCGAACATGTATTTATCCTGTGCCTCCTCTGTGCTGGGCACTGTACTAACACCTTCACAAAATCTTCCCCTTACCCTCAGGCTAGTTGAAGTGCCCTTCGTCTGTGCTCTTATCATAACCTCATCATACCTTAATCTATCTTATATTGAAATTATATTGAAACAGCAATTGCATTTTCTATCTGTCCCTCCTATGATAAGTTATCTCCCAGAGGGCAGGGCCCATCCATGCTTTATTCATATCGGTATTTAATAACTTGTAAGTTGTAATCCTCATGACCTTGAACGATGGCCATCAGTTGATGGATGCTCAGTAAATATGTGCTGAATTGTTCGATGTGGTGGTCTGTATCTTGGAGTGATGCAAGATAAATCTAATTCTTCCTAAGTCTTGAATTATTTGAAGACAGCTCTTGAGTCCCCCGGATCTGTTCTTCTCTGGTCTGGACATTATTAGCTCTTCATCTGTCTTGGATTTCAATCGGTCTACCAGCATAGCTGCTCCCTCCAGACAGGCCCTGGTTTCTCAATGTGCCTCTGAAAGCAAAGATCCAAGCACACCAAGCATGGCTTGAGCATCACAGAGATACACAGAATGTATCTCTCCTTCTAGCCTCTATTTTTTTAATTATGTTGTTTCAGGTCACATTCAAATTTTAGTAAACCAGTGCACATGGTGAGTTATATCAAGCCAATTTGAAATCTGCAAATCTCGTTCACTCCTTAAATGGGCTCTGACCAGGGATGACTTATTCTCAACCTCCAATAGTAAACTATTCTTTCTTTCCCACCTTCCCCATGCCCCCACACCACAGAGCACACACACTGGCCCACACGCAAACACACAGACTCACCCAGAGTCCAGCACAGTCACTGGGCTTGAAGACTGCATAGAGGCTGGGCGCGTGGTCTTATTCATGATGTGACATCAACGTCCACTTAATGTGAAAGGCCCTTTGAGCTCATAGTGCTCTCTTACTTTTTTATTTTAATGTGCTTCTGATTATGAACTTGAGGATTTAAAAAAAAATCTATTGGGTAGTAAAATATAGTGGTTCAAACAAGAGCATTTTATTCCTTTAATCTCTTCCCACTTTCTTTGTAGGGAGTATTATACACGATGGTTTTTGCAGGGCATTGATTGAGAATGGGCTTTAGAATAAGGGTTTGAATTGGCTTTACCACCTACTGTCTTATAATTTTTAGGGGAAGAAAAATAATTTCCCCTCTACCCCTCTGAATTCTCAGCTGAGACCCCTGTAATCAAAAGCAGATTAACAAGAGAAAAACAGACTGGTTTGTTAACATGCAGACCTCATATGTACGTGGGAGACACCCAAGGGAAGATGAGTAACACCCAGAGGTGGCTTAGAATTCAGACTTAAATACCATCTTCACAGGGAAAGGGGGAGGGGAGGGACATAGGCCTCTTAGGGGAGAGTAGATGATTTTTAGGAAAGATGAATGGGCCTTTGGAAGAATAGATGGGAGCTATGACAGCTTGTGACAGTTTGTGCAGATGTGGTGTCGACCTCTAGTCTCTTCTCCAGGGATAAGACTTCATCTTTCTTGATGAAACTGCCCGGCAGGGGATCTATGACAATTGAGCTCCTTTTGGAGGACCTGTCTTTAGGCACAGAAGGAGAGTTCAGAGCAAACCTCTCGCCCTGCGTTTGCTGTTTTTCAAGTGCCTACAGCTCAAAAGCATCAATGTACCAAAACAGCACATTTTGGCAGGGGTCAGGTGGGGTGTACTCTGCTACCCTTCAGACTGAAAGTTATCTTTTTAATTTTCTTCCTTACCACATCATAAGCGCCATAAAGGCAGAGACAACACTTATTTTATTCACCAATGTGTAGACAGAATTTTTCACAGTGCTGAACACCTACCTAGGTGCTAAATAAATACAAATGAATGAATGAATGAATATGTAATATGTGACCTATTGTCCTCAACTGTAAAATGAGTGTTAACCATACCTATTTTGTAGGGTTATTGTAGGGCTTAAATGAACAACCATCATGAGAATGCACTAAATATTTGATATTGTTAGTATTGGTCAATCAGTGACTTACATAACGTAAAGGAGGGAGAGAAGAAAGACGAAAAAAGGGAGGATCAACAGGAGAGAGGCAGTTGGTGTGTGGCTTGGCCTAAGCACGTCGTTGTTTTGGTGAAGAAGAAGAAATGATTAGGATGGTAAATAAGTCTCTTGAATTTCTGAAGGTGGTTGTGTTTTAAAACTCCTTTTCCTAGGACCTTCATTAGTGTCTTAAAGAATGGTTACCAAAAACGGTACCTCTTGGTTGGTACTTAGGAAGTACCTGGAGCCCCTACCTCATCCTAATTGCCCCAGATCTCAGTAGAGAGTCTTAGAGAGTTTGATAGACAGGAGAGATGCCTGTGAGCTCTGGGCTGGGGCAGCAAGGTCGTTAGTATTCAGAGTGTCCTTTAGTGTCTTGCACACTGTAAGCCTTAAGTAGTCATTAACATTTGATGGAAATCCAGGAAACATCTGGTTTAGAACCGAAGATTTTTGACCCGAGACTTGAAAAGAATCACAAACAAAGACCAAAAAATAAAAAAGTAAAAACAAAGGAAATACTCAAGGCCTACAGTGTTAAAGAAAAAGGAATTTCCACAATTTTAACAAAAATCCCTTTCTCAAAATTATATTCATTAGACCAACTGTGATACAAAGATGACTTTGCACATTTTCAGATTCTGTCTTTATAGATCAAGGCTAAAAGTATCAAGCCAGATTCTCCCAGGACCAACCCACGTCTTAAAAGTTAAGCCCTTTTGAAAGTATGTGAACTGTTTTCAGTTTTGGAACTCCATATGATAGAAACGGTCCTCGCTCTTTCCTGAGGGGGGAGGAGAGTGTATTCTCCTTTTGAAACTGGATTGTATAAAGGAGGTTGCTGAATGTGTGAAACAGCAAAGGTTAGATCATCATCAAGCCAAGGGTTTCTTTTCAATATAGTACTGGGCACATTGACCTGGCCGCTGGGGAACCTTGATCCCAGGTGGGACCCTGTGCATCCTCCATGTAGAACGAGAGCCTCGAATGTCACAATTCCATATGGAGTTTGAAGCATTTGTATGTAAATTGTATGGCAGCCTATGAGTTGTGTCTGGGCAAGTTTTCAACAAAATGCTTCCAGCAGGATTTTGGGAACCACAATGTTGTTGTGATGCCATTAGGAAAAGCATCCTGAAGGAAGAAGCTCAAATGAGAGCATTACCCCCAGTTATATACTCTACTACAGAGACTTGAATGGCAAAAGACATAGGTTGGAGTCATCATAACCTGTGTGCCTTGATCATGTCACTTAACCTCTCTGGTCTCTAAAATGGGCATAATAATATTTTCTACCTCCCTGGTTGTTGTGGGAATCAGATGGGGTAACAGGCGTGAAAATGCTCTGGAAATGTAAAGTGTAAGGTTTGTACATGCTGATCTGGTTGGACATTTACTAGTGTGGAATGTGAAACTACCCATTTTAGACAATTTAGGTATCACGGTAACAGCATGTTTTCTAGCATCTTAGTTCATTCAGGCTGCTATGACAAAGCACCATCTACTTGGTGGCTTATAAATAGACATTTGTTTCTCACGGTTCTGGAGGTTGGGAACTGGATGTGAGGGTACCATCACAGTTGAATTCTGGTGAGAGTAGTCTTCTGGGTTGTAGACTGCTAAATTCTGGTGGTATCTTCGCATGAGGATGGAGAGCAGAGAGAGGAAGCAAGCTCTCTCCCAACTCTTATAATAACACTAATCCCATTTGTGAGGGCTCCACCCTCATGACCTCATCTAATCCTAGTCTTTTCCCAAAGGCCCTACCTCCTAATACCATCATACTGTGGGGTAGGATGTCAACATACGGATTTTTGGAGGACACAAATATTTAGTTCATAACATCTCAACCTGAGCCCCTCAAAATTCATGTCCTTTTCACATGCAAAATACATTCATCCATCCCAACAACCCCAAAGTCTTAACTCCTTCAGCCTTAACTCTAAAGTCTACAGTAAATATCATCTCAATCAGACGTGATGAGACTCAAGGTTCTATTCATCCCGAAGCCAATTCCTCTCCAGCTGTGAACTTGTGAAACCAAACAAGTTATGTGCTTCCCGAATGCAATGGTGGGACAGGCATAGGATAGACATTCCCATTCCAAAAGAGAGAAAGAGGAAAGAAGGAAGCAGCGATGGACCCCCAGCAAGTCTAAAACTTAGCAAAGCAAGCTTCATGAGCTCTCAAGGCTCAAGGTAATCCTCTTTGGCTCAATGATGTGTCCTCCAGGCCCACTGGGGTGACACTCCAAGCTTCTGAACCCACGGTGGTGGTAGTCCAGCCCCTGCAGCTCTGCCAAGCAGGAGTCATGCCCCTGGGACATTACCAGGCACCTCTCCCTGCCCCCCCATGGCTTTGGGTGGCCCTGCTCCCAGGGCTTCGGGCAGAGATTGTCTGGCCTGTTGAAAGCAGGTCACCCTTTTGAAATCAGGAGGCAGCCCTGATCTCTGAATCACCTTTGGGGTCCTTCTTCCCTTCTCTTGAAGAACAGCACCTGTTTGCAGCCAAATAGCTCTATGATCCCATCCTGTAAAATCCAGGATGTCCAACAGCCTCCTTCATTCCGTCCTGTCTCTTTCCTCTTCAGTTCAAACTGGCAGTTTTCCTGCTGGGTGGCTGGATAGATCCCTGGTTCACACCCAGGCTGATCTCCTTACCAAATGGATGCCTGGTCATACCCTAGTGTTCTCTCCTAAGCACACTTTCTCATTTTTGCAATATGAATAGACTGAGAATTTTCCAAATCTTTAAGAAGTTCTACTTCCCTTTTTATTAATAGTTCTGTCTTCAAATCATTTCTCTCTTCTTGCATTTTACTATAAGCAGTGAGGAGGAACCAAGCCTCTCCTTCAACATTTTGCTTAGCAATCTCCTCAGTTAAATATCCAATTTCACTGCTCACGAGTTCTACCTTCCACTGAACATTAGAATTCTAAGACAGTTCAGCCAAGTCCTTTGCCAATTTATAACAAGGACTGCCTTTTGTCCCTTGTCCAATAACATGTTCCTCATTTCCATCTAAGGCCTCATCAGAATGGCTTTTACCATCCATATGTCAATCAACATTCTGCTCATGATTACTTAGGTATTCTCTAAGGGGATGGACATTTTCTCTGCTGCTCTCTTTTCTTTCTGAGCTCTCACCAGACTCACCTTTAAAATACTGTTCAGGGCGATCTGGGCTTTTTCTATCATGAACCTAAAAACTCTTCCAGTCTCTACTCATGACCCAGTTCCAAAGCCTCTCCCACATTTTTAGGTATTTGTTATAGCCGCACCCCCACTTCTTGGTATCCATATCTGTATTAGGGTGTTCTAAAGAAACAGAAGAAATAGCATATGTATAGCTATATAGAAAGAGATTTATTTTGAAAGATTGGTTCATGCAATTATGGAGGCTGAGAAGTTCCCTGATCTGCCATGTGTAAGATGGAGATCCAGGAAAGCTGGTGGTTTAGTTCCAGTTCAACCCTGACAGCCTGAGAACCAGAGAAACCAATGGTGTAAGTTCCAGTCCTAGTTTGAGGGCTCAAGGACTAGAGGGCCCATGGCGTAAGCCTGGGTCTGAGTCTGAAGGTCTGAGAAACAGGAGTGATGATGTCTGATGGCAGGAAAAGATAGATATCCCAGCTCAACAGAGGGCAAATTGGCCCTCCACCACCTTTAGTTCTATTCAGGCCTTCAGTGGATTGGACGATGTCCACCTGCTTTGGGGAAGGTGATCTTTACTCTGTCTACTGATTCAAATACTAATCACTTCTGGAGGCACCCTCACAGACACACCCTCACAGACACACCCTCACAGACACACCCAGAGATGATGTTTTACCAGCTATCTGGGCATCCACTTGGCCCAGTCAAGTTGACACATAAAATCGACCATCACGTCTAGTTAATACCAACGATGTCCTTCATTTCTTGACATCTCCCTTACTTTTTACACGAGAAGGGGAAAATTGCCATGTCCGTTATTGTGAACATGTCTAGCGGACTTTAGAGTCACCAAGGATCAGAATTGACTCTTTTTAGGGACGATGGGAAATAGAATAACAGAGGTAAGATTCCATTTTGTTTTGTTTGTTATAAGTAGCTCAACTTTATACCAACACTGGCTATTCCAGGGGTCTCTACCACATGGATGAGCTGGGAAGCGACAAAGAGCCTAAATTTATAATTCTACCACTGCATATAAAGGCTTAAAAAGTCCCTTTAGTCAGTGGCCCTAGGTGGCCTTCAGAAATGACATTTTGGATAATTATTCTGATATTTTTTTCTGGGAGGATTTTATGAGTGATTAGGTGTTTAAGATTGATTTTTGATAGTGATTTTTTTAAAGTGCAAAGGGGATGGCTAAACTAACTCTAAAATACTACTCCAGCAATAAAAAGGAATAAACTACTGATACACACAGCAATGTACATGAACTGCAAAAACATTTGTGCCAAGAGAAAGAAGTCTTACAGGAAAACATGTGTACTGTACGATTCTGTTTATATAGATTCTAGAACAGGCAAAATTAATCTTTGGCAAAAAATAATCACAAAAGGGTTGCCTCAAGATGGAGGAGGGCTGGAGACAGCCTGGGAAGGGATGTGAGAGAATTTCTAGGGGCAAGGGGCTGGTAATACTCTATATCTTAGTGGGCGATTGGGTTACAGAGGTGAATGCATTTTTCAAAACTTGTCGAATGCAGTTATAATTTTATTATACATAGATTTTACCCCAAAATATAAACAAAACAATGATAAGCATGCTGAAGTGTTCAGGGGTGAAGTCTACTGGTATCTGTCATTTGAATTGCAATAATTACAGCAACAATGCATTGATGGATAAATGAACAATAAGGCAAATATGTAAAAAGTTAATTGTAGAGTCTAACTGGTGGTTATTCAAGTGCTTGTTGTCTAATTCTTCCAACTTTCCTGTAGGTTTGGGAAATTTTATAGCATAATGTTAAAAACGTAATTTCAGGAGCCAGCTTTGATGGCCTAGTGGTTAAAGTTTGGTTCTCACTAATTTGGCGGCCTGGGTTCACTTCCCGGTCAAGGAACCACACCACCCATCTGTCAGTTGCCATGTTGTGGTGGTGGCTCACATAGAAGAACTAAAATGACTTACAACTAGGATATACAACTATGTACTGGGATTTTGGGGAGGGAAAAACAAAAAGAGGAAGATTGGCAACAGATGTTAGCTCAGGGCAAATCTTTCCCTGTGATATAAATATAATATGTTTATATTTATATGCAATATATGCAATATATTATTATGCAATATAAATAAATACATATCTATATATAATTTCAGAAAAAGCCTATTGATATAAAAAAAACCTCAAAGGGAACTCTGGTTAGTGTTTTTTGGTGATGCACTATACTTTTAAGCACTGAATATCCTTAGAGAAATTAAGTTGCTTGTCAAAGGTAAATGAGATTTCATTACATTGCCTTTCTCGAAATGCTGCATAAAAGAGATATTTAAAATTATAAACACATAAGGATTTCTGAGCTTGCCATGTGTCACACGTATTCTTATGAAATTAAATTTATAATTAAAAACTGCTTGGTATCATGTTTTTGACTACGCATCATTCCATTTCCAGTTTTTTTGTTTTGTTCATCTCTGTGAACTATCTTTTAGAAATAGGTTCTGAAATACAAAGATGGGTAATAAGTAGGTGATAGAATTGAGCTAAGGAGAATGCACTATTTTAATGATGTAAGTCAACTGATAAGAAGTATTGTTGAAAGTCTTGACTTTGGGGTACAAGTAATATCACAGCACTGACTTTTCATCCCTGAGAATTATTGGAATTTAGGAAGACTGGAATATAATTCAAAATGACCATGGCAGATTAGAGCACGGTATTTTTTTCAAAAGATCAGAATTCAGTAGAAACCTATACAAAAGTATACCCTTCAGGACCAAAAGTCAACAAAAAAGTGTGGAATGAGGAAGGGCCAGTTATAAATCGAGGGTGTCGACACTGACCACTGTCAGCTCTGCCCGCTGAATATCCACTGTCCCTTGGGCTGTGATTGGATCCAGCTTTGACATATATTTTTAAGAAATATGGAGAAATAAGTAAAGGTTTAAAGAGGAACAAATGACTAAAATAATGAAAAACTGGTCCTATGAGGAAAATCTGAGAGAAGAGAAGAGGAAATTCTATAAACTCGTCAAGATTGAAAAGATTCAAGTTTTGCTTGATTACCACTTTCTATTAGATGAAATGTTTTTATGAGGAGATTCTACGAAAAACTAACAAGGGTAATGGATTTAAGGTAAGAGATGGTTCAGTTGTGCAAATGGCAGAATCTCTTGACTTCAAGGTTGATTAAACTCTAGAACAATTATCAAGAGATGCTGTGGAATCTGCATCCCTGGAGAATCATGTAAACAGAATGTAAATTCTAGGTGGTCCTAGGTTCACCTGGCAGTTGGGGGCACAAGCAGGTGATCCCTGGAAGGACCTTCCTGGGTCTGCATTCTAATGATAATGTTTCACTCCAGAGTAATAGTTTTGAAATATAGTTTTGAAATGTACTGAATTACATTTTTCTGGGCTCTCTATAAGGAATGGCAAATTTAAACTTGCTTCACTTAAAAATTTACTGTGTTCAATAAAATAATTGCACTGTATTAATGTACAACAATGCAACTATAGTGATACTGTATTAGATACTTGAAATTTGCTAAGAGATCTTAAGTGTTCTCACCCCCCCAAAAAAAAATTAAAGAGAAAGAAAAAAATAATAAATATATGAGTTAATGGATACGTTAATTAGCTTGATTGTGGTGATTATTTCACAATGTATATGCATATCAAAACATGAAACAATACACCTTAAATGTAAACCTTTTTTTTTTTTTCCTTGTTCTCCCCAAAGCCCCCTCGGTACATAGTTGTATAGTCTTCGTTGTGGGTCCTTCTAGTTGTGGCATGTGGGACGCTGCCTCAGCGTGGTCTGATGAGCAGTGCCACGTCCGCGCCCAGGATTCGAACCAACGAAACACTGGGCCACCTGCAGCAGAGCGCTCAAACCCAACCACTCAGCCACGGGGCCAGCCCCAAATATAAACCATTTTCATTTGTGGATTATTTCTCAATCAAGCTAAAAAAGTCACTGTATCGAATGAGTCTTCTTTTCATCGCATGTCTCGTAATAAATAATTGCATATTTCTTTGATGATTGTATAACACCGTTCTTGATTTAGTTCCTATACTTTATAACTATTATAAAATTATTATTATGAAAAATTATGATTATAAAATGATTATAATGTATTCTGTCATTTTTCTCTCTGTTATAACATTATCATTAGAAGAAAGTTTTTATATTTAAAACCGTTGTATTAATGAGTATTTCTACTGGTAACAGAGTCTCTAACTGAGAATAAGTATGTTTAATATATTTTGCCGTTTTACTCTGCCAGGTCATCTTTCACCATCCAGGGCCAGTTGGAATGGAGTGAGATAAAAATGTCATCTTTATGAATGATTTATCTTCTTTCTGAAAGTCAATATGGCAAAATCCTCTTTTGCGTTTTCCATTGTAGCCTCTATTTTTGGTTTCTTAATCTTATTCCTTGGCTCCCTTTTATTCTTATCCTTTGCAGAGCCAAACTTGCTTCCTGTTGTGATGCTGTTCAAAACTTCATTGTTTCTCAAAATAACACGCCAGTTGGGACTAACATGAGTTATGAGGTGGAAAGTAAAAAGGAAATCCTAATTAGAGAGAGAATTTTTAATATGTTTCCAGTGGTGAGTAAAGATTTGTTCTGGTTTATTTATATCATCATTCCAGGTGAATTTTGTCTCACTTTAAGTTATAATGTGTAATAATGGAGGAGTTCATGAATTAAAACGCCATACTCTGTTTTGTTGTATAAGATATTTATCGAGGTCTGTTTTCAAAAGGCAATTTTGGATTCAAAGTGGCTCCGTAGGGAATGGTATTTATATCTTAAATGATAAGCTGTCCCAGTTCTTGAGTCTTCATGACTCATCCTTGAATGAGATGAGGTACTTGGGCGTTCTGCGTAGTAATTACGAGGACGTGGGAAGATGACCGTTTTTCACCTGGAATAAGATTCTTTCAGTTGTCAGTTTTGGTGACTAAACCAATTCCTTCACAAAGAGCTGTAGGTTTATGTGGCTAATCTTTGGGAAGTAAATGGATAAGAATTCGTGGTCAATAAACATAACCTCCATGAGAGAAGGATTTTTGTCTGCTGTGTTCATTGATGTATCTCAAGCTCGTAGAACATTCCACAGTACATAGATGCACCCATTACATATTTGTTAAATAAACTAATGAGTAATGATATAGTATCATTACAAGAAGAAACTTGTCCTTTAACATAAATCCGAACTTGGGGGATATTTTTGTCATGAAGAACATCCCGTTGCTTAAAAACTTACACTCTCAGGAATCTTTTTATGATTTGATTAAAAGCAATTAGACCAAGGCAAAAATGCAATCACTTTATACATCCAATTTCCCAACTATCTAGAATATTGGATCCTTACAATTAATTTCTTTTTGTTGGACCTCTGACTTCTTTCAACTAATTTATTTTTGGTCATGTAAGTTGTTCCAACATTTTTTTTTTGTATTACAATTCAAAGGAAGAATAATTTGCTTGCAGTGAATGAGAAATAAATAGAAAATGAGAGAGAAAAAATCTTGTAAATTTTCTGGAAGAAAAAGGGGAACTGAAAAATGACTCATAAAGCATTCTAAAAATGCCCTTATGGTGCATTGAAATAACCAATCATTGAAAAGATAATAACTAAAGAATATTTATATGCCCTGTCAGGAAAGGCCATGGAGGTTCCTCAATGAGCAACTCTTTCACCCACGCAATTTTTACTAGTGTTTTCCTTGCTTTAGATGGACCAGAACAGAGGAGGAGCAGGTAATTTGAACTCTAAATGACACCTTGAAAAGAATAACTTAACATGGGCTTGATAATTCTGTATGCAATTAACAAAAGCATCCATTTTCCAGATTTATACTGATGTTTAAATATTGGGCGGAGGAAATTCTGAAGTCAATACAGTAACAATTGCAAAGCTAGGTCACTTTCCTATGTTGCTTAAACATTCCCTTTGCATGGATGCAGCTCCCGGGGAGGCTGGCCTCTTTCTCAGCCTTGCGTCTTACACGCCTGCCCTGCTCTGTGGCTCTCAGCCCCGACAACTGCGGGGCACACAGCAGGACACAGTAAATGCTTTTGATTAAATGTTGTGAAGTTACCTCCTCCAAAAACTTTGCTCAGTCAGTCGAAAAGGAAAACGACAAAGTTGGTTTTCAACCAGAGTGAGCCATGGGCAGACAGCTGAGTCGCACAAATTTGCATTTTCTTAGATCTATCTTAGGGAATGCTGAAGTTTGTAATTTATTTAAACTCTTAGGGAACATGAGATCCCAAAGCATATGGATGTTTTCCCCCAGTTGACCAAGAAACCAGAGAAAAACATTCATTCTTTTCAGTGCTTAATTGGAGGTATGTTTCCTCAGTAATCTTTTCTATTGTCCCATAAAGAGCATATTTGCATTCCTACCCTATCTGTAAAATTCAGAATTTATTGTGCTAACGTTTAGTAAACACTGTCTGAAGACATCTTGAGCTAGAAGTTCAGTGACTTGAAATAGTCTTGAGGTATCTGAGAACCATTAGTTTAAGAGCCAAGCACTATGCCGCTATGCATTGCGGATATAAAGAGAAATAAGGCACATGCTTAAGTTAACATCTCGTCATTGAATGTGAGAAGCCATGTGATGTGTATTAGTGGTTAAGAGCGTGGACTCTGGAGCAGGCTGCCAGGGTTTGAATCCAGCTCTGCCACTTTCTAGCCATTACTTAAATTTCTACCTCCATTTTCCCATCTGTAAAACACTCATAAGGTTGTTATGTGAATTAAATGCAAAATAAGTTATGTACTTGGAACAATGCCTCTCCCCTAATAAGCATGGTGTGATTTTTAATTTTTAAAGACAAAACCCAGAAGTGCTGAAACAGAGTTTTCTTTGCTTGTTTGGCATCTCCCGGATCCAGCATCAGGAGCACATGGAAGTCATGGCGATTCTGGGTCCATTGGGCTGCTCAGAACCACATCAGCCCTGGGGAGTTGCCAGGGATGCTGTTCCAACTGGCTTTGGACAGGAGGGTGGCGTGCTTTGTAGCATTTGCCAATTTCAGTGATGTGAACACTCCCACCATGGCCGATGTTAATTTACCAGTGGTTTAACAACCAGCTCACACCATTCCTGAATGTTTACCAGTCAGCTCTCACAAGCTCATACAAGTGGGCTCCAGCACAATGCTGGGAGCTGCACCACGGTGGGCCACTGGGCCAGCAAGCACTTATTGAAAAGTCAGTGCATCCATTGCATCATGCTAGGTTTGCAACAAAAGATGAGAGGAAATTAACAGTATGAACACCCTCTCTGCCCTTGAGGACTGACACTCACTTTCTAGAGACAGAACAGGTGAATCAGGCCTTTGTCACGGTGGAGTCTGAGCTGGCACCCTTGCTGCCGGTCAAGGTCACATCGTTTGGGGAAAGTGACCAGCAAAGGAGAGGTGCGCTGTCGAGCTGGAAAGTTATGTTTCTCACTGGGGAGGATTTGGTGTAAGTGAGAAATCTTGTAGGGTAGGTAAGTTGGGTCCTTGGAGGAAATACAAAAGATTCAGGCCTTGGAAATTAATTTGAAATATGTCAGCACAGAGCGGGTAGACCTCACTGAAGCACGCTAGCTGGTCATCTGTGGAGCAGGCAGGCGTAAATCTCCTATCATCTCTAAGCATGAAGGTCTAACTACTTAAGAAGAACAGGAAACTTTCGCTAAATTGGCTGTGAATTTTATGTCTGGGAACAGAGAATTTGACGCTACTTTCTAATTGCTTTATTTTCTCTTTTTTGCTGAAAATATTCCTTTTTTGTTAGAGAGGCCCAGTGTGACATTTTGCCATTCCCATTTTATTTACTTAATTACATGAGGTAAACTATATCATATTACATCGTATATACAAATATATTTTGTAATATTACATTATATTGTTTATCATATGTTGTATATTGCTTTCAAGAGAAATGCAACTTAGGTTTACAGGATTTTTTGTTGTAAGTCGATCGGCATGCTGTGGGTTGCTACCTGTGTTTCTTTTTCTTTCCTTAACTTGTATAAAATTAAGCTCCTTAAATTAAGCTGATGATGCTTGCGGTTCTAACACTGAAGGTATTTCATGGGAGTTTTCGCTTTCTCCTCCTAGTCACAACCTTTTACAGAGACCCCTTACAATCAGTGTGCCGTGGTTGGAAATGGGGGAATTCTGAATGAATCTCTCTGCGGAACTGAAATAGATGAATCCGACTTCGTTTTTAGGTAAGACCTGTCAAGTCGGCTTCTTTGGAACCAAAGTTCAGTTGGGTATTTAAAGGGATAATGTAAAGATACTCCGTGTAAATTTTGACCTTTGACCTGTGTTGCTTATGTCTACAAATTATCAAGGTAGGCTTTCCTGGAGTGTTAAATGGATCATGAGTTCCTCCGAATGTTGATACCAGAAGGATGAAATTGTGCTATGATCACTTACTTTTCAGAAACTCTGGGCGAAATCATGGTAAAAGAGAGTCTGCACTGCAGAACTTGTCAGAGCCTTTCAGTGTATTAAGGATTTCAAGGCTCCCTGAGAAGGACTCTAGAGAGCAACATTTCCCAGGTTCACCTGACCTTGAAAATCTTTTTTTTTTTTTAACAGAGCATTTCAAGGAAGTTTGGTTCTCAGATGATACTTTTGGAAAATGCTGACTTCGGCATTGTATAGCCGTGCAACATCAGTTTATTTAGTTTTCTGGCTTGACGTTAAAGAACAAAAACTCGTGCAGCTTCTAAATTCTGGTCTTTTTAAAATGTTTATATCTCAATACCAGCCAGCTTGCAAAAACAGAAACAAAAGTGATTTCTATGTGTGCTTATGCTAATAAGCCAAGATGTAGGGCTTCTCTCCTTTCAGAATATGATGGAAAGGTGGTTCATCCCTGTTGAGGATGGATTTCAGTTGAAATGCACCTTTTTTACAAAGTAAGTCGAAATCTGTTTCTTCCTATTTTAGGAGTCCTGATTTCACCCATCAGAGGAGATCCTTTGATCCCTATCAATTTAATTTTGCTCTTTGTAGCAAAAGAAAAAGAAACACGATTTTGAATCAGTGGCTCCCCCCTCACTTTTATCTCATTTTAAAATTTTACGCTGATGATAATGACAGAATGACAGACCCGAAGGTCCAACAATTATTGAACATGTTCCTCAAGATTAATGTTAAAATGGCCACTACCTTTTTTTGTTAAAGCGCTAAGTATGAAAAAGCCATAATGAAGACAAATAATTTGTCTTATAATAGACTTTTTATAAACGTAAAACCTCCAAGGCGTCTGTGCGGAGTATTACGCCTAAACAGCCATTTTACTGTATAGCAAGTGTAGGAAATATAACAAGTTTAGGTTTAAAAGCTAAAAAGAAAAAATCTCGACAGCTGTTTAATTTATAACTCTAAAATAAATGCATATATTTCTAGATTCTACATTTACTGATGCCAGGTATTTTTCTGAATATAGAGTTTCCTTTGAAGTTAATCTCCAAACTGAAACCAAACTGAGGGCTAGCCATGGTTGGTGTTATTAAAATTTCTTTAATTTTAAGCCTGTGCTTATTTTGGCTATATACATTCAGAGTTAATAAAAACAATCTGGAAACTTCTTTTTTTTTATTTCAAAAGATTGAGAGCTCTCAATTAAGTGTGTAAGGAACCAAAACAGGTGGTGAGTGGTTTTACTATGTTAGTGTACATACACAATGCCCGATATTTCCCTTAGAGTTTTCTGTGATACTGTGTTGGAAATCACTTTTAATTCTTCAAAAGAACGTGAGACTGGCGGCCGGCCTGGTGGCGCAGTGGTTAAGTGCGCACGTTCTGCTTCGGCGGCCTGGTGTTCGCTGGTTCAGATCCCGGGTGCGGAGATGGCACCGCTTAGCAAGCCATGCTGTGGCAGGCATCCCACATATAAAGTAGGGGAAGATGGGCAGAGATGTTAGCTCAGGGCCAGTCTTCCTCAGCAAAAAAGAGGAGGATTGCTGGCAGATGTTAGTTCAGGGCTAATCTTGCTCAAAAAAAAAAAAAAGAATATGAGACTGTTCTAAAAAGTAAATGTGTTACTGTAAGCCCACTAATGAAGGCATTTCTGTGGCCTATTATCTCTAATTAATATTTATTTTTCCCAAGGTGCCATATTTAATTATTTTCTGATGTATCTTTTTTTATTAATGAAAGAAGTACGTTTCATTTGTTTGTATGTTTCATGGAGCGTGGAATAGAATATTTCAGCCTCGGTCATATTCCAGAACACATCAACTTTAAACCTCCTTCCTTAGCAAGCAGTCAGAGATGCTCCCTTTGTATGAGTAGCTTTAAAGAAATGGTCTACTTAAAATTCTGTAAATGATACTTAGGGAATCATAACCAACTTTCCCTTTTTTGTGACAGGAATATAATTACTCAAAATTACAATTCTTAATTTGTTTTCCAATTTAAAAACAAATTAGTAGTCCAAAGAGGATGAGAACATCAATATGAAAACATCATTATAAGAACATTAGGTTTTATTTATTAACAGAATAATTTGGTGGAAAGACTATCCATATGGGAATCAGGAGATTTTGGGGTTTTCATATCGTCTTTGCTTCTGACAGAGTCTATATCCTTAGTAGCAATGCCTCAATTTTTTTAAATCTGTAAATTGGTGATCATACCACTGTATAAATATAATCAATATAAATAACAATAATGTTAATAAAAGGACTGTGAACTCTTCAAAAACTAGGCGAGGTGTAATTGTCATTTCTAGTTTTGTTACTTATAAAAGTTGTAATCAATATTGAAAGCATTTATCAAATTCGCGTATTTTGTGCAATGTTAAAATGCCAACTAAGAGTTCGGTACTTATTAAATGGTTTTAATTGGAAATTAGATGGATTCTGAGGATTTCTTAACAGCAATGATTTTCTCCAATAGAAGGACAATGATCATACATATATGTGTGGATGTTTGCATACACACTTTCTTTTTACTGGTTGTATTTTGAAAATAGTTTCCCTTCCAAATTTCAGGTGTAACCTCCCCCCAACCACAGGAAATGTTAGTAAAGATGTTGGCAGTAAAACCAATCTTGTGACTGTGAATCCCAGTATCATAAAACTAAAGTAAGTACCTTCAAGTTACATAACTGTTTAAGCAATTTTTTTTTCACTATTGAAGATGTTTCATAGTCTGAGCACTGATCTTGTTGCTGAGACTGACTTGAAATACAGCTGGAATGGCTTTTTGGGAAAATATGTAAGACTACACTCGTAACTGTTGACTTTCCAACAAGACCATGGCTCATAGGAGATATGATCAGTTGTACTTCTAATGCCATAAGCTGAATGTTGCTAATCAAATGAGAGCTTATTGATCTCTTCATCCTTTTTAACAATCGTGAAGTTACTTTTTTTCAATTTTCTTTGAGAACTTTAGTATTACTCTTTTTTTCTTGGTAGCACTTTCTTAATAAAGCTTAGTCTATTTAGAAACTTCAGAGAGTAAACCTTAGGAGAACTTGGCAAAGTTAAGTTTTCACTTTGGATAGTTTATGACTAACAAATAATCCCATTATTTCATTTTTTGCAATGTAACTACTACAAAATGTTGGTTGGTTAATAAAAATCCCATACATAGTTATACTCCATTGTTTTCATCAAAAATGACTAATAATCGTTATTAGTAGAATACACCCCTCAAATAATTTTAGTATCTCTTGACAGAATATAAAATATCATGCTTGTCTCCCAAAGGCTTACTTTCTAAACACACATAATTGTGCTTACAAGTGTATTTACTTACTAAGGCATTATTTAAATCAAGCACAGAGAGCTATCACAATACATGGAGGAAATTTAAAATATGTGTTTGTGTGTATGTACATATATAGATATTTTAGGCTTTGTAAAGGAAACTTTTAGTTTATAACAACATGTATAAAAGGTACACAAATCACGAGTGTACAGCTCATTTAACTTTTTTAAATGCATAGATATTTTAACAGTGTGTTATCTTTGAGAAAACCTTTCATCATTATAAATTTGGAAGGTGTTTCAGCATCAAAAACCAACCTAAGAAAAACTACCGAGTTGGAAGATAAAAATAATACAAGAAATGTGTATCCGATAAGAGTTATCACTCTGTAAGAAAGTAGGAATTAAAGCCTCAGTGTACCAAGAAAGAGAGATGATGTGACCTTGATATTTACATGATATTTACTCGTAGAATTTTCTCTGAGTTCAGTGTTTGTCTCTTTTATATACAGTGATATAAACCGTTCAGTTTTTTGGCCAGTGGTAAATTCAGCCTCATGTTACCAAAACTGCTGCTTTGATTACTGTTGCTGTTCTTATTATGATCTTTTAAAATTTGGCAGATATGGGAACCTAAAGGAAAAGAAAGCGGTATTTCTGGAGGACATTGCCACCTATGGAGACGCATTCCTTCTTCTGCCAGCATTTTCCTTCAGGGCCAACACTGGTGCCTCTTTTAAAGTGTACGACACACTGAAAGAGTTTAAAGCAAGACAAAAGGTGATATTTTTCCATCCCAAGTACCTGAAAAATCTTGCCCTTTTCTGGAGAACTAAGGGTGTGACAGAGTATCGCCTGTCCTCCGGCTTGATGATCACAAGCGTGGCTGTTGAACTGTGTGAGAACGTGAAGTTGTATGGATTCTGGCCCTTCTCGAAAACCGTGGAAGACACACCTGTCAGCCATCACTACTATGACAACAATTTACCTAAACGTGGTTTCCATGAGATGCCCAAAGAATATAGGCAAATTCTCCAACTTCACGTGAAAGGAATCCTCAAGTTACAATTTAGCAAATGTGAAATAGCCTAAGCAAAGTGTCTTACAATAGGAATAGTTTTAATTTAATGCAGTAGGTGAGTAATAATGTTTTCAAACATTAAAAGAGGTGGTTGTAGGGTATTATAAGAAGAGTCCCCAAACTTGGTTTGATCAAAGCTCCCCACTAAGTGTGCAACGTTAGCAACTCATTCAATCATTCTGATCTTCAGTTTCCTTCCCTGTAAAATCGGGACCATGATATCTAACTTCTGTTAGGAAAATGCGATGATCTGTGAAAACTCTTGGCACAGTATTTGGCGTGAGGTAGGAACTCAATGACCGTTTTCTTCTTGAAATTTACAACAGCCATTTCCACCCTCACCAGACGGTTAACAAAAGGCACACTGTCTTAGAGATCCTTCCTGGCGAGAACTGGTGAATTGCCAGTATTCACTGGGGTTCTTTCTCTTGCAGGACTCTCTATTATCAATAATATCCTTCTCCTCTTTCTTCCTGTCTTAAAGAGTGCATATAAGAAAATTACATACTTAAACAAGAAACCCTTGATCATTCAGGAATGAAATCCTTCTCTTCATATGGTAATGTGCTTGGTTCTGATTACCTTCACTTGTGTCATTAGCTGCCACGACACCACACATTGTTTAGGTTTCCAATTCTTCTCCTCCTTTGTCTACATGTTTAAATATCTCTTTATAATTTATGTTAATTTCCTGCCTCACTCTTAAGCCTTTTCTCTCTCACTGACAAGATATACTTCAAGGACATGAATAGTTACAATACCCAGTTTTTCATATCTGTTGCCTTGTCTGTGGGATCTCTCATGCAATTTATTTTTTTTTAATTATTGAAAAGCTACTTCAAGCCAGACCCTGTAACAGGCTCTGTGAAAGGGACAGAAAGATGACTAAGTCCTGCAGAAGGAAATGGACATGCGTATCAACTATGATATGGTATGATAAATGTTATTACAAAAGTTATGAATAAAGTACTCTGAGGAATGGAGGCAGGAATAGTCAAATCTGTTTCAGGTGGATCTATTTCAGAGAAGAGGTGATTTCTGAATTAAACCTAGATGATGAGTAATTTTTTACCAAATGAAGAAGATTCTAGGTAGAGGGCATATGGTACAGGAGAGAACTGTCCCCTTAATTCTGATTTATCAAAATGAGGATATTTGAAGGTGGATCATGAACTTTGCCCCAAAAACTACCTTACAAGGGTAGGGTACAGCGTGTGATTGTGGTAGCTTGGGTCTACATCTGTGAAATGGGAATAACAGCAACCTGAGTGATTTCATAGGAAAACTGTAAGGGTTAAAGCACAAAAAAACCTTAATTCTTGTAAGAAAAGGTGAATGTTTACATGAGAAATTAGACTAATAAATTTAACGTCAATCTAAATTGAAGCTTGAATAGATATTGGATACTAGTGTTTTCACGCCACTCCCTTACGTGGTGATGGTACCTGTTAATATAGGTCATCCCTGCATCTACTGAATAAATTATTTGACTTAAATAAGTAATTATATGCATACTTTCCTGCTCTTTGTACCATCACAAGTAGAGCAGAAATAGGAGTGGAGCAGACTGGGCAGCATACTGAATTAATTACAAATATAATTCTGAATTTTTACTCTAGCCATACTATTGTTTTCCTAAATGTTCACTTGTAAGAACACCACTATAAATTGCTTTTTTTGATAAAGTACATCTTAAATTTGATTGTAGTTGACATGTATGATGCCATTCTTAGTTCACACTTTCATTTATTCTCCTATAGCAAATGAAACCTATTAGCTCCATAAATTGCATAAAAGTTCATATATAAATATTTTCCAAAAGAAACATGCTTTTAGTTACATAAAGTCTAATTCATTCATCTTCCTTTGTGTGGTAATGAATAAGTAGCTGTTTTCTACTGCTTCTAATGGATTTAATTAGTTTTTAAAAATCTGCTAGCTGTATTGGTAATGTCTCTATTATGTGACTAGCAATGGGATTATTAAAATAGATCAGAACATTCTAATATTTTATGGTTAGAAAAATGTTTCCCTCAAAATGTTTCCTAGTGAGTAGAAACTTAAACTTTTCTTTTCAATGGTATTGGAAATACATGATTGATGAGTAAAAGTAATAGAATATACTGAAATAAATCATTAAATATATAATATGGAGAGTTTATAAGTTATTTTAATAAAATTACACGTGATTAGAATATTTAGAGCTTACTTAAGTTTTTCCTACAAAACTTATTTTTTATTATCTATTTTTTTGTGAGGAAGGGTGGCCCTGAGCTAAGATCTATTTCCAATCTTCCTCTTTTTGCTGGAGGAATATTGCCACTGAGCTAACATCTGTGCCAGTCTTCTTCTATTTTGTATGTGGGATGCCGCCACAGCATGGCTTGATGAGTGGTGCTAGGTCTGTGCCTGGGATCTAAGCACACAAACCCCAGGCCGCTGAAGCGGAATGCACAAACTTAACCACTGCACCACCAGGCCAGCCCCCACATAACCTATTTTAACTTTGGAAATTTTCTTTAGAATATTTAAACAATCTTCAATGTTGCTGATATGGATTTCAGAAATATTCAAAATGGTATGACATCAAGGAGCAGCATCCTAATGATATCTATGTTCCAGTACAAGCTCAATAGAAAAAAAATTTTGTGTTGTGGAGAAAATTGTAGACCTTTCCTCATGAACACAACCGAAGCTGGTTTCTTACTTAACATTTGTATTGCCATCCTTCAAGCATGTTGAAATTTTCCAACAATCCTCTCTAGATTCACATTGGCCAAAGTCTTTGGTCCAAAAGAACATGTGTGTTCTTTGTATCTTTTTCCCAGTTGGTCTGTGTCTCTTGTGAAATCACAACAGCTTGCAATTATCCGCCATAACTTGAAACTCTCCTGCACTCTCTCTAGTGTAGTCAGTGTGCTGTGGAGAAATAAGGGAGTGGGAGCCCTCATTCTCATCGTAACATTTCCTCCTTGACAGAGGATGACCATCCATATGTTCTGTTGTGATGTGTCAGTACTGTCCTTTTGTTCTGAAACAGAATTTTTTTTGACTTTCTAAAATATAACAGAATGTGAATTTTGATTATGTAACACATCAGCTATGTGAATTGTAACTTATAAGTCACCGTTCTTTTTGTTCTGTAATGGTGAATTTTTACAAGTTTCCACCAAAATCAAAACAAAAAGATAAAGTATAAACTCCATCTTGTGGATTTTTAGATTAACCACTACCAAGTCTGACTGTGACACTCTCAAGAAATTTCTGGGTATAATGAGCATTGCTTAAATGTTGTTAGATGGATTAGATTTAATCTTCTGCTCTAAACTTGAGGTACATCCATGGACATTGAAAATGGAAAGTCTGAGTACTAGTGCTAGATAGTACTAAACCTTTAGTTAGGACTTCAGCTGACAATATCATACACCACCGGTTTCTAAGGGAAATACTGGCTTGCTTGATTCTGTCTTCTATTTGTTGTTTATCTTCATTGGTCAATGTAACTGAATAACAAGATTCCAAAATAATTTCCATCGAAATCCAAGGGTAAGGCAGAAATGATCACTTAAGCATATAGTCCATAGTGCTTTATGGTCCCTGGAAAGGACTCCATGAACAACTGGATGGAGGTAAGTTTTACACAACATTATAGTCCTTGAAGTCTCTGGTGTTTTTGCCTCTTAACAAAAGGCAAAGGCAAATAGATCATGACTTTCATGAAAGAGGATTTCCTTCTGCATGTAAATTCCATCCTAGTAAATGTATGGGCTCTCAGCCAGGTAATCAGCCAAGGACATTTTCTTTGAGGACTTTTTATGTATAGAATACTGAATTAAGCCATAAATCAGATCTGTTTGGGCCTAGATTTTTCCTTGCTTACAAAAAATTTACCAGTTAACTCCTATATCATGCCAAGTACCATAAATCATTCCATGAATTTTATGAAGCTTTGGGAAAATCAGAAAATTTTGTGGATAACAGGTCTGCACGCATCTTAAATAGCTACTGCAGAAGTACAATTATGATGCAATGTAAAGTATAGTTATGCCATTCAAACATTTTATTTATGTAGTATGACATAGAAACATATTGTTATGCTACTAAACATTGACAGAATTGCAGCAATTCAAATGAAATATCTGAAGCACTTGAACTAAGACGACTCTTTCTTTCTTTCGTCTTGATTTTTAAGAAGTGCATTTAGAGCCACTGGGTGAGTTCAAGATTTCTTATTTGTGTATGCCTTCAGAAGGCTGATTTGGTAGTGAGCAGTCACCATTACGCTCCTGAAGAAGGATGGGCAGGAATATTTCTCTTACCCATCTTATCCTTCATGGGTCACCATTCTTCCAAGAGCATTCTCCTTTTTATCAAAGAAATGTTAGCGATATATGATAAAGATGCGTTGCTTACATATGGAGTAAAGACAGACTCTTTAGGAGCTGGTATTGGAACACTGGCTCACGATAGGGAGAAAAACAAATTTGTTCATTGCATCATAGAAAAAGTTGGACTCCAGATAGATTAAAGATGAGTTAAAAGGTAAACTGTAAGTTAGTAGAACAAAATATAAGTGAGGGGCTGTACTTCTTAAGTATAACCCAACAATAATTTTTAAAAATTTGGTTAAGAAATGATGGCTATGGCTATATTAAAATGAAGGATTTTTAGTCAATGAACAACACCATAAAAAAAGTTAATACGCTGGTGACAGACTGGAATAGCTTTTAGCAACGCATAAAATTAATGACATTAATGTTGAAACACTCCTAGGAGCTACAAATCAACAAATAAAAGATAGGAAACTCAATATAAAAATGGTCAAAGGATAAGAATGTGATCTACAAAGGGAAAAGCTGAGTAGTTAATAAGAATAGGAAGTGATGCTCAAACTTACTAGTATCTGAGAAATAAAAATTAAAATGAGGTACCTATTATACTGGCAAGAATTAGTAAGGTCATTAATTCCAAATGCTGATGAAAGTATAAACTATTCAAACATTTTGAGAAGCGGTCTTGAAGGATTGAGTTAGTAAAATTAATTATTTGTCTGTCCTGTGGCCTAGCAATCCCACCGTTTGGATGTGTGTCCCAGGGAACTTCTTGTATGGGTCCACAAGAAGACAAGTACTGATAATTATTTCATTATTGTTTGTGATAGCAGGAAGTTGGTCACACAAGCATCCATCTCTAAGAGAGTCAATGAGTTAACTTTGGTAGATACAATACAGAGTTGGAAGCAATTTATTGGAGGTATGTAGAGCAAATAGGGCAGATCCTTAAAATGGAGCATAAAGGGAAAAATAAGAGCTATAGCACAATACCATTTAAATACATTAAATCATGTACATGCATACATGTACACATACATATATAAGGTTATATAGCAAACATTGTAAGAGTGCCTATTTAGGAGGGGTTAATGGAAATGGGTTTAGGGATAAAGGAGTAAAACGAATAAATAATACAAGAGGAGGACCTTGCAAAGACAGTGGCTACTGAGTAGGCCATGAATGAAGAGCTTGATTAACTTAACTCTCAATGCGAGGCAAAAATGAAATAAGGACAGAAGGAATAGCATAGTTTATAAGGGGTGAAAGTTCTAAAGTTTATAAAGGGTGAAAGTTCTAAAACAACATCAAAACAGATATTCTGTTTTGTTTCAAGAGGTAGAGGACAGACATCTTTGGTAGAAAAGCAGTCCTAAGGAGGTGTGTTTCACAGAAGGGGGACAGAGTACAAATGGACAGAAGACATGGGCATTTACACAGGGCTAGTCTCGGCTAATGTTGAAATAAATAGTATCATGGCTAGTGGTCATGATGGGAAGATTAATAAAGTACTATGCTGGGTACTTTATATGCATTACCATGTTTAATACAGCAAGCATTTGACACATATATTCTTATCCTCACATAAAATATTCTTACTACCACATAAATAAGCATAGAGGCTGAAACTCAGATAGGCAACTTATGGAAGGTGATAAGAGCAGAGCTGGCATTCAAACTCACATCTACCTGACTCTAAAGCCACGTGTACATCCATGAAACCATCTTCACAATCAAGATAAGGTACATATCCACCACCCCAAAATGTTTTCTTGTGCTGCTTTCACTCAGCATAGTAATAAGATTCACTCATGTTGTTTGCGTGTCAATAGTTTATTTCTCTATTTGCTGAGTAGAAACTACTGTATGGATGTACCACAATCTGGTCATCCATTCACTTGTTGATGTACATTTTAGTTGTCTCCAGTTTTTGGCTATGACAAATACAGCACAAGTGTATACCAGTTGCAGTTGCTGCATATCCTTGATAAAATTTGGTATGGTCAGTCTTTTTAATTTTAGACATTCTGCTGGATGTATAGTTGTAACTCATGATTTTAATTTTAATTTCCCCGATGATTATCTTTTCATGTGTTTATTTGACTCCGATATGTCTTCTTTGGTGAAGTGTCTGTTCAAATATCTTGACCATTTTTAATTGGATTGTCTTTCTATTATTGTGTTATAAGAGATGTTTATATATTCTAGATACAAGTCTTTATCAGATATATGTTTTGGAACTATTTTCTCTCAGTCTGTGGTTTGCCTTTTCATTTTCTTAATAGTGTCTCTTGAATAGCAGAAGTTTTTAATTTTATTAAAGTCTGATTTATTGATTTTTTAATTTTTAGTTTGTGCCTTTTGTGTCAAAGTTAAGAAATCTTTGCCAAACCCAAGGTCACTAAGATTTTATCCTGTGTTTTCTTCTAGAAAGCTTATACTTATTCTTTTAAGCCATTTTGAGTTAATTTTGTGTGTGTTTATGATGCAAAAGGGTTAAGTGTCAAAATTCACATTTTGCACGCATCTGTCCAATTGTTCAAGTAGAATTTGTTGAAGAAATTTCCCCCATTTTGTTGCATTGGCACCTAGCTTGAAAATCAATTGATTTATAATTGGGTTTAATTGTTTCTGTACTCTCAATCTATTCCATTGATTTATTTGTTTATTGTTATGACAATACCAAACCATCTTTTTTTTGGTGAGAAGGATTGGCCCTGAGCTAACATCTGTGCCAATCTTCCTCTACTTTGTATGTGGGATGCCACCACAGCATGGCTTGATGCACAGTGTGTAGGTCCATGCCCAGGATCTGAACCTGTGAACCCTGGACCACTGAAGCAGAGCACTCAAACTTAACCACCACGCCACTGGGCTGGCCCCAATACCATCTTGACTGATGTAACTTTATAATAAGACTTAAAATAAGACAGTGTGAGTCCTCCAATTTTAAAAACTTTTAAATTTTGTAAAAAAATTTACAAAATTGTTTGGTGGAGGAGCTATTCTGGAAGAGTTTGTATAGAATGGGTATTATTTCTTCCTTACATGTTTGGTGCCATTCACCAGTGAAACCATCTGGCCCTACGCTTTCCCTTGAGGGAAGATGTTTAATCGTGAACAATTTGTTTAATGCATATAGAGCCATTCAGATTATCTGTTTCTTCTTGAGTGAGATTTTGTAGTTTGTATCTTTCCGAGAATTTATTCTTTTCATCTAAGTTGTGGAATTTGTTGTCATAAAGTTGTCCATATGTATTCCCTTATCCTTTTAACATCGTAGAGTCTTCAGTGATGCTCCCTATCTCATTTCTCATATTGGTAATTTGTGTTTTCTCTCTTTTTCCCCTGATCTGTCTGGCCAGAGGTATATCAATTTTATTGATCATCTAAAAGAACCAGCTTTTGGGTCTCTTTAATTTCTGCTCTGATTTTTTATTATTTCCTTTCTTCTTCTTTCATTGGATTTCATTTACTTTTATTTTTACAGGTGCTTAAGGTAATTGATTTGAGACCTCTTTTTGTTTTTAACGTGGGAATTTAGTGCTGTAGATTTTCCTCTAAAAACTTTAGCTGCTTCCCACAAAATTTGACATGTAATGTTTTCATCTTTATTCAGTTCAAAATACTTTCTGACTTTTGATATCTTCTTTCTACCATCGCTTATTTAGAAGTGTGTTATTTACTTTCAAATATTTCTGCATTGTTCCAAATATGTTACTGTAGATTATTTTAAATTAATTTCAGTGTTGTCAGTGCACATGCTTTGTATGATTTCAATCCATTTAAATTTATCGAGACTTCTTTTTATGGCTCAGAATGTGGTCTTTATTGGTAAGTATTCTGTGTGCGCTTAAAAAGAATGTGTATTCTGATGTTTGGTGGGGTGTTCTACGGTCGATTAGATCAGATTGGTTGATACTGTTGTTCAGGTCTTCTATATCTTTCGTAATTTTGTGTACTTGCTCTGCCAATTATTGAGAGAACTGTGTTAAATCCTTGACTGTAATTGTGGATTTGTCTATTTATTTTTGCATTTCTATCAATTTTTGCTTTATGTATTTTGAAGCTCTATTAGAAGGTACATGGATGTTTAGGATTGTTACGTTTTCTTGATAAATGACCTTATTATCATTCTGAAATTATTCTCTTTATTCTTAGTAATATTCTTTTCTCTTAAATATACTTTGTCTAATATTGTTATAGCCACCCAGCTTTTTTATATAGTGTTAGCATGATCTCTTTTTCCATAATTTTACTTTGAACTTATTTTTTTCTTTATACTTAGTGGTTTTTTATAGACAGCATATATTTGGGTCTTGCTTTTTTATCCAATCTGAACATTTACCTTTTACTTGATTTGTTCATACTATTTAGATTTAATGTCATACCCTTTTTTTTTTTAAAGATTGGCACCTGGGCTAACACTCTTGCCAATCTTTTTTTTTTCCTGCTTTATCTCCCCAACCCCCCACCCCATACATAGTTGTATATCTTAGTTGCAGGTCCTTCTAGTTGTGGGATGTGGGACGCCGCCTCAACGTGGCCTGACGAGCAGTGCCACATCCGTGCCCAGGATCTGAACCCTGGGCCTCCACAGCGGAGCATGCGAACTTAACCACTCGGCCACAGAGCCGACCCCAATGTCATACATTTTAATTCTACATGTATATAAACCCCACAATACTTTGTTATATTTTTTTTGGTTTAAACCATCAATTGCCTTTAAAAATAATTTTTTAAGGAAAAATTTTTATATTTACCCACATATTTACCATTTTCAGTGCTCTCCTTATTTTGTGTAGATCTACATTTTTACTGGGTATTATTTCTATGAAGGACTTTCTTTAACATTTTTTGTCGTGTTGGACTGCCAGTGATAAATTCTTTGAGTTTTTGTGTATTTGAAAGTGTTTATTTTGCCTTCATTTAAAAAATATATTTCTACTGGGTATGAAATTTAGATTGACAGTATGTTTTCTTTCAGCGCTTCAAAGATGTTGCTACATTCCCTCTGATTCGCATTGTTTCCATTGAGAAGTCTGTTGTCATTCTTATCATTGTTCCCATGTATGTAGTGTATCTTTTTTCCTCTGGTTCCCTGTAAATTTTTCTTTCTATCACTAGTTTTAAGCACTTTTATTATTATGTGTATTGATGTAATTTTCTTTAAGTGTTTTGTACTTGAGGTCCTTTCAGCTTTTTGGATCTGTAGGCTCATAGCTTTCTTCAAATTTGCAATGTTTTGGGCCATTTTTTCAAATATTTTTTCCGTCCCTCATCCTTACCCCCACTTTTCAGGGGCTCCAGTTACATATATTAAGCCACTTGAATTTGTTCTGCAGCTCACCAGTTCTCTGATCATTCATCTTTGTTTGTCTTTCCTTTTAGATAGTTTCTATTCCTATATCTTCAACTTCACTAGTATTTTCTTTTGCAATGTCTAATCTGGTGTTAATCCCACCCAGTGTGTTTCAAACATTGTAGAAGATTGATTTGTGTCTTTTTGTACCTTCCATGTCTATATGTTCATTCCTCTACCTTCTTGAGTATGTGGACTATACTTATAACCCTTTCAATGTCCTTTTCTACTAATTCTATTGTCTATGTCATTCCTGGATTTGTTTATATTGACAGATTATTCTCCTCAGTATAAGTTGTATTTTCCTGCTTCCTCAAATGTCTGGTAATTTTTTATTAAATGATAGCATGAGTTTTCCTTTAGTGGATGTTGAATAGGGTTTTCCTATAACCATCTTAGGATTTGTTATGGGAAGAAATTAAGTTACTTGTAAACAGTTTGCTTCTTTTAGAAGCTTACTTTTAGTTTTTATTGGTTAGAATCATACCAGTGCTTATTCTGGGGTGAATTTTTTCTCATACTCAGGTGATACCCTTATGAGTACCCTACTCTATGCCCCATGAATTACTAGATTTCCTCTCTGTCTGGTGGGGACATGAATTATTCCTGGCCTTTTTAAATTTCAGGAGTTATTTATTCTTCTCCTTTCGGGTGATTCTTTTCCAAAATTCATGTAGTTTCTTCACTTACTTGTGTTGGTTAGTACTCAGCTGAAGACTAGAGGAGCACCCTCTGCAGAGATTTCTCTCTGTGAAGCCCTCTCCACTCTGTGTCTACCTTGGCATCCCAGACTCCTAAATCTGTAATGTCTGCTCAGAGAGACCACTGGACTCTGCCTGAGTTTCCCCTCCCTGCACAGTCACCTGGAAACCCTCTAGGCAGTAAGCTGGGGAAATTGTAGGACTCACTTCATTTATGTCCTTTTTCCCAGGGATCACCATCCTAAGTTGCCTAATGTCCAATGTCTGAAAAGCATTGTTTCATAAATTTTGTCTGTTATTTTTCAGTTGTTTCATAAAGGAGGTTGAATCCAATCTCTGTTACTCTATCTTATCCAGAAGGAGAAATTCCCATATGATTTTATTTTTACAGCATTTGCCACCTGCCTTTTCTTGCCATTGCTGCAGATATCTTCTAGGATTTCTCTTTGCTCATCTGAAATTTGAGGCTGTTTTTTTAAACCCGGAGTTCTGTGATAGACTACCCGAAGTCAGTGGGATCCCATTGGACTAATTTTATTACAAGACTATAATAAAAATATTTTATTAAGTGCTTTCTGTACACTTGGCACCTATAGAAGAACTTGGCTCACACTATCTCATTTTGTTTAAACCTAAGTCTATGAGGTAGATTTTATTATCTCCCTTTTATATATGAGAAAACAGCCTAAGAGAGGCTGAAAAAGAGGCCTAAGGTTGTATAGTATACAGGTGTCAGAGCTAAGTTTCAAGTTCAGGTTGTATACCCACAGCCTGTGTGCTTAATCAATATTTTATCCCCTCTTTAGTTTTACTGGTGTCAATGTTGTTTTGTTTGGAAAAATGACATTATCCAAAATTTTTAAATTTTAGAATTTTATCTTCATCACATCGGGTTTTAATTGTTTTAGTTGCCTTATTCTCCTTGATAAGTCCCAAATTTTAACCTTTCTAAGTTAAGGATTATGACTCAAGCTTACACCTTAAATTTTTATATATTCTACTATATTCATTTTAAACTTGAATTAATTTTAGAAGTATCCAATATGTTGTATTCTCCTGAGTTCTTTTGAAATGAGTGTTTAATGTGATAAGTTAATTTCTTTTCTCAGCCTGATCCTGTTTTATTTGCTTTAAGGTGTGTGTGTGTATGCATTTGTGTGTGAGATCCAATAAAATGCTAATGTATTATTATTCTATTCCTTGTCTTTTGAGGACCTCAAAGAGATTTAAAATTCTTACCTCAACAATTACAATGTGTTCTTTGGAGGCGAGTATCCCCAGTCTCATCTGATATGGAAATGTGAGCAATCAGAAATCAACGCTGTGAAAGATTTGCCAAAATTAATTATTAGCAAAGTTAATAGTAAATACTCAGAGTGCCAGGCAACTAGCACCTCACACTTGATACCCTGTAATGGAGGCTTGTATTGCACCAAGCATCATGCATAATACTTTATATGTATTATCATGAATTCTTGCAGGATCACAATGTAGCTATCAATCTGACTTTCAAAGATGAGAAAATGACTCAGGAAGATCAGAATGCCTTCAGCTGAAAATATCAAAAAGCTCCATCAAACTGGCTTAAAGTATGTAGAATTCTTGGCCACAGATCTAGAAGTCCAGAGACAGGGCAACCTAAGAACTTTGGTTCTGGCTTCATTTCCCTGTGACAGTCTTATTCCAGCTTACCTCTGTGTGTTGACTTTATCCTAAGATTGACTGTTGAACAAAAGGAGTACATGCAGGCCTCATATATGTACATCTGTACGTATTCAGAGAAGGAGAGAGTCACTTCTGGACATTATCCCAGAAGAAGGAGGAAGAATTTTCCCCAAAGACCTGGCAAACCTTTCCTTGTTTCTCATTGGTTCAAATTGGTCACATGTACATTCCTGAACCAATCATTGACAAAGGGAATATGAAGTTAACCTTTATAATTCATCCTATCCCTGGGATACATGGGCTTCCAGGGGAACAAGTGTGTACTTGAATAAACTTGGGGTTCCGTTGGGAAGGAGGAAGGGAGTAACAGATGTTGGATGAGCATCTAACCATATTTGCTACAGATAATTTTCCCCATAAATTTCCCTGTGTCACTCATCTACTAAGTGATTGGCCTAGAGTTTGAGCCCAAGTGGTTCTGACTCCAAATTCTGTGGTCTTTCTCTCAATCCATGGAGCTTTTTATTATGCCATACTGCTGATCATGGAGAAAATATGTGACATTTAAATGTTTTTTCCATAAAGTTAGTTACTAGATGTTAAATGCATTCATTCCAGAAGCAATTCTTAAATGAATGATACCTTTTACATTTTCATTTTGGGCCCTGATCCCTCTTTCGGTATTACTCAAAATGTAATATGTAGGATCCCATACTCTTATTTGTTTTCTTTCTAAGACAATGCCTTGAGGAATTTTCATCAAATATGTGAAGTGAAATGTTTGTTCATGTATGAAGTCTTAAAAATACGTATTAAGACTTTTTACCTTTGTCTAAAGCACCCAATACCGACGGCTTCCCAGAATGGTAGCCTTCTCATTAGGTATTTACCCAAGCTGCTCTTCTGAGAATCATGAAATTCCCTGTATATTACCATAGTAGTTCTAGTCATAGAGAAATGGTTGGTCCTCTAGTAATAAATATCTCTGAAGAGGGTGCTTCCTTCCATTTTACATCACTAAAGCAATAGTTGATTGAAAATTTATTGTTAATAATAGCCCAGACAGCCCTAGTTTATGCCCTTTCATTCTCAGAAGTGTCCAGTTTGAATGGTAATCTATGTGGTCACCCAGGTCTTTGAAATTAGAATTTCATAAACAGGATTCCATGGGGCTGTATTACATAACTTAATCAAAAGTTTAAGGTTCTGGTTTTAAAACTTCTTAGTCAGAGATGTGATATTTCCACCTCTCTGAGATTCAAGAGAACAGTGGTACCTGGTTTCACTGGAGTGTAAAGTTCATGAGAATTGCTTGAATTTTGAGTGCTTTTTGTCTCCACAGTGAATGGATTTTGTTTTCTGAATGTGCAGCTCTCTAGAAAATGTACATAATTAGAAGGCTATGTGGTCAGTTCTGTTACACCCCTCGTGCATTCTAATACCAGCTTTCTTTAGGGGCTGTGAATATATTTAATCTCCTTGTTTTCCTATGCTAAGAAATATGAATAAAGGTAGCTGCCTCACAGACTATCTTCTTGAGGAAGATTAGCCCTGAGCTAACACCTGCCGCCAGTCCTCCTCTTTTTGCTGAGGAAGACTGACCCTGAGCTAACATCCGTGTCCATCTTCCTCTACTTTATATGTGGGACGCCTACCACAGCATGGCTTGCCAAGTGGTGCGTGGGTCTGTACCCCCATCCGAACTGGTGAACCCTGGGCTGCTGAAGCAGAACGTGCATATTTAACCACTGCGCCACCAGGCTGGCCCCTCAATGTTTTAAAGGGAGAAGCAAGTTATCATTTTAAGTGTTTTAACATATTTATTGTCAGTTTATCGAAATATTTCTAGGTAGAATTAAAATTCGGCATTGAAGTTGCTAGAATAATTATAGCTCTGGTGAGATCAGAAAAATAATCCATTGTGTGAAGAATAACACTGGCCTTAATTATAATGCTCGTATCAGCTTAATCAAAAGGAGGTGTTGGTACTTATTTTCTCTGTTGAGAAAATATTTCTTCCACCACCATGACACAGTGATAACAGCAAATGGCTTCATTGTCTATAAATGCCCAAAACAATTGTTTACATTTTGACTGATCTAGGAAAACTTAAGGAAATATTTCTTTGCTTCCTGATTTTTGTCTGTCTTTTCTGTTTTTTGAGAAACTGCTAAAAATTCCACACTGTTTCTAAATAAATTTTAATGTCTGATAAATTCCCAATCCATTCAATTTCATTTAATATATTTGGATGTATATAGTTGTTTTATAATTAAACAGAGCACTTCAAAAATGGCCTGCTTTATAATGTTTGCATTTGCAAAAATTGAATGTCATGAGCCCTGATGATTATTTAATTAAGATAGCATCAGCATATTTTACTGTCATAATGGGTATTGTGCAGGTACTCAGCAACTTCCGATTGGTCAGAACCAAAATGCATAATCAAGCATAAGTGGAAAATAACTTTTAAGATTTATATTAAACTATTACTAACTTTTTTGAGTGATTTCATCAAATTCTTTGAGGTTCTTACCAGTATTATTCGCATCTTGTGGATGAGAACATTGACGTTTCAAAACAGCAAGTGACTTGAACAAGGGCATACAGCTGATAAGGGGAAGACTGGAGAAACCACATCCTTTTTTTTTTTTACTTTTTATTTTGAAATATTTCAAACTTATAAAAAATTAGCAAGAATAGTATCATAAGCACTCCACATACCCCTTCATGTGGAATCAACTATTGATTTGAGGGTAAAGTAAAGATAATATGATCTTTTACCCTAAATCAACATGCATTTTCTAAGAACAAGACCCTTCTCTTACATAAGCACAATTTAATTAGTAATGGATCTCAGGAAACAAATTTCCTTCTTAACCCGATATGCTAGATTGCCTCCCCAATCTAGAGGAAGAACAAGGCTGTTATTTACATATATAACCCTTGATTTTGTTCTTGAGAATTATGTTTTCTTTGGCATATTCATAGTCAACCAGCGTGTGCTATTTTGAATTTTCAGTAAATGCAATCTGAAAACTGTTCACAAAATAATTCTTCTTCTAACTCAACTCAAGCCAGCTTTTTAACAGCCTCTGTGGCCTCTGGATGCAAATCAGGAAACTGAGTAAGAGATGGGAGTCAGCAGGTTTTCTCTTCCACAGTTTTATTCAATAAAGTTACTGCAGTGAACCAAACAAGACAGGATCCTTGGGTCTTCAAAAGTCTCTGACTTCTGTACGCCTTAAGAAAACATGAAGATAGTTCATTTGTCACAGGCTTTCTGGGGGTCATGGCTAAAGGTCAGAAGGTTTTATGTTCCCTCATCGTCACATCTCTGCCAGCACAATGGTGAGCCTGCTTTCGGTATGTCCTTGAGCAGTAACTTCTGAAGGCTCCTGTGGCATGTATTCTAAGGATGTTTTCCTTTCTTCTCCATACCATATGTTGGAACCAGTGAATTCTGACCTTCACGACTTCATAAAATTTCCAGAGTCAAGCCCCACACCTGCTAACATTTGGTGATCTTTCAACACTGGCAACACTGGAAGGCCAGACACAGGAACAAACCAGTCTCCCACGTTATTCCATTGCAAGTGACGGACTTGACTTTTAACTCAAGTTTCTCAGTAGACACACAGTAAAAGTGTGTGTATAATATTAGATGCTTAGAGGTATGACTGCTCGATCTCTGAGACATTTGAGATCGAAAGTCCCTTTGTTTAATAATGAGTGGCTTGAGATGGCATTTCTGACACTAAACAAAACATCAGTCTTTCCTCAGACACTTCATATAAGGTAAATTCCTGAGGAGACAGTGATATTTTAATTTTATGTCTTGTATATCTAAGATCTCAAAGCTTAAAGCTGTCAAATTCTTCAAGTTTCCAATATTTTCACTCTGTATCAGATCTACTGAATTTATGAGCATGACTCCCTCTGAGGGGTTTGCTATCCTCATCTCTAAAGTTCTTTACATTATTCCAAAAAATCAGCAAACCAGTGAAGAATATTCTGCCCAAGACAAGAACAAACAAACAAATGGGAAAAAACCACATTTTAGAAGTAAGATGGCACTTGGAATAATTTTAGATACAGCTAATTATTTCTTCAAGTTGCCTTAAAAACTTTTGGAAGTAGTTAGCTCTAAACTATAAATAAATATTTTCTTCCTTCAACGTTAAATCATCTAAGAACTCAAATTAGTCCAAACTTGAAGAAATGAACAATTGGAACTATCATAAGAGAACACATTGTTTTTTTACTGTTAAATTTGTCTCAATATGAGATACGTGATTGTTTTTTGCCAAATAACCGTACAAAGTTCAACTCCTGGGATTCATGATAAGGAGATTCTTCTAGAAAGCTGCCTTTGATTGTCAAATAACATTTTCCTCCATTTCCTTTCAGCTTGACTTCTGAAATGTGTTGAGGTTTTGGTTCTTAAATGTAATTGATAGAAAACCAATTTTAAAATGTAGCATTGTTTTATGAGAAAACTAATGTCCCTCTCATTAGTTCTCCAAAAAGTAATAGAATGTCTATTACATGCTAGTATCTAGAGGTACAAATGTGGGACAGTTTGCTCTTAAGGAATTTGGATTCCAGAAGAAGGACTAGCATATTAAAGAATTACGGTATGATGTCGTGAAATGCCCAGAGGACTATAGGAACACATAGGAACACGGGAGAGGTGCCCTGACTATGCCTGCTTGCTGGGTGGTAGATGATGGTTTTACCATTTAAAGGCAGATGCCCAGAAATAGCATATTCTCACCAAACTTAAATTTTATATATATATATATATATATGTACTTTTGCCAAAGTTAATTTCATTACTTTAATACTTATATGCAGCATAGGTGTTATCAGTTTTAAAAATGAATTGATTTTAATCCTGCTCCTCAAGCAAAGGGAGCCTCTGGTACTGGTTTCACTTTCTTTAAATTTTTTTCTCTTCTGTCTATGACCTTCAGTTCCCTCATCTCTAACGTGAGAATAATAAAAGTCAGAATTGCCGCATGTGGTTTTGGAGGCTGTGCACTGCACAACTTCAAGAGACACCATTTATGTAGACTAATATATGAGTGGCGCCCTCTGCAGTTGTGCAACTCTTATTAACAATACCTCCCCATAGGTAGGCAGAGAAGATTAAATGATCCGTGAAAAGTGGTAAGTACATAAGGATTCAATGCATGCAGCCATCACTATTATCATTATTAATTATTATTATTGCTATCTCAATGCATTCTTTTTGCATCCTTTAAAAATGTGGAACACAGATGTGCCCGTGAGAAAATCCTAAAAGCTAATGATATGTAAATGTAACTTCTAATGAAATAAAGTCAATATTATATATTAATATATATATTATATATTTAAAGAGACTTTTCTGCAGTTGTATTTACATCACAATTATCAAGACAACAGAGTAAACTGTCTTGGGCTTTTTTCCTTTGTGGTATATAAATCATTGTCTTCTATTTTTTAGTTTTGAGTGGAGGGATTTTAGTAGGTACCTGTGTTTCTCCTACATTATTTTTGTCACAGTGTAATAGATTCTATAATAGCAGCTTCCCGTAGATTTTAAAAATCTATACTTGAATTAAGGTATTTTTCAAAATAAATTAATAGTAACTGGCCTCAAAGATATTCTAGAACAGCTGGGTTTTTGAAATATTAGCATTTGGAAAAAGGAAAATTAATGCATTTGTGCTTTCTTTTAAAGTACAAATCTGGTATTAAGATATTTCAGTAACTATGCTTTGTGCTTAAATCCTTGAAAGCTATAGAGATACATTTCGTTCATTACTGATCACTTCCTTAGAACTCTGTACCTATTATTTGATATTTTAGTATTTATGTTTCATAATAATAAAGATGTGCTGAACATATTTTTGTGCTTTCACTGGTGTAAATTCTAAAACAGCATTTGTCTAATGAATTTCTCCAGGTATTTAATTTCCTGGACTACTGCTAGGTAGGATATACTTACCCTCTTGCCATTTGCATTTCAGGAAATTTCTGAGATGCTGCACAATCACTTTTATCAGAAAATTATATCAAAAAGTTAAATGAATTGGAAATATTAAATAAGTGGTTTAGGGTAAGGCTAACAAGCATAATTAACAAATCTCGAGATATATAATGGTTTAAATAATATTGATATTTATTTCTAATTTTTGTAAAGTCAATAATAGATGTTTCAGGTTGGTAAGCTACTCACCTCCAAGCAGTAATTCCAAGATTCTGACTCTTTGCGTTTTGCGTTCTGCTGGCTTCAACACATGATGTCGAAGTTTGCCCATCCACATCTATCCAACAGAAAGAGAACAAACGTGGAGGACTACAGATTTGAGTGTTTTTTATGGGCTAGATCTGAATATGGTGCCAAGACTCCTACTCACATGTCATTGGCATAGTCACATAGCCAAACCTAACTGCACAGAAGGGTAAGAAATGTCATCTATGGGTCTAGAAAGGAAAGGAAAGAGGTTTGGGTGAGCATCTGGAAGTCTCTAGAAATCAGACATCTTTTCTGCACGCTTTTCCTCCACCTATAGAACATACTCACTCTCTCTCCAACGAGGGGCAACTCCAAATATCACATATAGTGGGTAGTGCGGAATCCCTCTTTGGGGGATGCACTGCTTTTGTAATTCTTGTGTAAATTGGGGAGACTAAGAAAAGTTTTAAGGAGTGAACAATCAGGGTTGGGCACATGACTTCTCTGGCAATGTGATTCCTTCAAAGACTTAAGAAGCCTCTGATTTTTTACTTCCAGTTAGTTCTTTGTGCTAGTAACCAAATCTAAGTTCTTTCTTCAATATAATCATCAAGACTAATTTTTCTTGCTTCCTCTCTTGCCTCTTCCTCTCAAGTGATTCTCGGTTACCTTGAGGCCACGTGAAGCAGATATAGCAGGCTGGAAGGCTGGAAACTCTTGTTAGGCTGAACCAAACATTTGCAAAGCTGACACTGCAACAACTGGAAAGTCAACCAAGTGCCTACTGAAACTCTAAGTCTAAGGCCAAGAATTTGGAAAATAGAGCAATAAGAGTATTAGTTAGTTGTTATCACTCTTATTTAGCAAAGTATTACAAGAAAGAGATGATCTCAGGCAAGAATTGGCTGGTTTGAGACAAAGATGGAAGGGAATAGAGTGAGACAATAAATCTGGTAACTCAAAAGATAGGAAAGGCCAGCTTTTGGACCCTATCAGTCAGGAAAAATTTTTTCTAAGATTGCCACTGGCCAAACATCATGATTTTAAAGTGTTCAGTACTGCTGTTAACTACTTAGTTTTAGTTGAAACTTTTAGTATTCCTAAATATAACTTATAATTCCCAGCTTATTGAATGATTGTATAAATAGAATAAGCATGTAATGAAGTCTAATGTCGTCTTCATTAGGTAATTTTCAACTGCTCTTATTATAATAATAATCTGAATTCCATAAGTGATGAAAACATGTTATCTTCATCTACAAACACACACTCAACACATGCAACCACACTCATACACACACATACACCCAATAAGAGCCCTGTGGCCCATTAGCAGTGCCACTGAGAAAGACAAACTACAGAAACTTCGTATCTGGCTTACCAGGAAAGTACATTGACATAAATTATAGCAATTATATTTTCTACTAATTTACTGTTTTCATCCATTAACTGAACATACTTTAAAATCTCTAATATTTATCTTTAAGTGTATTCCTATTTTACTCTAGAAAAAGTGACATAACAACAACTCCCATTTATTGAATGTAATTGAAGTAGTATTTTACTTATATCATTTAACTTTCACAATTGCCTTCATATATAGGCACTGTTATTTCTGCAGTGGGCATGGTTATTTTTATTTCTATTAGCAGGAAATTCACTTTAAATTAAGACAAAAAAGGAAATTTACTAAAATTTACTCTCTCACTCAAGAGCAATTTGGCCTCATGTGTGAGTTAAGCCAGGAAATGCAAAGCCATCAGACACCAAGACAGCCACTTCTTTGGCATGCTCCCTCTTTCTGGAACCACATTAACTGTTATTTTTAAATCGGACTCCTGCTTTCTTTTGTCTTTGCTGTCTAACTTTCTCTGCTTCTCCTTACACGTTACCCCACCATTTTCTGGATCCATCCACAAGCAGAGACTTGGTAACTGCTCCTGCATCTCAATCGTAACATTCAGAGAGGAAATCTGATGGTCCTGGTTTGGGCCAAGTGTCCACTTCAGGCAATAGTCACACAGCACAAAACATGACTGCCAACACTCCAGTCTGAGAAGGGTCATATGAGGAGGGGGCTCTTCTCAGAGATAGGGTGCTATCATGGGCTCAGCAGACACCCTAAAAGATATGTACTACAACCACCATTTGAAAAAGAAGGAAACTGAGACATTGAGAAGGTAAATAATTTAGCAAAGCTGCTAATAAGAGAAGCCAGCAGCGTTTCACCTTGAGTCTATGTGAATCCCAAGCCCATATTGTTGACTTTTGCTCCTCCGCCTACCGTGCAGCGTAGTAATCAGTTTTTTGAATCACTGTCTTCTGCTTTCACTATCTGGGTTCAGATGTGTATAAATCCTAAATGAATAGATAACCTGTTATTGTCATAATCATTGTTATTAGAGATTTTAATAAATTGTCAATGAACTAATCCATAGGATTTCTCCAATGCTAATACATGCTGAAGAAATAAGTAAGACTTAAAAGCCTTTCTGTTAATTTATTTTCCTACTAAATCCATTTGGATATCCCAAAAGTTAAATCCAAAAAAATGTTTGATTGATAGGAAGAAATGTGAGACCCATTGGGTAGATAATATGATTTCCCATGAAATGACACATTTTGATTCTGGAGGCTGGTTATTGGTTGAGGTCGGAAGCTTGTAATTCGCCTTTGTAACCAAAATGAAGGAATATTCTCTGAACTGACAGGTTTCCTAGTTATGATACTTCTATTCTGCAAGGAGAAGTGAAGGTGAATGGGAGGTATCATCGGGAAACAACAATTTTATGATTCTGGGGAAATGAAAGTAATAAGGGGAATACCAAGTGAAGGATTCTGTTCAAAAGTGGCTCCACTTTTAATCTTACAAGAAGGAGAGAAATGATTCTGCTCTGTGCTGCCTGAACCTGTCTAAATGGAAACAGGCTGTCCCATAAAATCAGCACGAATTCATACATACAACGGCTTTTGGAGATGGATTTGCTATCCTGTAGGGCCCTCTAGGGACCACACCACAATCTCCAAAGCTCATTTCAATCAACCCTGAGAGCAAGAGGTGAAATGATAATGTTTCAGGCCACGCAGGTCTTCAGCTCAATCTTGCCGTCAAGTGATTTTCTTCAATATGCTATTTAACTTCATTCACTAGGTGCAAAACAAATATTTGAGAGATGAAGGAAGGGAGCAGAGTCATATTTTCTTAAAGGATTATGAGTTTTTAGCTGACAGTAGCTGTCGGGGTCAGAAGTTTCATAATCGCTACAATCTCCTAATAACTTGCACTGTGGCTAAATCAGATTTGCTCTTCTACTGAAATGAAGGATTAGAGGAATGGCAGGTGCTGAAATGGCGATCTGATGTGAGCTTCTATTTTCTGCTGTTTAAGAGAGGGGAGGGTAATTGGCACTCTATGGAACGCGAAAGTGTCCAGTAGAACGTGGAATGTTGACAGCCGTGTGGAAATGGATCTGCCCTAATAGACGATTCTTTCTTGTACACAGGATGCTACTAACAAGCTATAAACTCTGGATAGTCTAAAAATTGGCGCCGCTACTACTTAGATCGCCATAACGGGACTCCTTAAGAATTAAACGGAGCTCTCTAGATTGCTGAATGACGACTTGGGATAGTAGAACTCGGCAACTTCTGACTTTCAAAGTTTTTGTTTGTTTGTTTGGCTCAGGGCTCAACAATCCTTTTATTTCACAGGAAAATGAAATTCTCACCTCCTTAAAATGGGGACAATTTTGCCCCCTCAAATAAACATAGGATAGACGAAAATCTTCGTTCTCTTGCTCTGGCTTCGGCTTGTAAATTTCAGTTCTTGTAATCTTTGTTGCAGACAATTTAAAAAATTCTAGCTTGGCTCTCTAGTAAGAAGTGGGTCTTTTGCATTGTAGATGCTTTAATGGGAACTAAAAAAATATTTATTGATTCATAATTTCGAAATGTGATGCCGGAGACTGGGGAAAATGAAAGAATAAGTGCTTCTTTTTAAAATAAAATAGCACTTAATAAAAAGTTAGTTTCCTTCCCTCCTTTCTCAGGGTGGGCATTAGTTCTGGGGTGCTCCTGTCATCCTGAAATACAGTAGTTCGAAGGAAATATTTTTCTTTCTGTGCATATATGTATGTTTGAATCTATGTAAGCCCCCTTCTGTGTTTTTAACTGATTCTGTTATTGGCAAAACAGTAATAGTAGACCTACAAGCTGCCACTTAATCAGGGTGGGTAATATTGGCACCAGATTGTAAAAAAGAATTGTGACTTCTTACTCTTTAATTCTTTCTATGAAGATTTCAGAGTAGCGGCTCTTAATCAACAGTTAAAAGAACAACTTTTATATTTTGATTTAAAAAGGAACAGCTAACTATACACTTCAACAATACTGACCCAATTTTTTTAAAAGATTGTTGAGAGGGCAGATCATTTGAAGTTGCCCTGGTGTGCATGGCAACGGTCTGTTTTTGCATATTTGTGTTATATACCTATCATGGAAGTAGAAGGAGAAGTTGAATTGGGTTTATTCAAACTAGAAATATTTATCGAATGCCTTCTGTTGTCTGTGTTGACCATACATCTAACTTGAACTCTTACTAGGTGCGTGGTAAAATTTTGATAAATGTCTGAAATTAATGTTACCCATGCATAGTGTCAGATGGAGTGTTGTGCTGAATGATTGGGAAATGTGGTGTAGATTAAGTACACGCTAGTAACAGAGTATTGGACTAGCTTAACCTCACACCACTGTCAAAGAAGAAAAGAATTTAGGGAGCAGGTGAAAACTAACTCCCAAGTAAATAAGAGAGTATTGTCAAGACAGTAAACTGTTGTACTCAGAAGGTGCTAAGGGCAACCTACTGAATAATTGCAGTAACTGAGGAAACCTTGGCTTCATACCATGATGCATTATGTATTAGAGAATTGATTATTACTGCAGAAATAAGTTACTGACTTTTTTTGTTGTTATGGGTTTCTAAGTCCCTCCAAGTATGTCACGGCTTTGCATATTTCCAAGAATAAATGGGATATGGATTCTATGTTCAAGAACCTAACAGACTGGCTAGGGAAGTAAGATACATAATAAATAGTTCTAATAAGGACAGGAAGTGAGACACGGCATGTGAAAAATAAAGTGTGACAGCCATGGTGTGCTGCACAGATATTCCTTCTGGAAGGAATCTGTTGGAGAGGAGTATAGTTAGCTAACGGGCTCCAGCTGCCACACCTTCGGGACCCACTGCAGAGATCTTACCAAGGCCATTCCCTTCCTGGCCAATGAATGACGACAGGGACCGGGTAGTGGAACTGAGCCATTCCTGCCCAACGCGAGACTCTAACAGGCAATCTTTGCTCTAGGGCTCGCCATCGGCCCGGAGACACTTTCTCAGAACTGCACGGGAGTCTAAGATTCTTCTACCCTATGCTCCTTCTCCCTCCTTCCTCCTCTTCTTTCCAGGTATCAGACTCGCATCCTGGTCTGCAGCCTTGGCTGCCACCTCTTGCCCTCTCCTCCTTACCTTTCTCAGGTGATTCTCCTAATAAATCTCTTGCATTTTTCATTCTATTTTGACATCTCTTTCCGGGAGGACCTGAACTGATATTTACAGAGAAAGCACTTTGACGATTTAGAAAAGAGATCAGTTCATTCATTTGTAGAGATTAGGAAAGACTACAGAGATAAAGGACCTTTTGAGCCCGGCCTCTTTATAAGGTAAATATGAGTAAAAATAAAATAAATTCTTTGGCGTATTTAAAAATAAGTATGGAGTGGTTTATAATAATGAAGTTTAGTGTCATTCATTAAGACCACTATAGTGACGCTCTGTTTATTTCAACACCAATTACGGCAAAATTCATCAGTGAGATTCCAAGAGGTATCTTTCCCACCAGGTATTCTGGTGGGTAGTTTCCATTACCTTCTTTTCTCCTCCTCTCCTTATTCTACAGATAAGGAAACGACAAAGTTCTGAAGTTACATAAATCACTAGAGCCAGCCAAACGACAAACGGAAGAAAAAAAGTTCCGCTAATGATCTCAGCCTGTGAAACACTCAACTGCCAGGCTGGGATTTATGTCTTCGAGAAAAGAAGCCATTAGTGTCTAGCACATCACTCTACATTAATTTTCCTAAAACATTTCCTCACTTTCTCACAAACTCCAGTGACTTTGCCTTGCCCATACAAGGTCCAGGGAATACTAGAGTCTCAAAGTGTTCCTCACCCCAAAAAAGGCAGAGGATGGGGAGTTCTATGGTTAAATAAGATCAAGAAACATTTTGTACCATATTCTATATGGGGGGCTTACCACACACATGCACGTGGAATGCTCTGAAAGTTTCAAAGTAAAAAAAGACATTCAACTTCATTTATTTCAGTGTTTCCTAAACTTATTTAATCAAGGAGTTCTTTTTTTTATTATTGAGGTATCATTGACATTACATAATGTAATGTATGACATAATGATTTGATATGTTTATAGTGCAAAATGATTGGCACACTAAGTCCAGTTAACACCCATTGTCATACATAGTTGCTGAAATTTTTTTTCTTGTCATGAGAATGTTCAAGATCCACTCTCCTGGCTACTTTCAAATATGCAATAAAGTATTATTAGCTACAGTCACCATGCTGTACATTACATGCCCACAACTTGTTCATTTTATAACTGGAAATTTCTACTTTTTGACCTCTTTCACCCATTTCTCCCACTCCCTACTCCTGCCTCGGGTGGGCACCAATCTGTTTTCTATATCCATGAGCTCGGTTATTTGTTCATTGTTTTTTAGATTCCACATATAAGCGAGACCATATGGTATTTGTCTTTCTCCGTCTGACATTTCTCTTTGCATAATGCCCTCAAGTTCCATCCCTATTGTTGCAAATGGCAAGATTTCATTCTTTTTTATGGCTGAATAATATCCTATTTTATATATACACCACTTTTTCTTTATCTATTCGTCCAGTGATGGACATTTAGGTTGTTTCCATATCTTGGCTATTGTAAATAATGCTGCAATGAACAGGCAGTGCGTATATCTTTCTGAATTAGTGTTTTCATTTTATTTGGATAAATATCCAGAAGTGGAATTGCTGCATCATATGGTAGTTCTATTCTTAATTTTTTGAGGAACCTCCATGCTGTTTTCTATAGTGGCAGCACCAATTTACATTCCCACCAACAACGCACGAGGGTTCGCTTTTCTCCACATCCTTGCAAACACTTGCTGTTTCTTGTGTTTTTTATAATGGCCATACTAACTGGTATGAGGTGATATCTCATTGTGGTTTTGATTTTCATTTCCCTGATGATTAGCAGTATTGAGCATCTTTTCCTATACCTGTTGGCCATTTGTACGTCTTCTTTGGAAAAATGTCTATTCAGATCCTCTGCTCATTTTTCAATCAGATTTTCTTTTTGCTATTGAGTTGTATGAGTTCTTTATATATTTTGGATATTAATCCCTTATAAGATATATGATTTGCAAATATTTTCTCTATTTAGTAGGTTGCATTTTCATTTTGTTGATGGTTTTCTTTCCTGCACAGAAGCTTTTTAGTTTGACGTAGTCCCAGTTGTTTATTCTTGTTTTTGTTGCTTTTGCTTTTGGTGTTAAATCCAAAAATCATTGCTGAGACCAATGTCAAGGAGCTTATCACTTATATTTTCTAAGAGTTTTATGGTTTCAGGTCTTACATTTAACTCTTTGATCCACTTTGAGTTGATTTTTGTGTATGGTGTGAGATAATGATCCAGTTTCATTCTTTCGCATGTGACTGTCTGGTTTTCCCAGCACCATTTATTGAAGAAACTATCCTTTTTCCATTGTATATCCTTGGCTCCTTTGTCATAAATTAATTGACCATATACGCATGGGTTTATTTCTGGGTCTCTATTTTGTTCCATTGATCTATGTGTCTGTTTTTATGCCAATACCACCCTGTTTTGATTACTATAACTTTGTAACATAGTGTGAAATCAGGGAGCGTGATGTCTCTAGCTTTGTCCTTTCTCGAGATCACTTTGGCTCTTTGGAGTCATTTGATCAAGGAGTTCTTGATTCAGCTACATCTAATAAATATCACACAGAATTAGTCTTTTTTGAGAAATTGTGGCTGAGAGAAGAAAGTAAAAACTTATTTCATGCATATATATATGTATACATGTATGCATATACATGTACATACATAGATGCATATATTTGTTTTATTTCACAAAAGCTTTGTTTTATTCTAATCATAAAATAAGACATTAATTAAAATTAATACTAAGAAATGCAAGAAAGAGAAGGTTAAAATCATCTCCTCACATCCCATCACCCTACACCATTTGCTTTTGGATACTTTCCTTTCTTATGTCTCTTTATATCCACACATGTATAGAACAATACTTACATACATAATACATACATACATAAATATCATACATGTTATTTAATCATGGGCACCTCCCTTTCCTTCTTTCCCTCCCTCCCTCTCTCTGCCTCCCTCTCTCTCCCTCTGTCTCTCCCTCCCTTTCTCTCTCTTTCTGTCACAAATACTGGCATTGCTCCCATCTCTCCTCACCACCACCTGTAACCAGCGTAACAAGCTGCTGTGTCACCTGCTGTACCTGCCCCCATGCTTTTGTATAAACATATACACAAATACAAAAACATATACACACACAAAAAAATTGTCAAAAGAATTTTTTTACTAAAATGGAGAATCATATTATATATATTTCCCCATATCTTAGTTTTCTCACTTAATAATACATTGAGAAAATCCTTCTGAGTTCATCATTTTTAATTGGCTTTGCATCGTACATGGTATGGAGGTATCAATATTTCTTTAACCATTTGCCTATTGATGGGTATTTACTTTCTTTAAAAAAACTTCTACAATATTGCTTAAAACTATCCTTAACATATATTCCTATAGACTTGCACTTATTTCTATGAGACAGCTGAGATGGATTCCAAGATTGGGGTTGCTAAAACAAATTTTATATATATATATATATTTATATTTATATATATATATACACACACACAAATTTTATATATATATATAAACACACACTTTGAACTTTAATGGATATTATCAGATTGCTTTTCAAAAGATTGTTGCAATTCATATTTCTACTGCCAAGTATAAGAACCTTTTTCCCTGTGGACCACCAGCAGTAGGTGTCTGCTCTTCCTCCTCGTAATTGCCAATATTATGGGGTATAGTGATATCTGTTATTTTAACTTGCATTTTCCTGTCTGCCAGGGCAATTGAACATATTTTTGCGTAATAGTTGTAGCAGATAATATTAGTGCCCTGCTATCTCTCCTCACTCTTAACCTTATCTGTAAAGGCCAGCTGGACTTTCAGCTGCCAAAAACTGCCTTTCTTTGTGAGAGGGTTTTCTTTGGTTGCTAGGATCCACTCTGCTCACGCGCAGGACAAGCCAAAATGCTGGAGAACTAATACTGGGAGCAATCTGCCACCAGCGATTGATGGGAGCTCTCTCACCTCTTGAGTGGGATAACTCTGAGGTACATGTCCACACTGTTTCTCGGAGTTCCCTGGCAACATTAAGCTCCAGTTTCTGACAATGGTGATTTACTTAATAGCATACCTTTTATTGGCTCCTTAACTGCCCCATCTTACTCTCGCACTCCCAAATACACCATTTGCACTTGACGCCTTGTCTCAGAGTCTTTGTCTTGGGGAACCTAGCCTAAAAGAACAGTCATTTGTATTGTCTTCTAGGAATTGACACTCGATATATTTTCTGGATTGAAGCTTGATTACCTGTGGTACAGGAGCTGGAGCTATCATAAAGATGAAAAGATGCAGCTGCTTCTAACGATGCCACCCAAGGCAGGGACGTACCTTGTCTTTTGCTTTCCTCCTGGTGCCCAGATAGTGTTCATAGCCTACCACTGGCTGAACCCAGCCAGACCGTTTGTCAAGGGAGACAGGAAAGCGCAGTTTTCAGGGCTCAGAAGAAGTAGCAGAAGGACAAGGAATGAAGTTGAGACCAAACAGACCCAGAACTGACACATGGCCAAAATTTATTTCTTCTGGATGGATAGCCCATTATGCTAGCTACATTTATTAAATAAATCATCTTTTCTCTTCAGTGAATTGAATGTTATATTAAACTCCCGTTATCTTATATTAAGCTCCCATTTAATATAAGCACTAGAAAGAGAGAAAAAAAATATATATATATACGTTTCCTCTAGGTTTTGAACTTTATTGCTATGAATATATCTAAGACTTTCTTAAAATGATTTTGATGTCTTCCTTATCTGTTTGTTTTTTTGACTATTTTTGGTGAGGAAGATTGGCTCTAAGCCAACATCTGTTGCCAATCTTCCTCTTTTTCCTTGTGGAACATTGCCACTGAGCTAACATCTGTACCAATCTTCCTCTATTTTGCATGTAGGATGCCACCACAGCATGACTTGATGAGCCGTGTGTGGGTTCCTGCCCAGGATCCGAACTGGAGAACCCTGGGCCACTGAAGTGGAGCACATGAACTTAACCATTGTACCACCGGGCTAGCCCCTTCCTTATATGTTTTGCATGTTTTCTTTCTCAGTCTTAATCTTGTATATTTTTGTTTTCTTTTATTTTTGGAAGCTCTTTATTTTGTTTTATTTTTTAACAGTTTTATTGAGGTGTGATTGTTATACAAAAAACTGCATCTATTCAATGTACACATTTGATGAGCTTGAACACATAAACACACCCAGGAAAGCATCACCACAGTCAAGGTAATAAACATATCCATCACCTCCAAAAGTTTCCTTGTATTCCCTCCCCTTTTTTGTGGCAAAGATACTTAGCCTGAGATCTACTCTCTTAACAAACTTAGTGTACGATACTGTGTTAACTGTAGGTACTAAGTGGTACAGCAGATCTCTAGAACTTATTTGTCTTACGTAACTGAAACTTCATACCCATTGAACAACAATTATCCATTTCTCCCCGCTCCCTCCAGCCCCTGCTCACCACCAATCTACTCTCTGCTTCTATGAGTTTGGCTATTTCAGAGACCTCGTATAAGTAGGATCATGTAGTATTTGTCCTTCCATGACTGGTTTATTTCATTTACTATAATGTCCTTCAGGTTCATCCATGTTGTTGCACATGTCAAGATTTCCTTCTTTTCAAAGGCTAAATAATATTTCACTGTATGCATATTTTCTTTATCCATTTATCCATCAATGGACATTTAACTTGTTTCCATATCTTGCTATTGTGAATAATGCTGCAATAAACTTGAGTGTTAATATCTCTCTAAGAAACTGATTTCAGTTATTTTGTGTAAATATCCAGAAGTGGAATTGCTGGATCTTATGGTAGTTCTATTTTTAAATTTTTTTTTTGAGGAAGATGAGCCCTGAGCTAACATCTGCTACCAATACTCTTCTATTTTGCTGAAGAAGACTGGCCCTGAGCTAACATCCATGCCCATGTTTCTCTACTTTATATGTGGGACACCTGCCACAGCATGGCTTGACAAGCGGTGCATAGGTCCACACCCAGGATCCAAACTGATGAACCCTGGGCCGCCAAAGTGGAACATGTGAACTTAACTGCTGCACCACCAGGCTGGCCCCTATTTTTAAATTTTTGAGGAACTTCCGTATTGTTGCCATAGCAGCTATACCATTTTACATTCCCTCCAACAATGCACAAGAGTTCCAATTTCTTAATTTCTTATCAGATATATGGTTTGCAAATATTTTCTCCCACTTTGTAGGTTGCCTTTTCACTTTGTTGATTGTTTTCTTTGCTGTACAGAAGACTTTTAATTTGATGTAGTTCCACTTGTCTAATTTTGGTTTTGTTGCTTGTGCTTTTGGTGTCATATCCAAGAAATAATTGCTAAAACCAGTGTTACAGTTTTCTACCTATGTTTTCTTCTAGGATTTTTATAGTTTTAGGTCTTATGTTTAGGTCTTTAATCCCCATTACGTTGATTTTTGTGTATGGTGTAAGATAAGGATCCAATTTCATTCTTTGCGTTTGGATATCCAGTTTTCCCAGCATCATTTGTTGAAGAGACTGTCCTTTCTCCATTGAGTGTTCTTGGCACCCTTCTTGATTAGTTGACTGTATATGTGTGGGTTTTTTCTGGGCCCTATGTTCTTTTCATTGGTCTATATGTCTGTTTTTATGCCCGTACTATACTGTTTTAATTACCATAAATTTGTAACATATTTTGAAATCAGGAAGTGTGATGCCTCCAGCTTGTTCTTCTTCTGAATATTACTTTGGCTATTTGGAGTCTTTTGTGGTTCCATGTGAATTTTAGGATTTTTTTCCTATTAAAAATGCCATTGATATTTTAATAGAGATTGCATTGAATCTATATATTGCTTTGTGTAGTATAAACATTTTAACAATATTAAGTCTTCCAATTCATAAATACAGGATGTCTCTCCATTTATTTGTCTTCTTGAATTTCTCTTCAATGATTTTAGTTCCCAGTGGATAAGTCTTTTACCTCCTTGGTTAAGTTTATTCCTAAGTATTTTATTTCTTTTTGATGTTATTGTAAATGGGATTGCTTTCTTAATTTCCTTTTCAGATAGTTCATTGTTAATGTATAGAAAAGTAACTGACTTTTATATGTTGATTTTTGTATCCTGCAACTTTACTATTTTATTAGTTCTAACAGCGTGTGTGTGGAGTCTTTAGGACTTTCTGCTTATTAGATCATGTCATCTACAAACTGAGATAATTTTACTTCTTCCTTTCCAATTTGGATGTCTTTTATTTCTTTTTCCTGCCTAATTGCTCTGGCTCCAACTTGCAGTACTACATTGAATAGAAATGGCAAGAGTGGGCATCCTTGCCTTGTGCTTGATGCTAGAGGAAAAGCTTTTAGTTGTTCACTGTTGAGTATGAGGCTAGCTGTGAATTTTTCACAGAAGGCCTTTATTATGGTGAGGTACATTCCTTCTATACTTACTTTGTCGGGAGTTTTTTTCATGAAAGGATATTGAATTTGTTGAAATTTTTTTTGCATGAAATTAGATGATCGTGTGATTTTTATCTTCCAATTTATTAATGTAGTATATCAACATTAATTGATTTGTGTATGTTGAACCATCCTTGCATCACAGAGATAAATTCCAGTTGGTCGTGGTGTATGATCCCTTTTACGTGCTGTTAAATTCAGTATTTTGTTGAGGACTTTTGCATCTATGTTCATCATCAGGGATATCGGCCTGTAGTTTTCTTTTCTTGCAGTGTCTTTGTCTGGCTTTGGTATCTGAGTAATGCTGGCCTCATAAAATGAGTTTGCAAGTATTTCTTCTTCAATATTTTGGAAGCATTTAAGAAGTGGTGGTGTTAATTCTTTAAATGTTTGGTAGAATTCACCAGTGAAGTCATTTGGTCCTGGGCTTTTCTTTGTTAGGAGGTTTTTGATTATTGATTCATTCTCCTTATGGATTACTAGTCTGTTCAAGTTTTCTATTTCTTTGTGAGTCAATCTTCGTAGGTTGTATGTTTCTGGGAATTTATCCAGTTCTTCTAGGTTATCCAATTTGTTGGCATAATAATTGTTTATAATAGTATCTTATCCCGATCCTTTTTATTTCTCTGTCATCAGTTATAATGTCCGTTCTCTTTCTTGATTGCGCTCGTGAGAGTTTGTCTGTTTTCTTGGTGTTTTGGAATAACTGGCTTTGGGATATATTCAACCTATTATTAAGGTTTTTTTTATTTCTTTTGTTATCTTAATTCCTTTTTCTGCTATTTTGTTTTTTATTTTGTTTCTAATTTCTTAAAACTCGCATTACATTTCTTTATTTTTTCTGTAATCATGAAGGTATTTGTGCAGGAAAATGCTAGTTCATCAGGTTTGGCTGCTCAAACTGCACATTTTCAAGAATGGCCTTTCTTTAGGACTGGCCCTTGGCTGATTCTTGGGAGATGAGCACTGAGCCCTTAGATTATTTGCTTGATCAGAGTGTTTTTGCGTGCCTGAGGCCTTAGGCCACATGGTATCATTTTAATCAAATACTTTATGCTAACAATGTGATTTTTTGGTGAATGCCTACTTTTGCTCTGAGGGCTAGTATCTGAATAGCTGAGGTCAGTCATGCAGACACTCTGTGCCTATGTTTCTGACCCCCCCCCCCCCCAATAAAAACCTTGGCCACCAAGGCTGAGGTGAGCTTCCCTGGTTAACAACACTTTGCATGTGCTATCACACATCAGTGCTGGGAGAATTAAGTGTTTCCGTGTTACTCTACTGGGAGAAGATACCTGAAACTTGCACTTGGTTTCTCTTGGACTTCATCCCATGAATCTTTTCCCTTTGCTGATTTTAATACATATTTTTTTTCTGCGATAAACCATAACTGTCAGTATAATGGTTTTTCTGAACCCTGTGAGTCCTAGTGAATCATCCAGCCTGAGGGTGGTCTTGGGGACCTCCAAGGCAGCATTAAAAGTTATAATTTTCCGCTGAGTACAGTTTTCACTGTGTTCCAGAGGCTTTAGAATGCAGCGATCTTCTTTCCATTGCTTTCTCTATAGTTCATGATTTCATTTTGATTGTTCTCTTCTATCCAAGCTGTATTTAGAAGTGAATTTTTTATTTTCTGAGTAATAGAGGCATATTTTTATTTTGTATCTATTTTTTGGATTATGATCAGAGAACATGGTCTTTAAAATTTCAGCTTTTGAAAATATGTTAGTTTTTTCTCTTTATAAGTACATTCATAATCAAACATCATTTCTTTATTATTATATGAAAACAAGACACTATTCCTTTATATTTGAGATATTCTGTTTCTCCACTGCTTTCCTCCACGTGCCAGAAAGAAGATACGCTTGCAATACTTTTAGTTTTACTTAACCCTCTCCCATTCCCTCAACTCCTAAATTTTGCTGAATTTATAACTTTTTGCACAAGACTGTTTTTAGTATTTCACTCACAGTGTGTGAAAGAAAGAAACTTTGTGCTATATATGGATCAGATCTATCAGAGGCAACTTGAATTACTTCTATAGCTGTTAGGAAGAGAACTGGTGGGAAAAAAGAAAAGCTTTCTGAAAAACAGGAGAACTTGCAGTGTGTTGGATTCATTATCCCAAGGCCAGAGAGTTCACATCCTGAGTGGTAGGCTATTCTTCACAAGTCTGATGAGTTAATTTACAGCCGAAGTGAGCAAAATCAATTTCCTATAATAGTGTTTTCAAGCTTTGTGGTTAGACTATTATATTTACAAGCCTGATTGTCAAATACTTATATTTCTCAAGAAGTCTTGCTTTTTCTCACAACCATCGGTAGATTTAAGGATAGCATCTGTAACTGAGCTAGTTTAATGCAAAGACCATGGACCCTTCTAGGTAGTTTCTAGAACTGTTTCTTTATTTGTTTGTCTCTTTAGAGTACCGTGGTAGTCAACAGGATGTAAATATTCTTCATTCCTCTCTTTCCTGTCTTTCTGAGAAAGGTAATGTTAATATAACTCTTGAAGACTTAAGTCATCAAAATTAGTTTTCTCTCAAGTTTTCTCACCAAATAAAATTGTAAATTAGATTTCTATAACTAAGGTCAGTCTAATTTCGAATCTTCATATTCTACCATTCTTCATTTAGATTTAATGATTTATAAACTTCAAGATTCATTACTGACCATTGTTTTCTCTTTTCATCTTTCTTCGTCTTTTGATCTCTGTGAATATTTTGTTGTTTGGCCAGAAGTTTTTTTCTTGAATATTGTCCTTTCATGAGGTGTATGGAATCTATTTTCAGAATCTTTGCATATTCATAAGTAAAAGGTTTTTATTTTCCTTGATGGGTGAGTGACATCTTAGATGGATACATGTTTCTTAGATTGAAGGGTGTTTTCTTTTCCCGTTAGACTGCAGATGTCCATCATCTTCCATGTTCATTCTACAGATAAACTTAATGCCAATAGGGTGTGTGTATGTGTGTATATAAATCACTATATTTCCTGTCTAGAATCTTGTAAAAATTTATTTTTAGCTTTAGGACTCAGGAATTTTGACAAGATATCCATAGGGATGCCTCCAGAACTCTTAATTGTTGAATTCTAGACTCAGTTGATGTGGTAGACAGAATAATGGCCCCTCAAAGTTGGCCTAGTCCCCAGAACCTCTGAATATGTTGTGGGGGAATTAAAGTTATAGATGTAATTAAGGTTGCTAATCAGCTGACGTTGGGATGGGGAGATTATTTCCCATTATCTAGATGGTCCCAGTGGAATCACAAGGGTTCTCATAAGTGAATGAGGTGGGCAGGAGGGTCAGAGTCATGCAAATATTGAAGATGCTATTGTGCGGCTTTGAAGGTACGTAGCCTTTGAATGAGCCAAGGAATGTAAGTGGTCTCTAGAAGCTGGAAAAGGCAAGGAAACGGATTTTCTTCTAAAGCCTCCCAAAGGAATTCAGTCCTGCAGAGCCCTTGATTTTATCCCAGTGAGACCTATTTTGGACTTCTGACTTCCAGAACTATAAGATAAATTCATGTTGCTAAAAGCCACTAAGTTTGTGATAATTTGTCACAGCAGCAACGAAAATCTAATGCAGTTGATCTGGCATCAAGAGGAAAAATGCCTGGGGCCTCGAGTGGTTAAGTTCGCGCGTTCTGCTTCAGCAGCCCAAAGCTTCGCCAGTTTGGATCCTTGGCGTGGACGTGGCACCGTTCATCAAGCCATGCTGAGGCAGCATTCCACATAGCACAACCAGAAGGACCTACAACTACAATATACAACTATGTACTGGGGGGCTTTGGGGAGAAGAAGAAGGAGGAAAAAAGAAAAGATTGGCAACAGATGTTAGCTCAGGTGCCAATCTTTATCAAAATAAATTAAAAAATATATAAAATTTTTTTAAAAAAGAGGAAAAATGTCCCGCCTAAGCTTCCTTTTATTGGCCTGGTCTCAGGCTTTGCTTGCATCTTCTAGGCCTGCTCATGACTAGCAGGTGCCAGGCTGTGCAGAAACAGCTGGAAACTTGAGTCAAGAGGGGAGAAGAGCAGGAAAGCACTCAGGGGGCCATCTTGCTAAGCTCCTCCTCACTCACATCTTCAACCATGTACCTGCCATTTCTAACACAATACCTTCACCTTATCTCTAGACTTCATGTCTCCGATAAAACAGGAAAACTTACTATTCTTTTTTCTTTGTGTCATTTGTTTGAATTTTAATATTTATTAGGTTATAAAAGTGGAGGTTGCAGGCAAAAGAGAAAGAGAGAAAAAAGAACTAGATCTGGAAAATAAACAAAGCCACAGTCAGGTACTGCTTTTGTTGTCTGGGAGGGAAAACTAAGAGAACCATGGGTCGGAGAGATTTGACCTTCCCTGAATTCTACAGGCGAGGAGGTAAACAAGCAAATTAGTGAGAATTCCCCAGAGTACATGACCTAGAGTACACCCAAGAGTAGGCCGAAGAAAAGAACCGACTGGATGGGGATAAAGCCAAGCCTGAGGCTTCCAGTTGGTTGTTATTAGTGCTGCCAAGTGGATGCTGACTCCTCGTGATCCTGCGGACAGCAGAGTGGAACCCTGCCCGGTCTTTTTGCACCATCCCCTCACTTTCTGGTGCTGTATCAGGCAATGCTATTCCTAGGGTTTTCACGGCTAATTTTTCCAGAATTAGGTGGTCAGGTCCTTCTTCCGAGTCTGTTTAGTCTCGAAGCTCTGCTGAAACCTGTCCACCATGAGTGACCCTGCTGGTGTTTGAAATCCCAGTGGCAGAGCTTTCAGCATCACAGCAACATGCAGCTGCCACAGTATGACGCCCGACGGGTGGGTGGTGTGGTTCCCTGACCCAGAAGTGAACATGGGCCGAAGTGGTGGGAGTGCCAGATCTTAACCACAGGACCACCAGGGCTGGCTGAGACTTCCAGTAGGGGAATTAAAAAGCGTCAGACTAAATTAAGCAGTCTGGCACACCAGTTTGAATTTAGAATTTGCTTGTTAATTAGAAGCCTTGCTCTATTTGGCGATAATTACTGCTGACTGGAGAATTTATAAATGCAGTAGTACCCTTTTTAACGGAGGAAATTCACTTAAAGAAGAAAATGCACTTCTCTATCAGAAGTATGTATTACCATGGACAGAAATAAGATAGAAGGCATAGGAATGTGTTTCAGGATGTCAGATTGAAGGAAAACAGCAGTTTAAGAAATATAAGTGAGTGGGGCCAGCCGGGTGGCGCAGCAGTTAAGTTCGCACGTTCTGCTTCTCTGCGGCCCAGGTTTGCCGGTTCGGATCCCGGGTGCGGACATGGCACCGCTTGGCAAAAGCCATGCTGTGGTAGGCGTCCCATGTATAAAGTAGAAGAAGATGGGCATGGATGTTAGCTCAGGGCCAGTCTTCCTCAGCAAAAAGGGGAGGATTGGCAGTAGTTAGCTCAGGGCTAATCTTCCTCAAAAAAAAAAAAAGAAAAATGTAAGTGAAGTAACATTAAATGCTCATGAGAGAATAAAATATGTATTGGGGAGATTTTGTTTGGAGGGGAGAGATGGTGTATTGCATAAAAGGAGACAAGGCTGCTAGAGATGGGCCAAGGCTAAATGAGCTGGGAGGGGTCCTGTCTGAGTCTGAGAAGCAGTGAGAGCTGGTTAGAGCCACAGGGTCAGCAAACTATGGCCCTTGGGCCCAGTCGGCCTACTTGTCATAAGTAAAGACTTACTGGCACACAGCACGCTCATTCTTTTAGGTGTCGCCTGTGGGTGCTTAGTGCTATAATGACAGAAGTGAAGAGTGCCTCAAACACTGTATGGCCTGCAAAGGTGCAAATATTTGCAACCTAGCTCTTTACAGATGTTCCCTGACCTCTTAGTTGAGGAAGGTCTCTGGTGGTAGCTCTCAATAGAAACACTGAGATTAGCTGTGAGGTCCCTCATGAGTAAGTTGTACCTAGTAACAGTTTAGTTGCCCAAGGTCACAAATGATTTACCTTTAAAAATATAAAATAGAGTAGCTTTAAGGTTGTCCCCATGAACAGCACATTAGAGCTTTCTTTGGGGAAGAATGAGATAGTTACAGGTACAAGCAGAATTCCGTGTTTCTGGGAAACACTGAGAGTGAGGTACGTAGTGCATACAACTCACATCCATCATGAATGTCACCTGAAAAGACAAAATGGAAAACTGCTTACTGAGAGAAGCCTGTGTTCAGGGTTCGGGGAATTTTTTTTTTTTTAATGTTTTAAAGGTGTTCATGATGAAGAGACCTGGACCTTTCTCTTGCAGCAACACGAGCTGGCCTCCTTCAGCTCTGATGGACGGCCTTTTTGACCTCCTTTCCCATGAGAGTCCATCAGAAATTTAACATCAGGTTTTCCTTTGCACCACTTGTAAAGTAGTTTTTATTCATTTTGCTTAACATGATTTCAGGAGTCTCTTGGTGTTTTACCCTTTTTGTTGGAAGTTGGGGTGGTGAGGGTGGAAGGACGATGGGGGTGGGAGGAGGCACAGGATGACAGATTTAAAGAAAATGCACTTCAGGTTGAGCAGACATTTTAGAGTGAATTGCTTTCTGCCAGAATCTCTACTTGGCTTTATGTTGGAATCTTCCTAATTTGGATAGTAGGGAGGGAATGAAAAGACCAACAGCACAGTGGGAGCCTGAAAAGTGGAATGCCGTGAAGTTTTCTCAAGGTGGAAATGGGAAGGTGCTGAAGGCAGAGATGGGGTCCAGGGAGAGAAATTTGGAGATGTAATTTTATGAAGGGCTGACCTGTTTAACTCCAACTGGACCAGGGCAAACAGAAGCTTTCAGTCAAAATACACCCTCATCTACAAAGCAGACTCTCTGCTTTACAGGACTTGGAAAGATACTTGGGTTTGTATCTTTATAACCTTCCTTTTTTTTTGGTATACGTAAATTCCAAGTGTCTTAAAGGCTAGGGATTCTATCCTGTCTCGTGTCAAATGCATCTGTCCTAGTGCCTGCCAGCATTTTTCATACGGCACTCAATGAATTAATTAATTAATGGATTAATTACTCAATTGCAATTAATCACAGAAGCCTCACAAATGATCGTTTAAGCAGAGTGAGTAATGCTGGTCCAGGCAGTTAATATAGAGAAAAGACTTCATTCCTTAGAGAGAGGGGAGGTTACTACCTCATTTGTGAGAACTGGAATATTTTTGGGTGTTCACCTCTATAAACGTATGGTTCCAAATTTTCCCTTAAACTTCGAGTCTAAGAAAGGCAAAAGTAAGAACTCAATATATTTTTTGAGTTCACATTAGCAATATTTGAGCGATCCTGGAGGGCAGGGTCTTTGACTTATTCACTGTGTATCCCCAGCACTTAAAATATTGTCTAGCACACAGTAGGGACTAAGAAAGTTTTGAATCTACTCATGGATTTTTTTCTTGTGATTTTCTTATTATAGCTTTAACATTTTGAGTTGAATATTTAGATTTTCGAATGTCTTCCTGTAACCACAGAGAACTCCTTACTGGATATTAATATGCATATCAAATTTCAGATGCTAATAAAACAAGAATGGAGAAGCAGACGCTATATTTGATTTCACAATAAAGCTTGCATTTACTGTCTTTGCTTTATTATGTTTCATCTTACTTTTATTCATTTTGCTTTCAATTCAAAGATATCCTTTCCAGTGTTTATTTTCACAGGGGAGCCCATGAAGTTTGGGTAGTTATTGCTTATTTAGGGAAAAACAAGCAACAACTACAATACACAACAGATTGCTTAATTTACACAGCAAGGATCTGGTGTAAAGAGAGAGTAAGTAACACATCCAAGGGCATTTAAATAAGTCATGGGGATGAGGTCCAAAAAATAATTTCCACAGGCTTCCAAGGAATCTTTACTATGCCCCATTTTTCTTTCTTTAACAGGAAATAAGTATTTAAAAGTGGAATTGAGGGGTGGCCTGGCGGCTCAGCGGTTAAGTATGCACCTTCCGCTTAGGCGGCCCGCGAGTTCGCTGGTTCGGATCCTGGGTGTGGACATGGCACCGCTTGACAAGCCACGCTGTGGTAGGCGTCCCACCTACAAAGTAGGTGGAAAAAAAAGTGGAATTGATAATGTGATTAGTATTTTATGAGTAGTGTCATCCTGTCTGTTTGGTAGGAGAGAAATAGGACAACCTTCACGGGTTTTTTTCCTCTTTTTTTTTTTTTTTTTGAGGAAGATTAGCCCTGAGCTAACATCTGCCGCCAATCCTTCTCTTTTTGCTGAGGAAGACTGGCCCTGAGCTAACATCATGCCCATCTTCCTCTGCTTTATATGTGGGACGCCTACCACAGCATGGCTTGTCAACTGGTGCCGTGTCCTCACCGGGATCGGAACCGGCGAACCCCGGGCCGCCGAAGCAAACATGCGCACTTAACCACTGCGCCGCTGGGCTGGCCCCAACACTTCACATTTTTAAACGTCTTTTGAAAGGGTTTGAAATAAATGGATTTCATAGCTTTGATCTACTATAAGTAATGGATATTTTAGGGTTGTGTGGAAGGACTGATGCGTACCATGGCTAAGCGTGCAGAAGCAAAATTCCTTCATAGTCATACATAGTGTTAGTTTGCCTCCAAATCTGACATACCCATCAACCTGAGATTTTTATATTTATAGTTCAAAATAGCTGGAAGGAACAAAATCAACAAAGAGATGGAGATAACTCTGGTATGATCGTGTCTTAGTTTTAGACCAATGAGTGGGAATGACCTCAGATTTAAAAATAAACAGTAATAAGGAGAACACTTTTTAACATTAAATTGGAGACCTTAGGATGAATTCTTAAAAACTAATAAAAATTCTCATTTCCTTTAATAGAAAGTTATTAGATGCTTATATTTCTAAGTAAAAGATTACAATGTTCTTTTACTGAGTATTTGATAATCTCCAACTCAGCTGTTTTAGGGATCTCTAAATAAATTGGAAATTTGAGTCCTATCAAGATAATGGTCTTTCTCCATCTGCAAAATGCAGAGTCTGAAGGAACTGTAAATATCATCTCATTCAAACTTTGAAATTCATTCATATAAACTTTAAATTAAAAAATCGCTGTAAATGGAATGGAGCTGAAGTTTAAAGAAGCAATTAGAGGATTTGGAGGAGAGGCAGGAAACAGCTATTTTGACTGAGCCAGTTTCTCTTTGAATAATGCTATAATTTGGGTTTAGTCTTCTGGCAATGTGGTTTATTATGCAGTATGCTTTAAAGCTTTCTCAAAATATTGAATATTTTTATGGAGTTCTTGATGCGCTGACTATAGATTATATCACGGTAACATGGTTTTTACTTCTCAGGTTAAAATGAAAATCTTTTATTCTTGAAGAAAGAAAAATTGGTCATATTGATCCTTTTTGACTTGTGCCATAAGCCCTGCAGCATTGCGGTAAAACATGCTTGCTTCTCTTTTTTGTATTAGGAGTTTTTTGATAGAAAAATGCCTGTAATTATCCAGCTAATTGAGCAGCAGTGAGTTCTGATTGGAAATGAGGCCGCCCAGCCCTGTCATGTGCATTTGATAAGCAATAATTGCCCTCCTGGCACATCACCTCTGCTGAACGGGTTTTATCTCATTTCTGGGGTGCTTTATGTACCACGATCACATGGAACTGGAAAGGGACCGAAAACTTTGCCTGCCTGCGCAGATGAACCTCTCTATCCTTGATCATTTAAACCTCGATTCCTCGTTAATTTCCTTCTGTGAGTTTTCACTCTTCAGTGGATCGTACATGAGAGTCTATTCTTTTTGATTTGTTGGTCGTCAATAATAATGAGACATTTATAGGTGCGTGGAATGTTGCTGTTTTCACAGTGATTTTACATATGTCATTACCGCAACTGCCCATTGGGGTGCTCGTCTCCATTTTGCAGAATGGGAAGCCACAACTTGGCGAGGTTGGAGACCTCCATGTCAACCCCGCAGCTGATGAATGGCAGAGCCAGGATCCCTGTTGGACTTCTGGCCTTAAGGCTCTTAGAACTGTCTCATCCTACATATTGACTTTTTAAGATGCTCACCATAAAAAGCCGGCAATGATAATCTATGTTAATTGTTACAGATGTTGGACTGAAACTTCAATTTTCTAGAAGCGTTTCCTCTAAAGGACCACTGCTATACCATAAAAGAAGGTTCTATTTCATCTTTCAGTGTAAGCCAGGAACTAGAAGTCTTCATCCCAGAGATTCTCCAGAAGACCCTAAATTCTTTGAACCACAGAAAAGCTGTCCTGAGGAGAACGAACAAGCCACTGGAGAGATTAGTTTGATGTAGAAGGATAACAGTATAATTTGCTGACTTTTAAACTACCACATTAGCAAGCCAGGCACTAAGCTGATTACGCCTCCAGCACCGTGGTGTGCCATTGGAGATGGAGGCCCCCCGCTAGCTTTCTGATTTCCATTCTCCTGCTTCAAGAGTCTGCATTTTCCCCAATGCAGGGGTGGATCATTTCCTGTCTGGGAACACAGCCGACTAATGCTGTGCCCTTTTGTGCTTGATAGTCCCATAAAAGGGACTTCCTCTCTCCTGCCACTAAACTCCCTTTTTTGTTAAGGAGCATCTAATATCTAGATTGTTGTGATAAATGCACACTTTGCCCATGTTGAACTGCGTGCATCTTTTTGAAAAGGCGTTTCGCCATTGTAAAGTCCCCCGACTTACTCAGTTGTTCATGTAATTATGTGTAATAAATGTTGGCTGATTGAGTGGCAGTTAATCGAAGACTTTCCAGCTCCTCATGGCAAGCACCAATTTAAGAAATTTTGAGATTTAGAGGGACCCTTCTGAAATCAACTCTGCAGCCTCCAAAAGTGAGGTCAAGAGAAGTCAGTTCACACTGCTTTCTTCTTCCAAAGGAATGTTTACTTATCCATGAGTGTTCTTAACAAAGCATGCACCCATTTGAGATGACTCTCCTTGACATTTTTAACTTGTGAAAGCATATCTTGCAGAATTGATGTCTTGACATTAATTTCTAGGAAATATCAGCTCTGAAACTGGTTACACCCCAGACTCCACAGAGCAAAACAAAAGTAAAAATGAAGGAGGCAATTGGTGAAAGGATTCCTTAAGTAATCTATATCAGAAACTATCATGCAAAAAACCAACTGAACTTCTTTGAAAGCTCTGAAGCTGACCCCAAGACGACTAGAGATTTATATTCCCTAGAGTCCTAAATTAAAGCAGAAAGGGTGGAAAAGAAATCTGACGAAGAACAGTTTACCAGTTTGCCAGAGACAGAAAACCAATATTTTTTAAATTTTATTATCCATTCTGAAAATCTTGAGCAGAATTCTTTTGCAAAATGATCATTCTGTTCTGACAAAAATCCATTTCCAGGAACCACATCAAGTCCATGAAATTCAGAGATGAACTTTTTTTCACATCTGTACCAATCTTTGTCTATTTTGTATGTGGGATGCCGCCACAGCACGGCTTGATGAGCAGGGTATACGTCCATGCCAAACGGGATCCAAACCTGTGAACCCTGGGTTGCTGAAGCGGAATGTGCAAACGTAACCAGTACGCCGCCGGGCCGGCCCCAGAGATGAACTTTTTTTTTCAGCCTTCAGATTACAGTCACCGAATTTACTCTGCCCGTTAAGTGAAAGAAGAAGAGTAAGGAGTCATATCTAGTAAGCCCTCACTTGAGGCTGGCCTGCGCTAGGTGCTTCTATATGCCTTTGTGTATAAAGTGAAGAAGAAGCCTTGAAGGAGGAGAGCAAAGAAAGATGACTTGGAATAACCAGACTGCAAAATGCCTGCTTGGGTTTACAGCTTTATTGCAGGGTAAAGTTTATGATCGTAAACTAAAGAACAATCTTTCATATTCTACCCCTCTCTAAAATACAATTTCGATTTAGACAACTAATGGTCCTTCAAATGTCTCATCAAGGAAGCTGAAGAACGTGTTTGAAATGTGGAGTTGTTTTCCTTTCTTTTTTCCAGGTAATAAACACCTTGACATTCAGGAAATGCAGTTCTAAATTTACTAAGCACATAGCACTTTTCAACTATGCTCACAGTATTGTAAGGTGCCGGTCGTGTACATAAATATATCTTATTGAACAGATTTTAATTTACTAGTGTGGCAGTACATTTTTAGCAAGGGACATAATGCCTGATTCACAGAGAATGAAGTCACATTTAAATTAAAAATTTTAAAAGAAGGATAACTACTTTTCAATTCCCTACCTTACCTTTCTTGCTGTCTCATTTACATTGCACAATTAGGAACTATGATTTGAATTGTGTTCATTCAGCTCATCATAAGAATGTTGGCAGTAGCTTTAGCAAAGAAGAAAATGCAAAGGGGATGCTAGTCTCTTGTATGGCTAGTCATGGTCTTAGTGGCAAGTGACAGAATTCGACTATGGTTATCTTAAACATAAAGGGAATGTATTGGAATTACAGGAGAGTTGGAGGACCAGACTTGGAAAACAGCCAAGAAACACAGAAGCGTGGGGGAACTAGACAGTAGGAACCATAGAAGAGGTCATACCATAGTCTAGTCCACAATCATCAATGATGGGGCCATGACTATGAACTCTATCCTTCTGTAGCCTAGTCCACAATCATCAATGATGGGGCCATGACTATGAGCTCTGGCCATCCCTCTGTGGCCTAGTCCACAATCATCAATGGTGAGGTGGTGACCTGAAGTCCAAGGAGAGTCTTGGCTCCCTGACTGCTTCATGGTAGAGAGAGGAATGATCTGGTCATGTAGTCTTCAGTAGAAAGATTTCCATAGTTTGGGATATTTCCTGAAAGAGAGGATAGGGTGCTATTAGGAGGGTAGTTTGGATGTTGGACAACCCCTTGGATGGCATATGTCCCCAACATTCAAGGACAAGCTGATCTAAAATGGAGAATATAATATAGTCTTACACTTCATCTTATCTCTTTCCACCCATATGGCTACTTAAAATGAAAAGAAGAATCTTGGATATTATCAAGTTCAAAGTCTTCGTTTGCCAGTTAAAGTGAGACTCTGAGAGGTTGTGTCTTGCCCAACGTCACCTCCAGAAGGGAACAGCGTCAGGACTTGAGCCCACGTCTTCTGAGCCCACAAACAGTGCCCTTATCAGTCGGTCATGCTGATCAAGTCACAGCCACCCACTGTTAGGCTGCAATCTTAGTCGTGAATACATGGAGCATTTTCTCTGGCTCACCTAAATAGTACTCTTTGCTCTACAAAGCTCATAAATTCCCAGAGAGTGAGGACACCTGAGTTTTGTTTTTTGTCAACTCCATGGTCTTAAACAAGTTATTTAATCTTTCTAAACCTCTATTCCTTTATCTGTAAACAATGCAAATATATGCATCCTTCCTATTTTATGGCATTGTTGTATAAAATAATTGTGATAATACATAACAGAAATATTCTGTATACTTTAAAAACTTGCATGCAAGTAAAAATATTTTAAAATACAATTAAAGCGATTGTATTGACTGGTTACAATAATAATAATTTTTAAAATCCTGATTCACCGTTACCCTGTGACCTAGAGATAGGGCCATAATTCTCGTCTCTGTTTTGTAGTTTACTAGGCCAAGGATATTAATTGATTTGCCTCAAATGCCATGTGTCTAGTTAGAAAAGTCAGAAAAATGAGGAATTTTAGAACCCAAGCCTCCTGAGTCAGACTATAGTCTTTTTCCCGTTGATATTAATATTGCTGCACCAAATTGGTGTTCTCTTGCCCGATGCACATAAAAAGCCAATTAATTGTGGCATCAGCTTTTAAGAAAAGAAACTAGCTTTATTTTGTGAGATTGATCTGTAAGGAGACAGGGCATATGCCTTCAGAGCTGTCTCCCCAATCCAGGGCTTGGGGCACAATTTATGGGATGAAGGGCAGGGTCATCTGAAGTGTGGAGACAGATGATTGGTGGGAAGGAGAATGAAGTAACTGATGATCTGCACAATTGTAGTCAAGCTTCACGCCTCTTCACAGGCCGCAAGTTCACAAAATGGCAGCGTTAGCATGATCTGACGGTGGAGTTTTTACCTGTTGATGTCAAAAAGTCACTTATTGAGCGTTTGTGCTGGCCCACTTGATGGGTTGGTGGTCTACACTGTCCTGAACTGGACAAGGGGTCTCAGTTCCTGAAAAAAATCACTCTTAGTTATTTTGTTGATAAGATGGGGTCAGTTGGACTGGTCCCGGAGGGCCTGCAGTTACATTAATAGCAACTGAGTTTGAGGGCTTATTGTGTATCAGCTCAACTAATATTTCTAATCCTCAAACCCCCCGAGTAAGTTATAATTTCCCTATTGAGCAGATGGACCCTGGGGCCCAGAGATATTATATAACTTTGCCCGAAATTATCCAGCTGGTGGTGGAACTAGAATTTAAACCTGCATCTTGCTTCCTCCAAAACCTCATTCTGTGATGTCCCACTGCCTGCTCCAACTACATCCCGCCCCAGAGTCGCAGCACTGTATTCAAGAAATGAGGGAAGTGACAGCTGTGCTATTTTGTCATGAAAACAATAATAATGCTATCATTTACTGAGAGTATTTGTGCTACGGTCTTATCTGTCTTACCTTGTTTAACTTTCACAATATACTCTGAGGACTCTAAGGCCTAGTCAAGTTAAGGAACTTGCCGGAAACCTTGCAGATGGCAGGTTGCAAAGCCAGGATGCAAACTCACTTGCGAATCCAGCCCATGACCTTAATTGCTCACTGTAGCCAGATTCTGCAGAAAGCCTAGAGTTGTAACCAAACAAATTATCTGCTGAGCTTTAATGCACCAAACCGCTCTTACGAGGGTAATTTTGATTCAGAACCCAAACGCCTTCTCTCTCTTAGGAGAAGTAGAATCCATAAATTGGAAAGGCATGAAAATGAAGCTTTCAATTTTGCTACATCAATTTTTCTACATCAGCCAAGTTCATTTGCCCCTGGAGCTTTCTTATGCACTCTTCATCCATGTATTGGAATGACAAGTTTTCAGAACTGTTTGCTCTCATTTAAAAAGTTCCCTCAGAGAGGAAGGCAGGGCATAGAGGCCATCTCAACACTCTTGACCACCAGAGGGCGCTGGACCCCATAGATCCGTGCTACTCAGCGTGGTTTGGGACAAACCGCCCCATCACCTGGGAGCTTTCTAGAAATTCAGTGCCTCGGGCCCCGCCCCGATTGACTAAGAACCTTTGTTTTAACAAGACTCCCTGGTGACTCGTGTGCAAATTAAAGTTTGAGAAGCTCTCTCCTAAATCGTAACTTGGTCAGCCAAGAACCAATTGGTCCCAGAATGTTTCCTGTCCTTTAAATAGGATAATAACTCCATTTTTGAGTATTTAATGTAAGCAAGGCATTTTGTATTAATTGCCTCTAATTGGCATTCAGAGTAGGTGTTTTTAAGCCTCTTTTTCAGCTGACAAAACTGAGATTTAGAGAGATTAAGTAATTTGGTAGAAATTACAAAACCAAACGGGGCTTTCTGGATTTGAAGACAGATCTATCTTCTGACTAAGCTGTGTTAATTCCAGTTGTTCTCTCCGCTTTATGAAGTACTGTTTTTTAGGAGGTGTGTTTTAGGGTCCTAAAGAGTTAGAAAAGAATTTGGTTCATTTTCCTCCCGCCTTCTCTGTGCTTCTTGTTCGCTGAATGTTTCACACGTAAGGATTCAGTGAACGGTTATCTATCTGTAGTTAAAAAGAGTATAATAAATAGGAAAACTCCGAAATAGTCTTAAAGGTTATCGTAAATTCATTTTTTACTTAGAATAGTTCTGAGTTGTATCCATTGGATTTTAATCCCTCCAATTCCTAAACAGCTCAACTTGGCTCTTGGCAAAGCCCTGTAACTCTAGACCCACCAGTAGATGTCAGTATTTCTTTGAACACCACATGGCCTCAGGTTTTTGCCCTACCATTCTCTGTCAGTTGTCTTTGAAGAATGGGACGTGGTTTCTTCTACATTTTCACTTGGTTGGAGAACTCTTCTGAGAAAAATATCAAGAGTTTAACGACCCAAAAGCAATTTTCTCTCTCTCTCTTTCTCTCTCTGACACACACACATTTTTTATGAGAAAGATTCAAATAAAGGATTTTCTCCCAAGGAGATCTTTCTGTGCAGAGGTTGAGAAAAGACATTTAAAGATACTAAAGCCAGATTTCATCAAGCCTTCTGGACGGTAAATAAAGCCGACCCAGCTCTCCAGGAGTGAAGCAACTACCGCCATGTTCAACACCGATCCAAAAAGAAGTGTCCTTGGAAGAAAGTGACTCAGAAGTCAGCAGGACAGACATCTTGCCTTGAGAACTTTTATCAGAGTTAGCTTGGGTAGGACTGTAGCTTCCTAGCAAGGCTTTATTTATTTCTCAAATTATGTTTTATATGCAAATATTTTCTGGGACCCGTTTCAGTGCTTTATTAAATGCATAAGAAGGTGAATAATTCATCAGGTTAACGGAAGACTAGAATTTAAGTTGACGTGCATTTGATTTTAGATGCTGGTGTCTGATTTGTGGGGCTTTTTCTTGCTCCTGCCAGCAGTGGATGTGCTAATAACAATTAGACTCTTCCCAGCTGAATGCCTTATCTTGTTTGCTTTCCAGAATGATTCTGTTCCTTTTTTTTTTTTACCTTTGAGATTAACCACCTAAAATCATTTGACAGGTATCTGAAGAGACTAACTTCCCTGACAAGGGAGGTTATTAGTAGCTTCTCAGTGAGGAAAAACATCCTGAGAAGGATTAAATAAGAGAAATACTTTCTGCATCATTAGCTGCTAGACAGGTTAAAATACCAGAAAAATATACCGTTGTGTTCAGTTTGGCACTAGGCAATGACTTAATGGTTCTCCAGATTTCCGCTACTCTGTGTGGGACATTTAAGCTCTGCTGAGGCCCGATTAGCAAGCAGTTTTTCTTCACTTTGCAAAAGAGGATGCAATCAGTCGTTATTTGGAAAATTTAGAAGTGCTTTGGGGTCATTCAAGAAGCCTGTTCTGTAATTTAGCAATTATGTAGGTTGATGGTGAGAGTCATTCTGTTCAAGAAGTTTGGAAAAGGAGCTGGTTTAGTATCTCTCAGAACTCATCTTTTACATGCTAGGTTTGGGGGGCTCTTGTGGTTGTTGTGGTTAGTATCCTATAGTGGTTGAGAACATATGCTTTGAATTTGGATTCAAATCCCATCTTCATAATTTACTAGCTGGTTGACTTTGTCAATATTACTCAACTTCTATAAACCTCAACTTGCTTATCTGAAAATGGGTATTATAATGCTTGATTTATAGGATTATTGCGAGGTAGCCATCATCTAACTAGAAAAATATCTTTTCTCCATCCCATTCCCTATCCCAGGGACTAGTTTTCGATATGTGTGGGGGAGGCTAGCCTGCCTAAGATTTGATGTACTCATTCAATAATCATATGTTAAGCACATACTATGTGTCAGGCATGTGTGTGCTGAACAGTGAAGATATGGCAGTGAGCAAGACAAAGAAAGTCCCACCTGTTATGGAATTTACATTCAAATAGGGGACACAGAAAAATGATCAAGAAACACACAAATATATAATAACACTATAGACAGTAATAAGAGAAAGTGTTGGAGAAAAATAAGGTAGAGTAAAAGAAGAGAAAATAAAGACAAAAGTTAAAGAAAGTCTCTTTGAAGAGGTGAGATTAAAGGAACATGATCATTTAAAAACTTTAGCAAGGCATTCATGTAGCTAAAGAGAGGCTATCAGGAGATGGATGGATATCAAGGGATGAATGGATAAAGAAGATGTGGTATATTTATACAATGGAATATTACTCAGCCACAAAAAGATGAAATTGTTCCATTTGCGACAACATGGATAGACCTTAAGGGTATTATGTTAAGTGAAACAAGTCAGATGGAGAAAGACAATTACCACACGACTTCACTCATATGTGGAAGATAAACAAACAAACATATAAATATGGAGAACAGATTGGTGATTACCAGAGGGTGGGGGAGAACAAAAGGGGTAAAGGGACACATATGTACGGTGACAGATGGAAACTAGACTTTTGGTGGTGAACATGACGTGGTCTACACAGAAGTCAAAATACAATGATGTACACCTGAAAATTTATATAATGTTACAAACCAATATGACCTCAATAAAATTTTTTTAAAAAATGAAATGGTTGGGTAAGTAATGGATTTCTCTTCTCAAACACAGATAGAGCCAGGGCAGAGTCTGTAAAACAAGAGAATGGAAAAGGGGCAGACACCGCTCTGTCTACTAATGTAATATTTTCTCCTTACTGAAGGGCCAGAGGAATCTTTGCAGATTACGCCTCGTCTAAGGAAATATTCCTCTTTGATCAGAATTATTGTGTGGTCCTAGGAGAGGCAGCCATGGAGGTTCAGCACTCCCTTCAAGAGAACCCACTGGGGAACGTAGCTGATTGACAGTCTCAAACTGTCACACCTTGGAATCCACCTGGTATTCATTCTCAACCAATGCCACCCCTAGGCTGTTCCCAGCCGAAGACTGAGCATGGTGTGCGTGCTAGAACAGGACCATTTGCCAGATGCAAGATTGCTCTAATGGGCAACTTTTGTTCAAGACTCCCCATTGGTCCAGCCAAGACGTTTCTTAGAGCAGCACTGTAATCTGAGACTCTTCCTAACCAATTCTTCCTTCCCGCTCTCCTTTCACAGATGTCAGACCTGCATCGGGGTCTAAAGGTTCTCTCTCCCTACTTCTTCTCCAGTCCCTCTACCCTTCACAGGCATTTCACCCAATAAATTTTTGTATGTCTAATCCTGTCTTGGCTTCTACTTCTTGGAAGATCTGAACAGACAGAGTTAGGACCAGGAGTGATCAGAGAAAACCAGTGGTGAGATGAGGTCAGTAGCCCAGGGATGATGGTAAGTGAGGCAGACACAGGGCTGGGCTTGTTAACAGGCCCAAGGATGGGGCCTCATGGGAGTCCTTCATCATCAGAAGCCAGGGAGCTACAATTACCACAATAACTGGCAAGGCTGGAAGAGCAATCAAAGGGTTTCACTCACAGAAAGTGGTGGAGATTGTTAATAGAACCTGGATTTTTTAGGGGCAAAAGAGACTGTCAGCCTACAACGGTGCTTCTTGGCTGCTACAAGGCAAGAATGGAGGAGCTAAGGGCTGATGGCAATCACTTAATAAAAAAGGTTTCACCTCTTGCTCAGTTCTCAGACTTGAGCCAATTTTCAGATCTAGAACACAATGACTTGAGAGGTGGCTGGGGTCCTGGGAGAAAGCACCCTGAAATGTTGCAGCAATAATTTCTATAATTATTCCCAAGTCCTTCCTCCAAAGGGACCTGCAGTCATTTACTTGAGTGATTGAATGCTGGGGAAAAAGGAATAACCAAATAACCTTTTGAGGGCTTTCGGACACCAGTGTGAATTGACAATGGTATCCAGAGACATGAAGCAGTACAATGGCCCCCTGCTGGCGTGGAGGATTACGGGACCCAGGAAACATAAAGAGTCCTAGATAAAGTCCGGTTCACAGTGGATCCACTGGGTCCACAGACTCACCCACTGGCCATTTTCCCAGACCCTGACTGTATAATTGAAATGGACATACTTGACAGCTGGAGAATCCCCACGTTGGGACCATAGCCTTCGAGGTAAGAGCCATCTTCGGGAAGGACAAGTGGAAGTCTCTAAAGCTACCCCTCTCTGCCCTCCAAGCTAAGCCAGCAAATCATGAACAACATCACATCCCAGGGGTTTGGAAAAGATGAATGCCACCATTCAAAACCAAAAGAATGCAAGGATGGTGGTCTTCATCATAGCTCCACTCAATTTACCAGTCTGAGCATTGTAGAAATTGGCCGGAACCAGGAAAATGACTGTAGACTACTGCAAGCTCAGCCAAGTCGTTGTTCCAATCTCAGGTGCTGTGCTGGACGTGGCATTATTGCTAGAGCAGATTAAGGACGCCTCAGATAAATGGTGTGCAGCCGTTGATTTGGCAAATGTACGTTGTGGGGTGGTTTTCTATTTTTATCAGAAACAGTTTGCATTCGTGTAGAATGGGCAGGAACATTTATTTACAGTTTTCCTCGAGGCTTCTATTAACTTTCCCACCCTCAGTCACAGTGAGATCCAAAGAGATCTAGATATCCCACAGACCATCCCATCCATCCACTCCATCGATGCCACCATGCTGATTGAGGAGGGCAAGGAAGAGGTAGCTAGTACACTGGAGGCCTGGCCTCGAAGCATGTGCTCCAGAGGGTGGGAGATAAACCCTGTGAGTCAGGGACCTGCCACCTCGGTAAAGTATTAGGGGTCCAGTGGTCAGGGGCGTGCCTGGATCTTCCCTCCAAAGTGAAAAGCAATGACTGCGTCTTGCATCCTTTTCCCTGAAGAAGAGAGCACCACACCTGTTAGACCTCTTTGAGTTATGGAAGCCTCATATTTCACACAGAAATGCTATTCTGGTCCATACACCAGGTAACACACAAGGCTGCCTACATCGTTGAGCCCCGGGCCAGAAAAGGCTCTGCAGCAGGTCCAGACGGTGGTACAAGAGCCCTGATGCTTTGGCCATAAAATCCAGCCAGCTCTATAGTGCTGGAGGTGTTTGTGGTGAGCAGAGATGCAGGGTGTAGTTTATGGAAAACCCTAGTGGGAGAAATACTACACAGACCCCTGGTTCTAAAGGAAGGCCATGTCGTCTGCAATGGAGAATTATATGTCTTTCGAGGAACAGCTCTCTTTATGGGCCCTATTAAAAACAGAAATGGTGGGGCCAGCCAGGTGGCACAGCGGTTAAGTGCGCATCTTCCACTTGTGCCTGGAGTCGGCCACTTCAGATCCAGGGTGCAGACATGGCACCACTTGGCAAGCCATGCTGTGATAGGCATCCCACATATAAAGTAGAGGAAGATGGGCACGGATGTGAGCTCAGAGCCAGTCTTCCTCAGCAAAAAGAGGAGGATTGGCAGCAGGTGTTAGCTCAGGGCTAATATTCCTCAAAAAAAAAAAAAAAAAACCGGAAGTGGTACATCCAGAATGGACCCTGAGCAAGACCAGAGAGCACAGGCAAGCTGCAGGAGCAGACAGCCCAGATACTAGGTCACTGTCCATGGTTGCATTAGCACCCCTTCCCCAGCTGACACTTGTGGTCATATGGGGGAGAGGTGCCATAAAAGCAGCAAAAATTTGCACTTGGGTTATAGATGGGTTGACTCAGTTTGTGGTTATAAGCTGAAATGCCTGGTGGCTTTACTGCAGCCATGGTCAGAGGTGGCCTTGAAAGAAAGTAGGGAGGGAAAAAAATCTTCCTGATGAGCAGGGTTCCAAGTGGTGCACTTGGCACAGAAGGAGACATAGCCCGGGGTGAGACTATATAGAGATTCCTGGGCTGAGACCAATAGCTCAGCTGGCTGGCAAAGAGCCTGGAAAGAAAAGCACTGGACTATTAGACACAAGGAGTGCTGGAGTAGAGGCATATGGACGGGCATATGGGAGAGGCTCAAAGTGTGAGGATTTTTGTATCACATATTAATGCTCATCAGAAAGCTTCCTACCACAGAACAGACGTGGAACAACCAAGTAGACAAAATGAGTGAGCCAATTGACATTAGCCAGACATTGTTACTGATCTCCCTGGAACTGGAACAATGAGCATATGAATAGAGTGGCCATGGTGACAGACTCAGAGTCTACCGACTGGCCCAGTGGAATGGACTTCTACTTCCCAAGGGCATTCTCACTACTGCTGACTCTGATTACTACGTTCAGAAAGCCTGCCCACTGCTGGGCCATGTTATAGCTTTGGGGGTCTTCTGCCCTTAAATTGCCTGTCTTTCTCCCCTGTGGGCAGCTGGTTGATGATACACTTCATCTTCTCAAGCTCTGGCCTACAGACAGTAGGCCATCCTTAGCAGGAGCATATTCACAATATATTTTCAGAACACACAAAAAAACAGTATTTGAAACTCAACTTTGTGTCATCCTGGTGGGCTCAAATAGTATGAATTCAAACGTTATTTACAGAGATCTATGAAAAAGAAGGTCTATTAGCCAAATTACGTGAATGAAGAGTTTCTTTGGACCAGGCCACCTCATAGTTTTTCTGATCAATTGCTTTTGGTCCCATCAAAAATCTCACTTGTTGTTGATTTTAGTGAAAACCATAAAATCTCATCGCTACAGTAGTGTCAAGGGGGCTTTGTAGTCAAGTCAAGAAATATCATTACCCGATGGTACTGAAAGCCGAGCATAGGTCTGAGTATATCAAATCCTTGAATGGAACAGACTGGAACTTCATGGATGACATTCTGTTTCAGCTTTGCTCTGACAGATTGAAGCAAAAGAATTCAAACAGTAATTCCTGGGCTTGAAAGGTGACTACTCCAACAGCCAGAAGGATTTGCTGAAGCAGAAGACAATTGGAACAAAAATTGCCTGTTTCTGTCAAAGCCCATAGGGAGAAACATTTTGAAATGTATTCCACCTGGAACAGATTGCATTGTTTCATAGGCAGTTCATCCTGTCTACCACCTGGGGACAGCTTCAACCTAGCCATCTTTTCTTCTCACAGTAAACCAGTTTATGATCAGTGAATCACAGAGGGGAAGAGAGTTTTTCTGGAGGTGGTGGTGAGAACATTCAATTATCTGACTATATCCAGAACCCTACGCATGTTAGATTATACCAATGTAGTTTATATTATCTATATTTAATTGGAATTGAAAGATGGGACTTTTTGTGGGGGGGGAGAAATAGGCAATAAATGGGAAGGAAAAGGCTTTTGAGATTGTCAAACATAAAGTAGGCTTCCTAGAGTTCACTTTAGACTGTATATTTGTATAAAATTAATTTTGTTCGTAGATGGTGAACAATTAGGTACGGAATTTGTGCATTGCCAAAGAAATCTTTGGCAAGTCGTAAAGGGACATTAAAACACTCCAGTCATCATCTCTTTTCCTCAAGGAGGCACACATTGCTTCAAGTTCAGGAAGAATATGGCTAGAAGGAGAATATTTCGTCCATATTACAGAAAGCCTTCAGGAAAAACTTGGGTATAAAATGGTGGCATTTTTCCTTTAAGGGTCCTTCTCAAAATGATTTTCCAATTAATATATGTTAGAACAATGCTCGCTGGATCATAAAGCAAATTTCCATATACTTGGTGTTATTGACTGAATGACTGCGTCCCTCAAAATTCATATGTTGAAAGCCATAACCCCCAATGTGATGGTATTTGGAGAGGCCTGTGGTATTGTGGGGCCTCTGGAGGTAATTAGGGTTAGACCAGGTCACGAAAGTGGGTCCTCATGAGGGGATTAGTGTCTTTCTCAGAAGAGACCGGAGAGCTAGTGCCCTCTCTACCATGTGAAGACACAGCAAGGTGGCTGCCTGCAAACCAGGAAGTGGGCCCTCACCAGACACCACATCTGCCAGCACTTTGATCTTGGACCTCCCAACCTCCAGAACTGTGAGAAATAAACGTTTGTTGTTTAAGCCACCCAGTCTATGGTATTTTGCTATGGCAGCCTGAACAGACTAAGATACATGGGTTTATTTTGGGGTACACTGTTATACTCGCTCTCTCTCTTTTGTTTTTGAGGAAGATTAGCCCCGAGCTAACTGCTGCCAATCCTCCTCTTTTTGCTGAGGAAGACTGGCCCTGAGCTAACATCCATGCCCATCTTCCTCTACTTTATATGTGGGACGCCTATCACAGCATGGCTTGCCAAGTGGTGCCATGTCCTCACCCAGAATCTGTACCGGTGAACCCTGGGCCGCTGAAGAGGAATGTAGGCACTTAACTGCTACGCCACCAGGCCGGCCCCTGTTATATTCTCTTCATGTCTATCTCTACACCAATACTACACTATTACATTTTCCTATAGTCCTATCTGGTAAGACGTGTCTTCCTATCTTGATGTTTATTTTATCTTATCTCGAGTGTCTTTTCTCTTCTTGGCCTTTTGTTTTTCTTTATACATAATTTGTCTGTAGATAGTTTTGAGTTTTTCAAACAAGAAACAATACCATTTGCAGTTAATGACAGTTTGTCTCTTCTTTCTTTTCCTATGCCTTTTCGTTCTTTATTTTTTCCTATAGCACAATGTTGGGTAGGAGCGGGGATAGTGGGCATCCTTGTTCTTCTTGAACTTAAAGGGAATAGTTATATTATTTCACTATTATTTTTTATGTTTACTCTTGGTTTCTTATAGCTACCTCATATCAAGTTGAGAAAGGTCCTTTATAGACCTATTTTCCTAAAAGTTTTTACAATGACTAGATGTTGAATTTTATGGAATATTTTTTCTGTATCAAGCTGATGACATAGTTTTCTCCTTTAATGTTAAAATATTATGTTCATCAATTTCTATATTAAAATAATCTTGTATTCCCGAGTTATACTTGACATTTGTTATTTTTTATATATTTATAATACGTACATATGTTTTAAATGTATTGCTAGATTTGTGTAGTGGCAAGGAAAATATATCACTTACATCTCCTGTTTCAAGGAGCGTAATTGACTGACAGCCACAGCTCCCATCCCTCTGGATTCACCACCCAATTTGGGTCAAAGACACACTTCCCCTAGGCTGCTCCCAAGCCAGTGGCTGAACATGGTGAAGATAGTAGTACTGACCCATTCCAGTGGGACATGGGACTCCTCTAACAGGTGACTGACTCAAGGACCCCCGTTGGCTTTGCCTACATCTTCTTCAGTCTACAGTGCAATCTGAGGCTACTCTTTCTATTACATACTTCTCTCTCTCCTGTCACTGGTGTCAGACCTATATTGCAGCCAAAAGGCCCACCTGTCTACTCCTGTGTCTTCCCATTTATCCTTTACAATAAAGCTCTTGTACATCTAAATCCACCTTTTGCTTTTCAAAGAACTTTAGCCAACACAACTTGGTTTGCTGATATTTTGTTAGGATATTTACATCTATATCCATGAATAAGGTGACCTGCAATTTTCATCTCCTATTGGTATTTGTCTAGTTTTGGGATTAAGGTTATGCCATCTTCACATAATGAATTAGAAAATATTTCCTCATTTTTATGATTTGGAAGTATTTGTGATGATTTGGAATTTGTACATTAAGTATTTGGTACAGCTCAACTGTTAGGATATCTGTTTTTGATATTTTCTTTTAACAAAGACTATTCAGCTTTTCTTTATCTTCTTGAGTCAGTTTTGATTGAGACTTCCAATTTCAGCCTTGACAGAGTAGCTTGTATCTATGGCAGATTATATTTTCCAAAGATGGCCACAACATTGTCTCTCATCTCACACGCTCTTTTGTAATGTGACCTGGCCACTCCCAACATGGAGAGGCAGAGTCTATTTCCCCACCTCTGAATTTGGGTGGCCTCTGTGACTTATTTGACTTACAGGGTTATAGTGGAAATTGTGTGATTTACAGACATAGCCCTTATCAAACCTGGACATTTTGGCTTCCTGCCTCTTAGCAGTGAGTCACGTTGTAAGAAGGAAACCATCCTGAGACGACGCTGTGAGATGCCGAAGCCCTGGATTATGAGACAATACGTAGAAAGTGAAAGAAGCCAAGGAACTCCGAGGCAAGAGGCATAAGAATGAAGAAGCTGTTTTGTATGTCCTGTCCAGGAGAGCCTTCAGATGACCCCACCTGCCTGCAATTGCATGAAAGATCCTAAGTAAACTCTCTCCTGCTGAGTCTGGTCAATGCACAGAACTATGAATCGTTATTCTAAGCCACTAAGTTTTGCAGCTGTACATTTCATCATGGTAATAACTGAATACCTCTCCACTCCATGGAAACACACAGAACTCTTTGAATGTTTTTTTGAGAGCAACCAACACAGTCCAGAATTGAAATTGAGGGCTCTACTCCTGGAGAGAAGGAAAGTATCTAAGATAAAATCCACATTCACCTGGTTTTTCCCACGCGGGTAATTTCCAGATGAGGGTGAGGGTGCAAACAGAAAATAATATTGTTACTGGGCCAAGTGGACAGCAATTTATTCAAATTGTTGGCTGTCTCTTAAGTTGTGTATGTTCAAGATGAGACCCCAAAAAACCCATCAGAAAACAGCAGCAGAGCAGCTAAAAACTGAACAGAAGCTAAAAACTTTGCAGAGAACCAGCACCTGCATAGTTCTGGAGAGACAGAAGCTAGAGTTTAAATTCTGCCACAGTGGAAGGGCTTTGATAAATGTACCCAGGCTAGAGCTGAGACCCAGAAATGTCCCACATTAGGGCTCAGGGAGGCACTTGAGAAGTAACTACCAGTACCGAGACAACGAAGTTAAAATAGACCAGGCCTAAAAAGGCTAAAATTACTCCTTAACAGGATCAAAGAGATCCACTGGTACTCATTTCCTGGTAAAAAGAAAACTTTTCTTCCTCTTTAGAGGATGAAAACATTGTCCAGAGCTTCAACAAGTACTCACTTAAAATGTTCAGCAGCCGGTAAAAAATTATGAGGTGTACTAAAAATAGGACCAAATAATCAAAAACCAAAAGGAAGTAGACAATATAAACAAATTCACATGTGACTCATACCCTGACATTGGCAGACAAAGACCTTTAGAGAAATATTTTTAAAAAATTAAATAATATAGGGGCTGGCCCCGTGGCCGAGTGGTTAAGCTCGCGCGCTCCGCTGCAGGCGGCCCAGGGTTTCGTTGGTTCCAATCCTGGGCGCGGACATGGCGCTGCTCATCAAACCACGCTGAGGCAGTGTCCCACATGCCACAACTAGAAGGACCCACAACAAAGAATATACAACTATGTACCAGGGGGCTCTGGGGAGAAAAAGGAAAAAAAAATTAAATATAATAAGAATATGATCAAGAAACCAAAGGAGAAGATAGGAAAATTTTCATATTCTGGAGAGACAGGGGACCACACTGAGCTATGATCAGCATTAGGATTGGAATCCAGTGTGCACTCCAAGGTTAGAACTTGACCCTTCCACTCGTTGGTTCTTGGTGAGGAGAACTGAATTGAAAGGAAGTGATCGGTACAGCTGCTTTGCAACACTTTTGAAGTAAAATACATCCAATGCCCTGTATACAACATTCCCTATTTGTCTTAGTCAATTCGGGCTGCTAGAACAGACTACCACAGATCCGGGGGCTTAAACAACAGAAATCTGTTTCTCACAGTTCTGGAGGCTGGCAAGTCCAAGATCAAGGTGCCAGCAGATCCGGTGCCTGGTAAGAGCCTTCTTCCTGGTTTGCAGATTTGCAGACAACTCTCATCTCATTGCATCCTCACATGGCAGAAAGCAGAGCGGAGGGAAAGCAAGCTCTCTTGTGTCTTTGTATAAGGGCACTAATCCCATTCACGAGGGCTCCAGCTTATGAATTACCCCCCAAATTTAATTAATTAAGCACGTCCCAAAGCCCCCACCTTCTGATACCATCACAGTGAGGGTTAAGATTTCAACACATGAATTTCGGTGGGACACCAACATTCAGTCTCTAGCACCCTTCTTCCCTGCTAGCCTGGTAAACTGTGAAGTCGGTAAGGGAGCAGACTTTGTGGTCGTACAGCTGGCCTCGAGCACAGGGCCTGATACACACAGGGAACTTGAACTTTCTAAGAGAGCATAGCTTTATCCTGGTCTTCTTGGACTGAGGAAAATCCTCATCTGAGGGCAACCTGTTAAGTTCTGCTGACTCTTTTTTTCTTTTTTTCTTTTTTTTTTGAGGAAGATTAGCCCTGAGCTAACTACTGCCAGTCCTCCTCTTTTTGCTGAGGAAGACTGGCCCTGAGCTCACATCCGTGCCCATCTTCCTCTACTTTCTATGTGGGACACCTACCACAGCATGGCATGCCAAGCGGTGCCATGTCTGCACCCGGGATCCGAACCGGCGAACCCTGGGCCGCTGAGAAGCAGAACGTGCGAACTTAACCGCTGCGCCACTGGGCCTCGTCTAGGGCCTTCCACGGCTATCTGCTCACCTCCCACAGTGCCCCAAAAGAAATACTTACCTCATATGATAGCTGCTTGTAGAAAGTCTCCACAGGATTTATTTCAAACTGTTCTCATCCTAGAAAGGGGATTTTAAAAAATGGAGACCTTAGTCACAGATGGCCACAAATCTTTAAGCAGTGTATTAACCATCAATGACTTTGCAAACTTATGGCTTTTTGAAAATCTCTATCGCAGACCTATTGCGAGTACCGACAAGGAAAGTGTCCTCCAAATGTTGAACTGTGAGCCTGTTATGGGCTGAATTGTGTCCCTTCCCCCATTCAATACTCATATATTGAAGTCCTAGCCCCCAGGACTTCAGAATGTGACTGCATTGGGATTGGATAGGGTTTTCAAAGAGCTAACTAAGGTAAAATGAGGTCATGCGGGTGGTCCCTAATCCAATATAACCAGTTTCCTTATAAGAAGAGATTATATAAGAGAGAGAGAGAAACCTCAGAAGAAACCAACCCTGCCAACACCTTGACCTTAGACTTCAGCCTCCAGAACTGTGAGGCAATAAATTTCTGTTTTTGAGCCCCTCAGATTGCGGCATTTTGTTACGGCGGCCCTAGAAGATTAATAGAAACCCTTTATTTAGCTGAAGTCTGACAGGTTGGATAGACAGCCTTCTCTCAGGCATAGCATCTGCTTTATCCTTGTTTTCTTCAGGAAAACAGGAGTGGAAGCTGGTGTCTTCCCACCGACCCCTGGCCCCCTGCCCAGTCACCGCACGCACACTTACTCCCTTCCTCTCCCAACCTCAGACAGGAGGTTTCCTGTTCCTAGGCCTTTGTCAGAGGCTGGTCGTGGAAGGTGGAGCCTCCATCCGGCATGCTCGACCTAAATCAGACATGGGTCTCATTCACCAGCCACCTTTTCCATCTGCCTCTACTGTGAGAAAACTTAGCAGGACTTAACTTTCACATTATTTCCATGGAGTTCTCAGTCCCCTTGGTAACTTTTTTCAGACTTACACATTATGTGACATGAAGTGTGACATCACTTCCTCCTCCTGGTCCTTTTTTATCTCCTTTCATGTTGGATTGATATTATACATGAAAGAACCAAGCATTAATCTTTGCTTCACCATAGGTGGTGAGAACATAGTTTCTTTTTATTAGTTTTTTGAAGTGGAAGATAAGGAAAATGCTAATGATATAATTAAAGATAAAAATAAAAAAGACTTAAAGAGATTTGAATTCCCATGAGGTGAGCCCCTGGGAGCCTTTTCATGAAAGGCTAATTTCTGACAGTCACTGATAAGGGAGGCCAGCTCATCTTTTCCATTTCAGGGAGGTGATTTTACAAAGAGCTGTAAGGGATTTTCAAGGACGGGGAGCCCACTAGTCTCAAGGTATATGAACAGAACTCCTTGTCATCCTGGAAAAAAACCATAGCTTGTTTTGTTTTGTTTTTAATAATAAAGAGTCCTACGCTTGAAGAAAAGTGCCATGGGGCTGGTGTCTGCCCTGGATGATCCTCATCAGCCAGAGGTAGGGTAGAAATGGAAGAGGAGACAGGGCTTAGGAGACTGAGAGAACACAGTGAGAATGGCTAAAGGACAGAAAACAAAATGAAAAATCAAATGGAAAAAGTTTCCTAAGGGTGCAAAGACCTGGATGTTTACTCTGATAATGCTGATTATGCCATTTAACATGTCAGTTGTTCAAACACTCAAGGTATCTCAGGACGAATACCCTTTCCTCTAAGATTATGCTAAGGGTAGGATGACTAGACATGACCTATGGTCCAAGCTGGTACAATCATGGTACACTATGAAAGAGGGTACTATTAATACGTAAGCATAAATCAAGACTGCCCTAGGCAAACTAGGATGGAAAGTCACCCTAGGGAGGGGTCCCTTCCACAGCCAATCCCTTCTTTACTCATGCAGTACCCACAGTAACAAAAACGATGACCATCACAGCTAAGGTGACAGCTGAGGTCTCTTCACATGGTGCCTGGCACTTAGGTTGGCTTTGCGTGGACTATCTTACTATTCCCTTCAGCAACTTGAGAGAGAGGTGGATGTAAACACCTAAAAATGACTACAAATGCCCAGGACACCATTCCTGGAGAGAGGTAATGTAATCCAAGAAACTGGGACTCAGAGATGTCCAGGAATTTCCTCAAAGGTTTTCCTCCAGAACACACACACTACCAACAGTGACAACTCTCTTGCCTCCAGGCAATGCCCTCACTCTTCTATTTATCTAATCTCCATCTGTCCTCCTAAGGCTTTCTTGTGCTGCATGGCCTATGGGAAGCTTTCCATGACTGCACCGGCTTCACTCATTGCTCCAGGCCTTGCAACCTAATTGCACTTGCATTTAGCATCATTTCACCCTGTGATTCACGGGAATTAATCTCATCTCCCAGAACAAAAAGTAGGGATTTTTCTTTGTGTCTAATACCATTCCCCCAGACACAAAGGTCTTTAAAAACATCTATAGCTATCACATATAGATATATACATACATAAACACAAGATAGTTTCATACGTTGAAACTTGATGAACTTGTCCCATTTCTCTGCATCTTGCTAATAGAAGATGCAGCCCCTCCTCTTGGCCACTGCCCTCTGCTTTAACTCCCAAGGTGGAATTTGTGCTACTCATAGCTGCACACACCAAAAAAACAGCTTTCATTTAGTCGAAGTTTTTAATTTTAGGAAGTCCATTTGTTAAAATTGAAATCACACGTGGACATGGACCCAGCTGAACTCATTTCATGAAAAGACTTATGATCTTTTTTGTACAAGTTATTATATATCACCTATTTGTAAACTCAAAAACTAACCTAATTGAAAAGAAGTGAAGTCTAGCTAAAATGACCAAGTTAAGAGCCATACCTCAAGCATAAACGAGTTGAATTTATCAAGTTAACCTAAACTTGATTTTTGTGGCAGATTAACCAATAGGACCAAAAAATATTTAACTAAAACATACATTCCCATAAAATTCAGACAATCATTTCGTTAGGATCAAATAAATAAGACACCAAAGAGTTTTCCAAAGATTTATTGAAGCAGAAACAAGTTGGTCAGATCCTTTTTGGAAAAAAAGCAGTTTTAATGGTATTCAAAAATACTTTTTAAAAAGTATTCTAGCACAAGGCTTCTTCGTAAACTAGATTATGTTGTAAACTTTTTTCTAAATCTTTTAGGAGTGTTGGTTCTTAAGGACTAGAGCTTATTCCTAATTCCAAATCTATCTTGCGCTCCTGAAAAACTGCAGAAAGGCACTTGAAAGCTGTTTCTTAAAGATATGGATTTCTTTTTTACTCTTGCTGGTAATATATTGCTGCACCAAGTGTGTGCAATTTTCACTCAAGATCATCATGATGCTGAGAAGTTTCGTTGATAACCTGTTAAAAAAATAAAACTCTAATCAAACACAATACTACATGCTAAAGATTAAATTACCCTATCAAGCATGACTAAGAAAAATCCTACTAAATATATTGTTTCCATTGGTTCTGAGTGGCAAGGGTTACAGCTAGGAAGGACATATGTATGTATGTAAGATGCTTTTCACTTATAAGCAAAATAAATATCCAATGTTATGACTCGAAAAAATAAAACTTTTTAAGAACTCTGTTTCTCAAGGATGCTTTAATAATCCTACGCAGAAAAGTTTAAAAGAAATTAAGACATATTAAAATGTACAATAAGTACATTTTAAGCTTATGTGCAAGGAAAGATTACAATAAATTTTGACCTTTTCTTTCCTGGCATAGAGAGGTAATGAGAAACTAATTGACCAAACAGCATGTCCTTGTACCACGTAAAAGGGCCTAGGAGGGTTGGGTGATAGTCATTAGGGAAGGCCATATGTCAGGATCAAAGCATTCCTAATACTGAGGTAAACAAATGAAGTAGTTCATGAAGCCAGTCTAGGAAGTAACCTAAGGAAGCGGTACTCCCATTTTAAATTAAAGGCCATAGAAAAATCACTAATTTTCAACGTAGAAAGATTGTTCTCTGACCTTCACATGCAGAAGCCAAATAATTATTTGGCTGTGTGTAGTGCTGTGTGTGTGAAGGGGATTATTCTCTTTTTAGTAGTCACGAGTGAAGCCGAAACCTCCCAAATTAGCTAGGTGTATCTGAGATACAGACTCACGGATTTAACAGGACATCAGTGTCTGCCTGAGATTACTCCAGTTTGATTCAAAGATACCAACCTGTCCATCTCTAGTTTCAACCGTCTTAATCAGAAGGGTCCTTTTTGAGTGAGTGTCAACCAGAGGGAGTGATTCCAGATTGGTTTCTGAATAAAGAAACAGGCCCAAAGTGAGTAAAAATGAAATTCTAAAGGGTATCAACTATCTTAAAACCCAGTGCCTGACGTGGGACCACTGTAGCATCAGAAGGAGATGGGCTATACTTCATGCAGACTCCAAAGGAGGAACTGAGATGGAGTTTAAATTTAACTGGAAGCACAGATTGCAAGACACTACTTGACAGTGCTTGGTCTGAAAATTATGGAGGTTTTCTAGAATTTTCTCTTGTATGGCATTTCTCAGGTATCATAAAAAAAAAAAAATAGTGCTTTGGGGACAGCCCAGTGGCATAGTGGTTAAGTTAGCATGGTCTGCTTCAGCAGCCTGGGGTTTGTGGGTTTGGATCCTGCGTGCGGACCTATGCAGTGGTGGCGTCCCACACACAAAACAGAGGAAGACTGGCACAGATGTTAGCTCAGGGCCAATCTTCCTCCCCTCTGCCCCTCAAATTAGTGCTTTATCATAAACAGAATGGTTACAAGCTGCTGACATTTTTCATAAAGGGCAATCAAACACTTACCCCTCAGGTTCAGGGAAGAAAAGTTTGGAAGAGGCAGAGAAATCCTATAAAAAGATGAAGAAAAACAGTAAAATTTTTGGAAGACAGCTTGAACAACAAGGCATGAATTTATTCGCTTCTTTTTTTCATCAAATAAGAAAATTAATTCTTGTAATTTATAAGTGCGGGATTTGCTTCAGAAGCATTTATCTAAGATTCGTCTCATTCGTACATTTAAACTACTTTACTCCAAGCATTGTCTCTGCAGGGGTGTGAACTGGAGGCATGAAAGAGTGCAAAGAGAGCTGACTTTCACAGAGTTGTGTGTTCAAATCCCAGCTCTGCGATCAATTAACTCTGACTGGAGCAAGTTACTAAATCTCTCTGAACTTATGGTTCCTTATCTATAAAAAGCAGTAAAGAGCTACCTTGAAGAAATGTTCTAAAGATGAAATGAGATAACGTATGTAAAGTGAGGGGCATAATATGTAGCAAGTGGCAGCTATTAATTCACGCACACAAGTCCTTGTTCCATACCTGCTCTCCTCGCCTTCCAGCAGCTTCCTGTAGGTGGCAATCTCAATGTCAAGAGCCATCTTAACATTGAGCAGGTCTTGGTATTCCCGAAGGTGACGCGCCATTTCTTCCTTCATGTTCTGAATCTCATCCTGCAGGCGGCCAATAGTGTCTTGGTAGTTAGCAGCTTCAACAGCAAAGTTCTCTTCCATTTCACGCATCTGGCGTTCCAGAGACTCATTCTGCAGGAGGTGAGAAAAGCTTCCAATGTTATTTCCCAGAAAAACCCAGCTACTCCCAGAACCACTTACAGACCATTTGCAATCTTTTCCCTTGGTGGCAAATGGCCAACCCTCCAATTTTAGATGGAGAATACAAGCACCAAGTCCTTCTTCTTAGAAGCAACAATATATGTAAGCTTAAAACTTCAGATCTCAAAGTGCCTTTTCAACCTGTCTTAAGAATTCATTTTCTTTGGATTAAAACACAAATTTTGCGGCCAGCCCCAAAGGTCTAGAGGGTAAAGTTTGGCACACTCTGCTTCAGCGAGTGTTCAGTTTCCAGGTGCAGAACCACACCACTTGTCTGTCAATGGCTATGCTGTGGTGGTGGCCCACATGAAAAAAAAAGAAGACTGGTAACAGATGTTAGCTCAGGGCAAATCTTCCTCAGCATAAATACATAAATAAATAAGAAGAAATTTTTCTTGATTTGAAGTTTTGTTCATGTATCACCATTAGCTTAGTCAACTGAATGGATCCAAGCTGGTTCTCTTCCCTCTTTTATTGCAGTGTCGTACTCACAGTTCCTTTAAGGGCATCCACTTCGCAGGTGAGGGACTGCACCTGTCTCCGGTACTCATTTGACTCCTGCTTCGCCTGACGCAGGGCATCGTTGTTCCGGTTAGCAGCCTCAGAGAGGTCAGCAAACTGTCAGGAAGAAACGAGAAATGTAGATCACTCCAGTGGCTTGTTCACAAATCCCCCAAGACTCTACCTTACCTGGACACATGAGAAAGCTTAAAGATGGCAAACAAACAAATAAACAAGTATGAGATGACACAAACCAAATTTTATATTGTATGTTCAAATCTCCATGTCTTCCAGAACGTGTCTCAATTTCTGTTTTGAAAACCAGAGAAAGAGCAGTAGAATGCTGACGCTGGTATTTTCAAGCAGAAATTCTCTCTTTATCACCCTCATTTAAAAGTGTGGAGGTCAAGGGCATGATGTTGGGGTGGGCTTTGAAGCAGAGGGAAAGAGGGTAGTGGAAAGGGAGTCTGCTATTATAGGGGAGGGGGCATGAGTGGTGTGGAGGCTGCAGCCAAAAAAAAAAAACTTGAACAAGAAGTTAAAGCCAGCTTTTTGACTGGAGCTAAACGGTATTTAGGAATCACATTTGCAGAACAAAATGCTTTTCTTTTGTTCTGGCCAGTGACTTGTTTCCCTACCTTGGACTTGTACCATTCCTCGGCCTCCTGAAGGTTCTTGGCAGCCACGCTTTCATACTGCTGACGAACGTCCCGCAGGGCAGCCGTGAGGTCAGGCTTGGAAACATCCACATCGATTTGGACATGCTGTTCCTGAATCTGAGCCTGCAGCTCCTGGATTTCCTGAAGAAAGAACAGTCAGAAGGTCAGCCACGCCAAGTATGGGAGCAGCTTCACCCACATTCATTCACGAAAAGTGGCTCCACTTACCTCTTCGTGCAGTTTCTTCAAAAAGGCAATCTCTTCTTGCAAGGATTCCACTTTACGCTCAAGGTCAAGACGTGCCAAAGAAGCATTGTCAACATCCTGTTTTGAAAAGAGAAAAGGTATGACGTGGAGGAGGATGCTAAAGTCAAGGGCTTCTCTCATTTACTCATTTTAAATTAACCATATGGGCTAAGTCCCTGTACTATACAAGGGTATTGACAAATTTTATGACGTTTGAATAAGTTTGTAAATCACCCACTGCTATCACATACTAAGCTTTCTTCTCTTCACTAAGAAATCTGAGTTGTGACTCCTACATTGTAGTCCAGGTGGCTAATAGACCATTTCAAAATAAGTAAACGTACACCAGCATGGTAAACCACACTAAATCAATTATCATTGAACCTATGTTATACCAGTGAAGTTTTTTATTATGTTTTTAAATCTAGAAAATCTGTGTTCCAGCATTTTTAAGGTTTTTTTTTTCTGGAACGTCATGGAATGAAGTGATGATGAGAGTTGACAAGATTTCACAACTCCATGTACACACGAGTACATGGAGAAAAGAAATTCAGCCTTCAGAAGTTGCACGGTATAGCTAAGCTCTTTTTTTCTCTACTCAAATCTTTTGAAATTTATCCTTAAGGATCCAAAGCAAGTGTGTAGTCATCTGGCATGCAGGTGACAGATTTATACTCCAATTCAGGATATGCTCTAGCAAAGATGCAGTTCAGGCAAACAAGGAAAAGAAATGTAATTCTGAACTGTATTTGTTTTGCTTTCTCTGGTAGGTTTTTCTCCTGAAACTCCAGTCTTATCATGAAAGGGTGTGTCCATCCTATTTACTTAGCACTGTGTCAATTCAGTTAGTTACTCAGGTAGTTTCAGAATGACTTGGTCAAACGCATATAAGGAAACTTTATGTCGAATTCTTCCTGCTCTGGCACAGGTTCTGTGTTCCCATCATTTGTAAACTGCTGCATCACAAAGATTTTATTTCCCCTCCAGAGAACGTCCTGAGGATTTTTATACCTCTTATCTTGGAAGCAATTAAATTGGACTACAGTTTATAGCCTTACCGTCTTAAAATGGTGAGACACTTCTACCACCTTTATGGAAAAGCGAATGAGGAATGGGTGATAAAAAGATCAGGCTTGGGGGAAAAAACTCATTTTTGCTTGTTCTTAGGCCCTTAAAAGGATATAAAAGATAATTGACTAGCCTCTATAAAAAAGTTCAATGTGACATTCTACTTCATTGAAGAGAACCAGGGATCTTACCTAATCTCTAAAGTAGAGATCTTTTATACTAATATTTTTTTATATTAACTCACTCCTATAAGAAACACTACAGATATGATGATCATAAATGCCCAATGACTAAAATGAACCACACAGCGCTGTGTTTAAATTAATTTGGCAAATGTATTTCTGCTTCAAAATGTTATTCTAGACTAAAATCTGAGAGTGGTTTCATGGTCAATCTCAGTAAGTGTTCAGGAGACTAAAAGTGTGCTGAGAACTCATCCCGCTTTTGAATTCCAATTTCAAGTTAAAAATCCTTAAGTCTATCTAACTTTGGAGCAAAAAATCCCTTTAATTAAAATTCCATTCTTCAGGGTTAGGGTTATTCTTTCTTTATCGGGAGAGTGCTAAAGGATACAAGAACCCAATGGAGAAAGGCCTTACCAAATGTGAGGTATGATTGTAGCTTTAAGAACTTTTCACATCACATACTTCACAAGTCTGGGCCAGATATTAGATAACGGATGTTAGCAAATACTTGTGTCCAATTAGAACTGTGCTTACATCATTACATATTCAATAAGAATGTAGCCTGTTGCAAAGCTTCTCTGGGAACACAAAGACTCCTATTATTTCTGTCCAGAGCCACCACACTTGCCAGAATGTCTGTATCTACATTCCATAGTGAAGCCCGTAGAAACCATTAATATCGTTCAGCCAAGGGGACAGATGGCTCCTTTTCACCCTTATTAGATCACAAAATAGTTGTTCACAGCGGAACTTCCATCTAACTTTAACGCCACAGTGGAACTTGCAGAGAAAAAAGGAAACTTGCTGGCTTCATTCCATTTAAACTAAGTTTCTGATCCTCCAACGCGTTTGATATTTTAAACTACAGCGCGTAATTGCGCTTTTTGCGGCCTTGTAAAAGTTAGCCAACTTGACTGTGGCAAACCGCAATCTCCATCAGGCTGTAACTGTTGGGAATCAGAAGGTCAACGCGTTGCAAAAAGGAAAAGGGAAAAAACATTTCTTTGGAAAAAATCTTGAAACAAAGTAAAAGGTTAAAAGGACTTTTTGTTCCAAGGGACGGCTTAAATCATTCAAGGGTTTTTATCCCGAGAAGCTCCAATCTGTAGTCTTTCTGCCACTAGGGGGCTTTGCGCACAGACGTGAAGTTTTGCACTATTTCGATGTGGGTTAAGTAACTTTTAGAATTGCCCTTGGGTCGGTGGGGTGGGGTCTGGCGGCCGCGCGTGGGAAGAGAATCTACAAACCTGTCTGAAGGATTGCAGGGTGCTCTCGGCTTCCTCTCTCTGAACCATCTCCTCCTGCAACCTGAAACATCGCACATTAACCAAACGGGAACTGTAAAACCGCCAAGGGCGGGGCGGCCCCACCCAACCACCACCCCGCCGCACCGCCGGACCAGAGTCGCTGCGCCACGTCCATGGGCAGCCAGCGACCGCGGCTTTTAGGACTGCTGCCCTCGGCAAGTTTTCGCGGGACCTCGGCCCTAGCGTGGAAAAGCAATCACGGTCGCCACAGTGACCTGCAAGGCGAACGCCGGCCCCCGCCCCCGAGGAGCCTCTGCAAGCCCTTTGTCTCGCTTCCTGCGCAGCCATCCTCTCCTCCCGCCCCATGGCTGGCAGCCCGCCAGACGGGGCCAGGAAACTTTCTAAAAGTTTAGGGAATTCGCGTTCATCGTTTCCAAGGACCTCTGACTACAGGCAAAGTAGCAGTTTTAAGAAATCTGCAACTTGAAAGGGAGCGTTCTTGGGCAATGCAGGGGGAGGGGAAATGCTAACTCGAAGTCTAGGTTCAGGGCGGGGCTGAGCCGCTGCAGCCACAGCCTCGTCCCCCGTTGTCCCCGAGGCAGCTGCCGCCCCGACACATCCCCAGGGGCGTGGCAGCTCCTCGCGGTGGCCCTGTTCTCCTCTCCCTTCCTCCCGCAGCCCCTCGTGGGCGCCCCCTTACTTCTCCCGGAGCCGCATGATGTCCTCCGCCAGGTTGTCGCGCTCCACCTCGACACGGGCCTTGTCGTTGGTGAGCTGGTCCACCTGCCGGCGCAGCTCTCGCATCTCCTCCTCGTAGAGGTCCCCCAGGCGCGACTTGCCCTGGCCCTTGAGCTGCTCGAGCTCGGCCAGCAGGATCTTGTTCTGCTGCTCCAGGAAGCGCACCTTGTCGATGTAGTTGGCGAAGCGGTCATTCAGCTCCTGCAGCTCCACCTTCTCGTTGGTGCGGGTGTTCTTGAACTCGGTGTTGATGGCGTCGGCCAGCGAGAAGTCCACCGAGTCCTGCAGCAGCCGCACGCCAGGCACACTGCTCCGCAGGCGCACGGCCGAGGAGCGCGTGGCGTACACGCCGCTCGGGGACGAGGAGTAGAGGGTGCGGCTGGAGCTGGGGCGCAGCGCGCTGCCCAGGCTGTAGGTGCGGGTGGACGTGGTCACGTAGCTCCGGCTGGAGCTCGGCCGACTCGCGGTGCCGGGGCCGCCGAACATCCTGCGGTAGGAGGACGAGGACACGGACCTGGTGGACATGGCTGCAGAGGGTGGCGGTGGGCTGGGAGGCTGCGGTGGTGCCAAACTGGCTCCGGGAGGAGAGGCGAGCGAGGGCGCGGTGGGTGTGGGCGGTGGGAGCGCTGCTGCGTCTCTGGCGCGGGGACCCCGGAGCGAGAGTGGCAGAGGACGGGACCCCGCCGAGGGCGCAGTTTTTATAACCCGGTTAGCAAAGAGGGTCTCCTCCCACTGCCATCCCAGCCGCGGAGCGCGCCAGCCAATGGGGACCGGGCGAGAAGCGGGAAGGGTGGGCGGGGGGTTGGGGCAGGGGCCCTCTCGAGCTTTCCTCCTCCCCGCTTCTCTGTTGCTTGGGGCTGGGCACGGTCCCATTACTTCTTGGCTGGGCTGGGACTTAGGGAACTTTTCTGGTGATGGCCTGAGCTCTGCTCCTCTCTGGGTGCTAAAAAAGGCGGGGTCGCGAGGTGGTTGGGGAGCCCGCCCGGGACTGAACCGGAGGGGTCCTGGGCAGCGCGCCAAAGAGGCATGGGAGGAGGCGCGCGGGTGGGAGGGGCGCGAGACCGCAGGGCTGTGGTCGGCCGGGAATGGGTGGGTGGGGAGACCCGCGGGCGAAGGAGCAGGAAGAGGGGGGAGTCAGGGATCCAGCCGATCGGAAGGCGCGGAGAAAGAAACAAAGAGCGCCTGAGACTGGAGTGCGAGGTGGGGGCGCGCACAGCCCAGGACAGCCTCGCGCACCGGCCGCTTGGAAAAGGGGGCCGCCCCGCTCCGCATCTCTCTTCATCCTCTTCTCTTGGGGGTTCCCGTTCAGGGACTTAACGGGCTCGGTCCGGCTTTGGACCGCGCGAGCTGCAAGGCAGCGGCCGAGGAAAGCCCCGGGAAGAGGGGTGGGGTCGCTGAGTCACAGGCACTGAGTCTCTGCGCCCTGCTGTCGGTCGAGATTGAGGGATCCTAGCGGATCGGGAAAACCGTTAGACGAGATTGACTGCAGTCTCCGCGGGCCCCGCGCACGCTATTTTTTGTCAGTTTTGCCCAACTTTGAGTGAGGGCGCAGCTTTCTAGTGTGCGGTTTGCCTAGGGGGAGACTAGAGCCCTCCTAAGTTCTTAAGAACTCGCCAAAGTCTGACTTTACTCCAGTGTGCGGACTTCTCGTTAGCAAGAAACTTCTGCGGACCCTCGATAGCCGCCCAGCATGGGTCTCTGGCATCATGAATGCACTCGGGGAAGGTTTTTTTTTTTTGCAAAATTTCCTTCCACCCTCCTCTCCGGTCTCCTCTCAGCCTCTCCCCTCCCCCAGTGAAACCACACCCGACTTTTAGCACGATCTGAAAGTTCTGGGTGAAAGAGGAAACTCAGCGTTCGTAGTTTCAAAATCAACCTAAGGGATCACTGGTTTTTCTGCTGTAGTGGAATCATTAAAGGTATAATCTGCGCCAATTATAGAATTAATTAGATGTCGCTTTAAAACCCGAATTTGATTAATGAAAGGCAATTATATAACTCAAACGACACAGTGTTTGTAGGAAATAGATTTACGTGTTCATTTTAGTTCAGCGAGGGACCCTGCAGGATTCTGGTGAGTTATCTGGAAAATGTCACCGGTCCTCTTGGCCTGCTTTTCAGAAGAATTCGTGCAGTCGGTCTTGGAGTGAGGGAAGTCAAACCGTCTACAGAGCAGAGAACGTTTGGCCTAAGGCACCAAGGCAGTGTTCAGATTCCACCACCAAGACCTTTCTAGGTAAATCACTCAACTCAAGGGTTTTTGTTGCAATTTTAGTAATAAGCCGAGCAGAGTGGTTACCCTCAAAGGGGCATGATGGGAGCCAAGGCAAGCCAGTCTTTTTGGGATTAAGTAGCAATTTAAGAATCACAGGGGTTTTTTTTTTGTTTTTTTTTTTTTGAGTATTTAGAAGACTTAGGGAGTACTGAAAGGATTAACTCCAAACTCACCTTTGTAAAAATAAAAGCTTCTTGATTCTATAGTGAAAAGATAGGGGGAAAAAAGTAAGATCTGGGTTTTGGGTGGGTTTTTTTTTTTTGGAAGTAGGGTGTTGGAGGTTACTTAGCATTTAAGAAAAATAGTTTAGAACCAAATGAAGGGTTTCTTCTAGCTTCTTTGTACAAGCCTCTGGTAGGCAATATTTTGTTTACCTCATTTCAGTTAGTTCTGGCAAATGGTGCTGCCGAGGTTGAGCTGCAGGAACTTTTGCTGACCTGCTCACCTACTGTGGGTTCCTTTTATTCTCTGCCCCTGGGAGGCAGTGGGTCACTCACGAGAAGCATTCCAGGGGTGTGGCACCCTGGCCGACTCCCTCGTGCTCCATGTTAGTTACCGTCTTAATCTCTGAGAACCCTTTATTCAAGCCACTGCTCAGCAAATGTCACCATTGTGAGTTTGCCTGGAACCCTTAGGATGAGAAAAAGCCATCTCTCTATGGGGGAAGAGAGGGTGGACCTTTCTCCTGCCTAAAATGCTGATCCCAGGGCAATGCCGTGGTGCTGTCAGGGGACGCTTGCTGACTGACTCACTGCGGAAAATGAGGACACGGCTCTGGTGCGGTGTGGCAGTGTGCCTTGTTGGTGATCACAGCAGATTCCTCAGGGCTATGGTGACTTCCCCTGGGAGGGACTCTGGCACTCCTCATCATCTCAGGGGTATCCCTTCTGCTTTCTAGCCTGTCCGCAATCTGTATTCCTAGGACTGTGTGATGTTCACTTGCTGTCTGAGTTAGCTCAGGCTGCTCTGACAAAATACCATACACTGGGTGGCTTAAGCAACAAACGTTTTATTTCTCACCGTTCTGGAGGCAGGCAGTCCAAGATCAAGGCGCAGGCCAGTTCAATGTCTGATGAGGTGTCCTGCTTCCTGGTTTGCAGATGCCCACCTTCTTGCTGAGTCCTCACATGGCAGAGAGAGCTCAGGCTCTGGTCTCTTCCTTTTCTTCTAAGAACACCAATCCCATCGTGGGGGCCCCACCTTCATGACCTCCTCTAAACCTAATCACCTCCCAAAGGCCCCACCTCCATTTCTCATGACATTGGAGAGTAGGGCTCCCACATATGGAGTTGGGGGAGGGGCAGGGCACAGTCTGCCATAGCACTTGCCGTATAGCATGCGCGCGCGCACACACACACACAGTATCAAGTGTGTCTTTCCTGTTAGAAATCGCCATAGCTTGGGGTGGACTGTTGAGTGTAGAGAAGTGAAGGTTACAAAAACACTCCTATTCATTCATGTAGAATGCATGAGACTAGGAAAGAAATAATTTCATTCTGAGATAAATTATATACTCCCTAGCACAGTGCCTCAACCAATGGGTGATAGTCATCAATGATGGAAATCAATGGGTGATAGTCATCAATGACGGAAGTCAGTGTGTCTGAACTAACATCCTTGACTATGATAACTAACCCTGCTATGTTTGCACCCCATCCTCTTAGTTAGCTTTTGGAACTAAACAGTACATAGACATTGGTTTTTGTATTTATTTTTTGATTGCTGTGAAAACCTATCTCAGGAGTATATTTAAATGCTATGAAGCTGCTTCAAACATGGCGTGATGCAATTTGTGTATAACTAAGGACACAGTGATACCATTTGTAGGCCAGGCGTAAACAGTACCAAATCTAAAGTCCTCACAGTGATGTTGGAATTTGCAAGCTGTGGTGATGTCAGTGGAATTGGACAATTTGAGCTGACGGACCAGCCAGCCGTGCAGAGAGGAGCTTAGTGGCCTGTGGAGGGTTTAGGGAAGCTGTCTGGCAGGAGGCCATGCCGAGAGGACAGCTTCTAGCTGGATTGCCTGGATGGAATGTTAGAAATGAGCAGGTGGATAAAGTGAGATGGTGAAAATCTTAGCAAAATCTAAAAGCCGTGGTAATAAAGATAATAATGATCAATAATATAAGAAGTGCTTCCATCTTTGTGCCTACTTGTTGACAGGCACTTTGCATGCATTTAATTTAACTTAATGCTCTCCTGGCATCCCGCAAGATACATTTGGTCATCTATTTTACAGACAAGGCATCTAAGCTGCAGGCTAACAAGCTGCTCGTGGTCATATAACTAGTGGTGCAGGGAGGAAGGGGGCAAGTATTTGAATTGAGGCCTTTCTGACTCCAAATGCAGTTCTCTTTTCTCTTTGCCTTGGTGATGGCATTTTTCTTGCTAGTAACCAATTCAATTCACAAATACTGTTTAGGGATCTACTGTGTTTCAGGAGCTGAAGAGAGAGAATAATTATCAGATTGTGTTGTGAAGGAGCAGATTCCTAGAGGAGTTTGTGGATAAATTAGACTATCATGTTTTATGTTATTCAAATGATGTCACAGTGATTCATAACAGGGAAGAAGGGAGTTTGGTTTTCACCTGTACCGTAAATCCTTACTTTGTGAGTTAAACATTTTCACCTAGATTCCTTTGTCTCTCTTCAGAAGCATCATATCCAAAATTGGACTAAAAACCCACTAACCACAGCAGCTTCCCATCCAAACTTCCCTATCTGTTCAAGGCAACATAGCAAATTAACAAGACTGGAAATGTCCATCATCTTTGCACTTCCTTACCCTTGACCACTCAGATCCCCTCACCCAGATCCAGATCTAACTGGATCATATCCCGTTCCATTGCTTCTTGTATCCACTCCTCTGTTATGTTGCTCTCACTCACATCCAAGCCATTTTACACCTCCTCCCTGCAATACGGTAATTGGCTTCCCTTCTTCCAGACTCTCCTTACTCCCACCAGTGTGTCTGTCTTTGAGCCGAAACCTCATTTTCTTAATAACTGCATTCTTAAGACTCCCTGAGGATCCAAAGTAAGTCACTCATTCCCTCATTAGAATGTAGCCTCCACGAAGGCAGGGGTTTCTCTCTCTTTTACTCACTATCCTGTCTCCAGTGCCTACAGAGAAGCCTGGACGTGTGTTGAATGTGTGAATTAATGCATGGGTAGCTCATAGAGGCAGAGAGCGAGGGAAGTAAGGAAGAAGGAAGGAGGGAAGGAAGAAGGGAAGGGAAGAAAGGAAGGAAGACGAGAAAGAGGAGACTAATACTTACTAGTGCTTTCTACATCTATGCATTGTGCCAGTTGCTTTACATATGACTGCCTTTAATCTTTATAGGGTATTATGATCCACAATTTTGACTCACTCGCTGACAATGTACTTATGGAATTTTACTGTGTTCCAGGCACTCTGCTAGACAGTGGGAAAGTGAATAGGCAGGTATAATCCATACACTCCTGGACTACAGAGTCGAGTCCACGTGTATGTATGTGTGGAGCAGAGAGACAATGCTCAAATAAAGGAACAAACAAAATAATTACAGTTTGTGATAAAGATGATAACGGAAGCAGAAATTTTGCCTCAGAAGAGATTGAGCCTCATAGCTCAACTGTGGCCTTTGAAGCCATGCTGCATATGCCCATCCATCCTCAGTTTCCACTGCTGCCCACCGGACACCAATTTCAGTGGGGCCCTAAGCTCCTCTCTGTTCCAAGAACACACCGCATTTTCCCCACCCTCAGGTCTTTCCTTCTATTCCATTTAGCACACAGGTGTCCTCATTCCCTTCACTGGCTGCAGAGCTTTTTAGTATATTCAGGTAAATAAAAAACTTTTCCTGCCTCTGTGCAGCTGCTCCCCTTGTAAAAGGGTTAGAAAGCACATAGAGAGCTGTAGGACGTGGCAGAACGTGGTGCGTGAGTGCTCTGATGGAGGTGTGCGTAAGATACTAAAGAGTTTAGATGGAGAAATGATCAGATGCGTTTGGTGGAGATCAGAAATGGTATTTAGAAGAGGTGGGATTTGAGGAACGAGTATGATTTTTACAGTTTATCATGGTAGAGAAAGGATGTTCAAAACTGATGAAAGAGTGTAAGCAAAAATTACATAGATGACAGAGTTCTGGACACACGTAGGGGATAGCGAGACTCCCAGTGTGGCTGGATTATGGAGCGGTTGTGGGGGAGGAGAATTGAAAGCTAATATGGGACCATGCGTTGGAGGACTAAATGCCAGGGAGAGGAGTATATAATTAATGTGGTGGGCAGTGGGAATTCATTGCGATTTTGACCAAGAGAAAGACGTGCTTGTAACTGTGTTTTAGGAGGATTGTTCTGGCATGTTGTGGAGGATGGACTGGGGAGACCAATTTGAGGGCTGTTTGCAGTCGATCAGGTGAAGGGTAAAAAGACCCTGACCTTGACCTTGGAGGGTATAGTGAGAATGAAGAGGGGTAATTGTTAGAAACTGTGCAGTTAGAGGACAAGCAAGTCAGGGGCTCTAAGCTTTTAGATAGAGTAACTAAGAGAATGGATGCGTTATAGACAGAAAAAATATTTAGGTGGGAAGCTAATCTGAGATGAGAGATTATCCATTCAGATCCCCTTAGTTGGAATTATCTTCCCTTCTCTGCTCTATACAAAGTGAAACCTCATGATGAAGGTGGGTAGAAGCTGGATCTGCAGTTTTACCTCTTAACACTTCTAGTCTGTTCACGTGAGTTGATATTGATTGCCTTATATTGTTCCTTATCTGATTTGAATGTGTTGGTCTGGTTTCCACAGTTTGTATAAAATCAGGGACTTCTGCGATATCCTCTAAACCAGTTTTTTTAAAGTTCAGAGAAAAAGAAGCTTAAAGACAAACTCCTAGAAATCTCTTTGAATCTTTTGGGGAGGAAGAAAGCAGATTATAGCTTCCCATAGAACTATATATAATTTATAATTTCGTCAAAGTCTAGTGCACGGTGTACGACTAAGGAAAGAGAAGGTGGTAAGTATGTAGGAGGGACAAAAGATGCTAATTAACATAAGGAGGGAAAACCTGGTGTGAAAAAAAAATTCAAGTCGATATTAGACAAAGACATAAGGCTAAATTCTCAGATTTGGTTCACTTGATCCAAAAAAACAAAACAAAACCAGCCCAGTTATAAAAACCAGACCTTATTTGAAGGAGACCTAAATGATGCTGTCACAGTTTAGATATTGGCCGAGGGAGGCTACCACAAGAAAATAAGCAGTTATTTGCCCCGTGGCCTATAGTGTTGTTTTTACCATTTTTTAAGATAGAGATGAAGGGCATGCTGCTACTAGACAAGTTGCCATGTGTTTTGGCTTCCTGGGAATTTACTCTGCTCTTTGGAGGAGGTTATCTAGTTCCCGAGTGGTAGAAGTTTTTTTCAGGAGATATTCAGGTAATGGGTCTAATGATAATAACTGTTTTTTTTTTTTTTTGAGGAAAATTAGCCCTGAGCTAACATCTGCTGCCAATTCTCCTCTTTTTGCTGAGGAAGACTGGCCCTGAGCTAACATCTGTGCCCATCTTCCTCCACTTTATATGTGGGACGCCTGCCACAGCATGGCTTGACAAGTGGTGCCATATCTGCACCTGGGATGCCAACTGGCGAACCCTGGGCCACCGAGAAGCGGAACGTGTGAACTTACCCGCTGCCCCACTGGGCCGGCCCAATAATAAGTGTTTTATAGCACAGTTTTCTTTTAAAAAACTGAATAAATTAAAAAAATAATTTCTGGTTTGCCCTTATGGTAACCTGTGAAGTTGGAAAGGGAATATTGATGACCTAAATAGCCGTAATCTCCTTCCTGTGTATTTGGGAAAAATAAAAGAACTCCATCCCACTGATCTCAAAACCCATCAACAAATTGCCCAATCTTTCCAAAAATTTGGAGATGATTTGCTGTGGCATATCACATTCATTTAGCCACTGAAAAGATTTTCTTCAGAATCTTGAATATTCATTTTACTTTTGAATATGTTTGATAAACTCAGAGTTTAAAATATACGCCATCAAACTTCGCTCTGTGTGTGTGCTGACAAAGATCAGTATGATTTGTAGAGGTTAGAAGTGAATATCAAAAGACAAAGTAGTAGGAAAAAAATAAATGCATCCATTAAAGTAACCCTAAATGAAGGCACGTGGAAACTGGAAGGAAATATAAGATGGTATAATGGTAAAATTATGCAAGGCAAAGGATTAAGAAAACGCATTAAAATGACAAGAAATAAGGAAAGAAAAGACCATTCTGAGTTAACTGTGGTAGAATGAAAGTATTGGAAGCTCTGTTCCTAATTCTGCTGCAGTCGTTTCTAAAATATTGAGTAATATTATATTTCTAATTAGCTCCATGCTAGAAGTATGCCTCCTAACGTGACTCACATGGATGTGTGGGATGACTACAAAAAATATTCTGGAACTTGAGCTTAATATAGATTAAATACATTTTCTTCCTACGATAAATTATGAAAAATTGTTCTGATACAATATTGTAATTTATTCCTCTGTCATCTCTAGAACGTCAGGGGGTTACACATGTGTGAGACACGTGTGAACAGAAACAGTGCAGAGATTTTTGCATGTCTAGATCAGGGTTTTTCTTTTGCTGACTCTGCACTGGTGTTCACAATCCTTGATTAGTGAACTCCAAACAATGATAATGATAACCAGGCATAACGTTGATGTCATTACTAGGGTTGGAGCCTGGCTGGGACAGGAATGCTAATGGTAATCATAATGATAGCTTGCATACATTGAGTGCCTACTATTTGCCAACTGTTAACTTATTTACCATGTGTTAACTTATTTAATCCTCACATAGTCTTGTTAGACATATGAAGAAACTGAGGCCCAGAGAAGTTAAGTAATTTACTAAGCTCATACAGCCAGGGAGTGGCAGACCTACGATTTGAATGCAGGACTTCTGGCTCCAGGCCCATGCTCTCAACTTCACTGTACTTTGCTATATCTCACAGGCTGTGGTATTTGTGTATTACTGTTGGTGACATCCCCAAGTCTTCTTTGGCATTCTTATCATGGTGCCCATCTATCTCTTTCTTTGGGCTTTTTTTTTTCCTGTTCTGATGCAGCAAAAGCACCCCTCTCATTCCGAGAATATGGTGCCCTTAATGAATCACCGAGATGTCTCTAGACATTTCCAGGGGTTTTCTGTAGAGATTTCATTTCTTAATTCTGACTCAACGCACCAGCATGATTTGATAGTTATGGCTTATGACTCCTGCATACAATTAAATGAATAAAAATCCTTAACCACATTTGCTAGTGGAAGAGAAATAAGCTGACCACATTTTTGGAAGACATTCCCCCTATAAGTAAGAACAACTTCTTCTCACTCTCTACTAGTTTGAATTTTAGGGAGATTTATTAACATTTAGGGTACTAACATTGTACAGTCCAAGAATGATGGGGCAGTTGTGTGAAATGAGGGGAGATTCAGTGAATTATACCACAACCAGGATTCTCAAAGCCAAACGAAAGCAACATTACTGATAAAACATATTTGCTTACTACCCAGTTTAAAAACTTTCTTTAGTAATACTAATCTCCTTGCTTTTGCATATCAGAGTTTTCTAAGTAATGGTCATCAACACCTGCTCCGTTTTAAAATAGAGCATCCTTAAAATACTTCGTGTGTACAAGAGCAAGAACAACAAAGTGTCAAGGTCCCATTGTAGATCCAGGAGAAAAGAATGCATGAAAGTGTTAAAAAGCCTGATGAAATCCTAACTCAGTAGCCGCACAATTACTTGATACAGTGGATTACTCTGAAGAGAACCAGTGACCTTCTTCGGGCAATGCGTTTTCAGTCCTACTGTGTGCCAGGCTGTCTGATGGGTGCTCAGGACCCCAAAATGAATAAAGCACCTTCCGTGCACTCAGAGGGCACCTAAAGGACTTCTCTCTTCTCTGTTAAATCATTTTATCTCTAAGTCTTGCAAAATTGGGCGGCCACATTGAGATCTAGTTTCATAATGCCCCCAGTAAAGTCGAAATGCCTTGGTGAAATAACGTCGGCTTTTACTCTCAAATCCATGGAAATGTGAAGTTAACTGTTTTGTTCTCCTTGATAAAATATAGCATAATAACTAGTTGCTGGGTTACTACAGAAAACACAGGCCCCAAACTGCAGCCAGGAAGAGCAGTTAGCAATTAAGGAAAGGAAATGACTAGTGGGTTTGAAACCCAACACACTGCCCATGTATTTCTTAGCATATAAGGCATCTAGGTTACTTAGGCAACTTTTATCACTAAGGAAGTAGTTTTGGTGACTCATGCTCATACAGAATGACTTCTTTCAAAATCTGTGTTTTCAGTGACCTTACCATTATGCTTCTGTTTTCCTTTTTTCTTTGCCCTGAGACAGAAAAAACTACATTTGGATGGCATAGGTTTATTATTTAGTAGCATCTTATTCAGTGGCTGGCTCATATTTTGAAATTTAATGGACTTGTGGTGATCAGAGTAAAAGGTCAAGTGGTTCCTGCAATATATTACTATCTTTTTTTTCCTTTCTTTTTTTTTTGGTGAAGAAGATTGGCCCTGAGCCAACATCTGTGCCAATCTTCCTCTATTTTATCTGGGATGCTGCCACAGTATGGCTTGACGAACAGTGCTAGTTCCACACCCAGAATCCAAACCTGCGACCCCTGGGCTGCCAAAGCGGAGCACGCAAACTTAACCACTATGCCACTGGGCTGGCCCCAGTATATTGCTATCTAAGAACTAACAGCTTATCTTCTCAGCAGAAATGTTGTATCTTATAATAACAACATTTCTTGTCCATTATTTTTTGTTATTTAATGCGACAGTGCTATTTACAATACTAGTCACACTTTTGATAAATAAACTAGAATACTGAAGTACTTTATGCCAAAACATAAAATGCCTTAGTCTTCTCCAAAGAAATGAAAAATGGAATTAAAGAAATGGTAATTACAAAAATAAGGGAACTCGAGGGGAATTCCTTTCCAGCTTCTCTCTTCAGATTTTCCATCTACCTGCTTGACGTTCCAGCAATATTTGCTTGGCAATTGATATTTTTTTTCTGTATTAAAAAATAGCAGGAGTTGTAGAAGAAATTAGTTAATTCCAAGAGTTATAGGTCAATAATGTTTTTTGAGAACTATATGGAAGAACTCATACTGACAGATAAAACTGGAAGCCAAGTGTCTGAGCTGGCCTCTGGGGTTAGGACAGGAGCTCTAGGTTTTTCTGGTATCCTCAGTGGTGCCAACTTTTAGTGTGGCCAGCCTAGGGTTCACCTGAATCGTTATTATATCTTTTGTCCTAACTCCAGAAACAGTGCCGTAAATCTCAAAATTTAGACAGTGTTGCTTTAGCTGTTGGCATTTTGCTTTCAATTTAGTCCTTTTCTGTTTTCAATTTTGTGGCTGGAAAAGCTTGAAAAAGACCATGAGTCATGACAACCGTTTCTCTTTCCTCCAGATAGAAGCCTTCCATGTGAGGCCAAGGCACAGAGCACCATTTGTGTGATTCATGAGGCTTAGCAGCTGAACGCTTTTCTGTGGGGACCCTTTAAGGGAAGACATGGGAGAAGGACTCGTCCAGCGGTTCGCAAAGCGTGGTACCCAGACCAGCAGCATCATCTTGGGAATTTGATAGAAATACCAACTCTCAGTCCCCACCCCAGACTGACTGAATCAGAAGTTCCGGGGGTGGGGACCAGCAATCTGTGTTTTAATAAGACTTCCAGATGATTCTGAGGAATGCTAAAGTCTGAGAACCACTGTGCTAGTGAACTGGTAGTATTTGGACTGTGGAGAATGTGAAAAATATACGAGCTGGAAGGTGGAGACGTTTATGAGTCTTTGCTTTTGAGGAGATGAAGAATAGATGGAAAAGAATACTTTAAGTTTTGGAATTCAAAAAATATATATAAAAAGCCCGGAATTTAATTAGCAGGGCTAATTGCTTACGTGAACCTTGGCTTTCTCAGAGAGGGGAGATCCAGATGACTAGGTTACTGTGAAATATATTGGCATGACTCTGAAATTCTAGAATAACCTCTCTAGTGAGAAAAGGCATGCCTTTCCATATTAGGACATAAATTCAAGTCAAGTTTGTAAAATCCTATAAGATTCTCATATTCCATTGACTTGGCCAACTCATTTGCCTTTTGAGGCCCCAGTTTCTACATCTGAAAACCATATGCATTATTACCTCCTACGAATTATCTCATCAGAATGAAGTGAGGGATTCAGTACATGTAAGAGGATTCATGAGGCATTTTGCTTACTGAAAAATGCGACATGTAATGATCAATATAAATATGGATGGTAAAGAGGAGTTTAGAAGTTGATACGAAATTGGTTGATATTTCAACTTCCCTTTGATTTGTGCCCCCTTTAGTCCTGGCTCTGTCATGTATTTGTTTTGGAGGTTAAATAAATCACAATTTTTTTTAAAGCTTTTAATCTTAGTTTCCTTATCAAAAATATGGTATTGAAGATACCTACTCACAGAAAATTGTTGTGAGGATAAAATTAGATTAATATATGAAAATGCAGTTTTTAATGGTCAAACCTTACAAATTTTAGATATTGTTGTGATTATTGTTATTTTAGTTCTGGATTGACGAAGCCTTGTGATTATTGACATAATGATGTCATCCGGGAGTTTGGAATAAGTGTGTATGTCAGCAGATTTTATGATTACAAACAATAGCTATGTTTACTTCTCTACTAATGCTCCTTCAGTGGAATGTTTCCACTTTCTCATGAAATGGGGGAGATCCATATATGTTTTATTAAAGAAAGCAAGCCTGATTTTTTTATCCTTTGAACTGAGAGACCACATTTCATTCATTCTTTTGGGGAAAGATGACAGACTCTGCAGTCAGGCTACCTGGGTAAATTTCCAGATCCTCTACTTACTAATGGTACAACCATAGGCAAGCCTCAGTTTACTCATCTGTAAAATGGGGGTGATAATAATACCGGTTGTATGAAGAGGAAATGAGAGAGGTAGTATATAAAATACCTCACAGAGTGCCTGGCACAGGGTAAGCACTCAATAATGCGGGTGGTAATTGTTGTTATTATTATTAAACTATAGCGTGATGAGGGGGAAAAAAGCATGTGTCTGAAAGGCAAGGGCAGGAGAGAAGAAGAAGACAAGGGCAACTTCTAAAATGGTCCGGTCATTTTGCAAATGAAAATTCAAGCAGTTCCCATGACTTTTCTGGTCACTCTTGTTAAAATGAGACAATTCGCTGATTGCTTCTAATTGAGAAAATTAATCATAGTGATTTATAATCTGCAGGTCCCTGTAATCATCAAAATTTCAATCCTGCTTTAAAGTTATGTTTCTTCCCTCTCCCAGCTTAAGTGTGCTGGAGGCAAAGAGCCGGAGGAAATGGAAGTGCTGGATTTCTCTTTCTCTCTCTCTACTAAGTGCTTCTCCCCTTGCTTCCCCGTCTTCCTAACTAAGGTTTCTTGCGGCTCCTGGGGTAGAGGTCATGGAGAAGAGGTGAGGAAGGTAAGAAAGTTCTTCCTTGGCTAGTACTGTTAGGATCTAGAGTTTTCACCTTTCCATTTGGCGTGTGTTTAAAATTAGCCCTTTTTCTATCAGGTGCTTCTTTGGAAACTTCTCAGTGTTGGGAGTGTTTCTCAAAGCTCCCTTGACAAGCAGAAGTGTATCTTTATTTCGGCCTCCACAGCCCACAGAAGTTGCTCCAAAGTGCACTCTTGCTTCTTTTTGCTATGGTACCTTCTCTCTAGCTGGTGATCCTTGAGCAGGATCTAAGGCAGCCAGCTCTGTCTTGCATGCCTCAGATCTGGTCCAAGGGAAATCCTTTATCTTCTAAAACTCAGAGGATAATGAGTGTACAATTTAAAAATCCCTGGGTGGTCCTTTGAAGCTCTTTGCTTTAGGCAAATAGCCCCCATAGACCTCCGGGGTGGGGGAGAAAGGTCAGTCCGCAAAGCATGCTGGCAACTTTCTCCAAAAACCTTCATCCTCAATAATCTCCAACTCTTTTTACCTTCAATGTGAGTAAGTGATTGTAAGAGTTATGTAACTCTTTCTGGAACCCTTCCCTTGAAAATGTTGTCTCATCCTGTTGTATTTCACTTTACAACGTGGTGTCTAGTGTTCGGTACTTTAGTCAAAACTTGCACTTGAACTCCTTTTAAAGATAAAAGGGGAGAGGTTCACCTTGGGGATGCTCTGACTTCACAAACGTTCACCCCAAAGTTGCTGGTGCTGCGGAGGAGCAGATGGTTTCTACATCACGTGTTGTTATTGGGACTCTCATGGGTGCCTACTCTAGTCACAAAGTAAATCTTTAAATGGGAGGGAGTGGTTTTAAATATTTATTAATCTTTTATTGATGGGCAGCTTTTTTTTTTTTTTTTAAGCAACTGACATATCGTTTGGGACTGATTTATGTTATTGTTTTGGGAACTGAGATGTGTTTAAAAATAGTGTTTACATGAAGTTAAAAAACTGATCAGTTGTAAGATAATCCTAGATTCCTATGTGTACTAAAATAAACTAGTCTTGACACAAGTTAAATAAAATATATTATGTATTGTGTGTAAATTATTATTTCTTTGCATTTCAGTCATAACTGTTTTTCTTTTGCTGAGGAACATTAGACCTGTTGCCAAGCTTTCTCTTTTTTTTTGCTTGAGGAAGATTAGCCCTGAGCTAACATCAGTGCCAGTCTTCTTCCACTTTATATTTGGGACACCAGCCGAGCATGGCTGACCAGTGGTGTAGGTCTGCACCCAGGATCTGAACCCACGAACCCAGGCTGCCAAAGCAGAGCACGCTGAATGTAACCACTATGCCACAGGGCCGGCCCCAGGTATAACTTTTTTTTTTAATGTGAAAACTAACACATAGACATATGTGTACAGATATACGCAACTCTGAGCTCATGCCAAAGATGTCTGTGACTGCCTTGTGATAGTTTTGGAGGAGGGTATCTAAGAATAATATGAATATAGACTTTTAATTGGAATGTCATGTAAGCCTCCTGTATTGGTGTGCTTGTCCTTGAAGATCCCAGATACTATTATGAAAATTATATAGACATCAAAACTTGCTGGGAATTTGATAATTTGGTATGTTAGGTAAATTTCTCTCTTAATTCTTAATTCTTGACATCAATTTGGTTATTTTTTCTCAAATATGCCTGATTGGCATGGCAGATTTAAGGTAGTAAAACCCTCAGATATGCATCCATCCACCCAAGGGACTTCTGAAATACTAGAATTTAGTACTAAAATTGCCCATAATTAAAAATAAATAATAACAATAATAAAACATTGGCACTATTTTGAATTAAAAAATAAGGCAAGGCCTGTATTTTGGTTCCTAATTATGAAAAACAAGAGAAAGATTTTATTTTTAAATCTTGAAATACTTTCTATTTTATTACCTTTTTTTTTTGAGGAAGAGTATCCCTGAGCTAACATCTGCCACGAATCCTCCACTTTTTGCTGAGGAGGATTGGCCCTGAGCTAACATCCATGCCCATCTTTGTCTTCTATATATGCAGGACGCTTGTCACAGCTTGGCTTGACAAGTGTGTGTAGGTCTGTGCCCGGGATCCAAACCGGTAAACCCCAGGCCACTGAAGAGGAGTGCGTGAACTTAACTGCTGCACCACTGAGCCGGCCCCAGTCTTATCTTCTGACTTTTTTAATGAGTATATGAGGGCAATATTTGGGAGGCCAGGTGCCTTATACCTTAGTGCTCTTTTTTTCCTTCCCTCTCATTTTGTTTTCCCTCCTCTCCTCTTTTCTCGTTTCATTTTCTTTCCGGATAGCTAGTGATGAGTGCAGAAGAGATGAGGATACCTGGAAAGATTATCTGGACCTGTCAACTTTGGGCCAATTTGAGGATATTGGGGCAAAAGTCAAAAAGGAAAAAAAAAAAAGAAATGGAGTCTTCTAAACTTTGTGTAGCACTGTAATTTAAACAGGATTTAGTGTGGGAACACATAGTATGGTGTAGCCTAGTAGGTGAAAAGATGGCCTCCTGGTGGGTCTGAGAAGGAAGGAAATGAGCAATAAGCACCACATTAGATAAAGCAAGGCTTAAAATGGAAGCATCAAAATGAACTTATGATAGGGCCAGCCTAGTGATGCAGTGGTTAAGTTTGTGTGCTCTGCTTCAGTGGCCTGGGGTTCACAGGTTTGGATCCTGGGCACAGACCTAGCACTGCTTGTCAAGCCACACTGTGGCGGTGTTCCACATAAAATAGAGGAAGATTGGCACAGATGTTAGCTCAGGGCTAATCTTCCACAAAAAAAAAAAAAAAAAGGTTGACAGAGTTAAAAATGGCAGCACTAGTTCACGAGAATACAGCAAGTGAGCATTCTCAGCCACTGTTGATGGGAATTTGGGCCTTGTAGTCTTTTTGGAAATGAGTTTTGACCATATGCATGAAGAACTTATGTAATAATTATTATCTTTTACCCAGTAACCCCTCCTTTAGACTCTATTTGATGAAAATATCAGAGGGTTTGAACATTAATACGCAAGAAAGTTCACTATACTGTTCATATAATGAATAACTGAAATGTCTTAAACGTTCGATACTGAGAGAATAGAAAAACGAATTATTGTTGTTTAGGTACTATAGAAACAAGACAGGAAAGATATTCGGTAAACTGTTAAAAGTGGTTGGTTTTTAGGGGTAAGTATGGAATCAAGGTTTTATAGAAGGATGTATGTTTTTCTTTTTTATATTTTTGTAATTTGTTTTACCCCTCAAAATTAGCGTGTATTATTTCTAAAATTCAGAAAAAATAAGGATAATACTTAAAAAATTGTATATCTCTTTAATACACTTAATGAACTGCAGAAGTGGTAATGCTAAAAGGTTAAGTGAAAAAAACCCAGGGTAGAAAATATTAATGCAGTAAGATTGTGATTTTGGTAAAGTATAATAAGTGCAAAGACTAGAAGGTGAAACCTCAAAATGTTAGCCATAGTTCTCTCTTGTGGTTTTTGAACTTTCCTTTTTGTATATTTCCCTATTTTCCAAACTATGTGTAATGGGTGTGTTTTATTAGTAGTAAAAAAGAGAAAGAATCGGGGTGGCCCAGTGGTGTAGTGGTTAAGTTTGCTCACTTTGCTTTGGTGGCCCTGGGTTTGCAGGTTCAGATCCTGGGTGCAGACCTACACACTGCTCATCCAGCCATGCTGTGGCGGTGTCCCATATACAAAATAGAGGAAGATGCCACAGATGTTAGTTCAGGGACAATCTTCTTCAAGCAAAAAGAGGAAAATTGGCAACAGATGTTAGCTCAGGGCCAGTCTTCCTCACCAAAAAAAAAAAAAAAGAGAGAGAGAGAGAAAGAATGATCAGAAGAGAAGTTCTTACAGTTGGATTGGACTTTTGATACTCTGGGCATTTCTGATGGATGTTTGTTAGGTCTCTTTCACTTTTGGTGATGATTAAAAATTTCTTTTCCAAACAATAATGTCTCATCTCTATAGGGAACAAGTAATATGAAGAAGCTGCAGTCTTAAGCTTTTGGATTTTCAAACTGTGACCTCTACAAGGGTATATAAATACTGCTCTTTGTTGCATTCTTTTCCCACCCTATTCTAGGATTTAGTTCTAAAATGAAAGGAGTAAAAAAAGATACAACATGCAGATTCCTGACATTCTTTCCTAACCAGAATGATTTTTAACTCCTAATATGAATATTTTCCTCAAAATATATACCATCTCTCTTTTTTTGTTTATTATTTGATGCCTTCCAGACTCTTTTTTTTAAACTAGTGCCATCATCTCTCATTTCTCTTCTTTTAAAAATCTGATTCGGTGATTTGTAAATAAATCTGTTAACCTGGAAAACACTGATTTATGTGAGAATGAGCAAAACACATGAATTTTCTCCTTTTTATTCTTTGTAAAAAACCTGAATTATCAAAAAAGAAAAGCTGATGAGTGGAAAATAGATTAATAAGCATTTAAACATTCATAAACTTCATTGAAACTTACAGGCCTGTATTATCATTTATTATTGATATTATTCTATTATTAAAACATACTTTTGCTATCTACTGAGATATAGTCAATTTTAGTCATTGTGTCTTCTCTGAATGACTAAACACAGAACAAATCCCTGTGGGTCTGGTACTATATTTTAACTTAGCAATAATTACCTTAGATGGAAATGAAACGGATTCTTGATCTGCAGAAATAAGTTTAACTGTATATGACATCAGGGTTAATGGCCTCCAGGGCATTCCTGAGTAGAAAGACTAGGGATAAGTTGTGCTTGTGGTATCATGTTTACCTAAGTGACTTTGAAAGCTGATAAGGAAATACAAAGTTGACTTTTTCTTCTAATACAGTGAATAGATACAGTAAGGGCAGTACTATGGAACTGTTATTACGTTTCAGTTAGTTTTATCCCTGTTGGATCATATGAGAATGATCCTACGTGATATTGTTGTGTATCTAAACTAGTACCTAACTAGCAAAGGTAAAATGAAAAATCCTTATATATGGTTTTTCTCTGGATTTTAGTTTATTAGTACTGACAAGTGCAGCGATTAAGAGAAAGGACTATGAAGAAGAATAAGGGCTTTTATGGATGGTGTGTGTGTGTGTATGTGTGGTGTGTGTGGTATGTGTGTATGTGTGGTGTGTGGTGTGTGTGTGTGTGTGTGTGCTTTCCTTTTCCCGGTTTTGCTGGATCTGGTTTGTATGATTTTGTTAATTTGAACAGTTCTGGATGTTCAAGTGAATTACTAGAGAAAAGGAACAAAGTAATAACAGCCCTAAAAAGCATTTAATTTTTATTTCCTCTGTTCCCATCATGGGTCTTGCTTTACCTCCTGAAATGAATGAAGGCTGTAATAGAAAACAATAAGGAAAGACAGCTTGTTAGCTAATATGCAAATTAGTCTCTTGGTAATATACCCTTTTTGAAAACATACTAGGAAAATAATTCTATGTAATTGTTAGAAAAATTGGGTTGCATCTTATATTATGACAAAGTTGTTTAGAAAGTGGAAGGAAACTGGCATTTATTATCCTGGGCATCTTACTGAGTTACATGTATATACAATCTCAATTAATAATTGAATACAGACCACTGCCTTGTAAATATTGCCCGTGTTTCACAGATGAAGAATGTGAGCATTAGAGGCAGGACTCATATTACCCCATTCCTTCTAAGGACCATGTTTCTTGCACCGTATCAAGCTGTCTTTGTAGGAGTGACTGGGCAGAAACTCTATTACAAATGTTAGTCATTAGTCTCTGAGATGGTTCCTCTTTTGCGAAGCAAAACTAACCTCTTTCTCTGACCTTTATAACACGCATTGCCCTAAGAGTTCAGGTGAGCTGCACTGATTTCTAAAGTTGCCCTCTTTCCTCAGGCCAACCTGTTGTCCGGAGTGATGTATTCTGCCGACTAGGGCTGCTTTAGTGTGGACCCCTGGCTTTGCCTCTGGGTACAGGGGCCCACAGGCATGGGACAGCAGAGCCTACTAACGATCTTGTGTACTAAGTTACCGTGTAGCCAGTCCTGGAAAGACCTCTGGAGGAAACTTGAGTTGGAATTCCCTGTTCCCCACCCAGCTGTGGGCTGGGGCACGTTACCTACACCTTCTGGATTGCTCTGCCGTCATCTCTCAAACTAGGTCAGGTGGAATCAGTGGTTTACAATTCATGTCCCACGCAGGCACTTAGAGGCAGCCATGGGGGTTGATGGGGGCGGGGGAGGTGACGTGGCCTTGTTCTTGGTCCACTACTATCCACATTACAACAACAGAACAGCCGTGTGTGTTGTATGTTGTGTGCGTGTGTGTGGGTGCAAGGGCGCTCACTCCCCCTCTCCCTCTCTGCCCTGATTCTAAATGAGATTTTCTTTGAACAAAAGCTGCTACATCTAAAAACAGTCGGAAAAACACTGGACCAAACAGTCCTTAAGGTTCCTTCCAGCTCGAACTTTCCACGAGCATTAGAAAAGCAGTTTTAAAGATAGAGAAACTCACTATCTTTAACTAAAATAGAATCTTTAAAATTGGCTGCAAAACATTTTTAAGTTAGAGAGTTTAGAAACAGCCTCAAAGAGAAAAGGCAATGTCAAAAATCTACGACTCAGTGCTTTGAAACGGCAACGCGATGAGGCAAACTGCGTCATTTCTATGCATTTCAGCAGAAAATCTGTAATTAAGTTTCCTCTCGATTCCAGTTTTAGAAAACATTTATTCATTTACTTCTTCTGAGGTAAGTGTGAGATAGTATTCACAAACGGAAGTCACTAGAATATACTTCATAACAGAAAACTACGGTTCCTTCAGGATACCATGAAGCTCATTTTCCATCTGTTCTTTTTCTCTTGGAAGTTTATGACGTCATCTGATAGAACACATCTGCTGTTTCCCCTTTCTTTTCCTTTGTGACAGTCTGTGAATAAGGTGACGGGACACCAGAGAAAGAACAGGAATGTTTGGCTACAGGTTTGCTTTTATTTGAGTTCCTTTTACTACATATTTTTGGGGCGCCTACTTTAAATCAGTGTTCCATATGCACTAATTAAGCAGTTGCTACACATTTCAACACTGTTCATTTATTGATGGGCTACCCATAAAGTTATAACTTCAGGAGACTGTCACTCTTGAGCAACTCTGCCCGCTAGAACTTTCTGTGATGATGGAACGTTCTCTATCCTTGCTGAGCAGTACTGTAGCCACCAGCCACAGCTATCGAGTGGCTATCGAGCACTTGAAACATGCCTAGCGTAACTGATGGACTAAATATTTCATGTTAATTAAGTTAATTTAAACTGAAATCACTAGGTGTGTCCAGTAGCTACCCTATTGGACAGCGTAGCTCTAGAGAATCAATAAAATTGGTAAAATAGTTCTATGCTCAGGGAATAGAAGGTATTAAATTGGTTTTTTCATTATTGGAACTTTATGGTTAGAAATAGAGTACAGATTTCTATACTTTTAAAGTGTTTTTAAGTAAAAATTTTTTCAGTGCTTGGCGCATAAGAGTCAATAAATGATTGGATGGTATTAATGGGTCCCCCTTGCCTCCACCCCAGTCTCACTAACTCATGCGTCCTGGGTAAAGTCACGTTGACAATTTTCCCCTAAGACTGCCAGACCTGTCCACCCACCTGTCACAGCTGTCTGGTGTTTCTGGGAGTTAAGAGCGAGGGAGTGTTTCTTTTCCTGCGTGTGCTGCTGTCTGTCTGCTGACTTCCTGTGCTTCTGTGCTCAGCAGCCGCTCGGTCACGCCCGTGGCCTCTGGCCTTCCCTCCTTCCTTTCACACTGCTCTAAGCCCAGGCTACTCCTTGACGCCTCCCACGAGCTCCCCCACAGCCCTCAGACGCCGTGCCTTCTGTACCACTTTACAATACGCTGACCTGTCCTTGCTTGGGTCCCAGTGTTCCGTTACGGTTCCTAAAACGAGCATCCCCAACCGGAGCATGATTGACTCTGGGGCTCAGAGTCCTGCCATATGACACACAATTGAAGGAACTGAGAACCCCTCACTTACAAAATGTTATTATATAAATCCTTTTCATAAAACATACCTTTGTATTGTGCTGGCCGCTAGGCTAAGTGCTTTTCTCATCTAACCCTCATAGCCACAGCACGTCCTATTTTTACACACTTTAGATGTGTGCTTAGGCTCAGAGAGGTTAAGCGACTTTCCCAAAGTCACATAGCTTGGAAGCAGCAGATCTGTGATTTCTATTTATACTCTGTAGCTCTGGAGCTTGCAGTGTTAACCACGACGACATTCATTACAGAAGAAGGAGAGTTCTACAGAATTAGTGCAGAGGGCAAATCTGAAAGGAAGTGGATTTTAGGGCACGCTAATTCAGGCTCTTCGCCAAGGCACACCGCACTCTCGGAAGTATGCTGTGCCACTCACGCTCATGAGCAGCTCATAAGCAGAGGCCTAATGCTGGCAGACCAGGACTTTTGGCGGATGAGCCTCAGGGCCTCCTCAGTTCAGATTTCTTTGGAAGATAATCTCCTCTCTTGAGGATGTATATTGCCATTTCGCTTCCATATGACTACTTTTTAATTTTCCATGCAATTCATGTAGACCATTCTGTGTAATACCAGAATGTAATTTATTCATTACTCAAATTGGCATGAGCAGGGTATTCGCTCCCTGTAGCATGTTTGAGTGTGGAGTAAAGTATGGCCTGGATCATGGAATCTCAAAGATGATGGCAAAAAGTATTTTAAGCGTTTGGCAGACTTCGTTTAATTTTGTTAGATATTAATGTTCAGTGAAATGACAGGCAGGAGAGGAAGAATAAAACATTAGATTTCAATAGAAGGTATACGATGAGCCCTTAAATAATTGAGAGTACGCTATTATTATTTTAATATTCTCCTTAGTATTAGATGTGCCCCTTAATTATTTTTGATATGATTCACATGTGCCAGGCGTTGACTAGCATACTGGTTTTTTTGACAAGTGTATTTTCTCTGATTTGAGGAAAAATGCACTGAATATCCTGAAGTCCAAGTTTTGGTGTTTTTATTTACAAAAAGCATGCTGAGTTTCTCTGATTAGAATATAAGCTCTAGTGGACATATCCTTGAGGATGCCATAGGATTAGAAAGCATTTTTCTCCTGTAAGAATATTTGGGATTCGCTTTGGGAAACAGCAATCCTACCTTTTTTTCTTTATATGCCCATCCTACATTCCTCCTTAACTACTCCCAGTTGTGGCACTCCCCACCCCTCGCCCTCCTCATGCAACTTGTGCAAGTGATTAGAGGAAAAGGCATGCATAACGGGGGGAGAGGGGGTCTAACATCTACAGATGCCTCCATGGAGACATAAATTATAATTATGGAGAAAGCTTTCATTCTGGAAACGATTATCACACGTGATAAGGTTTAGAGAAGTACCATGTAAAGAGATGACATGGTCTCTATGAAGTAAAAATTGGGCTCGAAAAAACGGAAAGGATTTAGTGAGAGGAACTGGTGGAATCTGTATTTCAAAAGACTGGGATGAGGGTGGATTGAGGAACTGGAATAAGTTAGGTTTCTAGCCTGGGAGGCTAGACAGAAGGTGCCACTTGAAGTATAGGTCTTGATGAAGGCTAGGATTTTCAGCAGGGTACAGAACATAAGCAAGGATCTTTAAGCAGGGAAGTGGAGACACAAAGGGTGTTTGGGGAATGCTGAGCAGTCTAGTTTGCAAGAGTTCAAGAAGGGAGAAAGCAAAGTTAACAGGGCTACATTGTGTAAACAGTTTGTAATCAGCCTGTGTGGGGATGCAGTTCTACCTCCCTTCTTCTCAGTATTTGGGTAAATTTTCTTTTTTTTTTTTTGCTGAGGAGGATTGGCCCTGAGCTAACATCTGTGCCAGTCATCCTCTATTTCGTTTGTGGGTCACCACCACAGCATGGCCACTGACCAGTGGTATAGGTCCATGCCTGGGATTCAAGTGGGAAGCAGAGCACACTGAACTTCACTACTAGGCTACAGGCCAGTCCCATGAGTTTGGTGTTTTTCATGAAATCTTCCATTTACTTCTGTCCTGTCTCTTCCCTACAGAGTAAGATCCTTGGTCATATTTATTTTGATTTATAGCACTAAAGTTAAACAGATTCTAGATGTATTTATTATATTGGTTGTTGACCGTATATAAATCACTGTGACTAACAGCTCCCTTTATATGTACTGATATACATTTATGGTATAATATTATGTAATAAATATTAGAAAAGTGCTTCATGCATTATATATATGATGTTAGTGTGTACATGATTTCTATAAGTTGACTTGGTTTAAGAGCACATTTGCTTAAAGCAGGTTTTTAAAATGTCTCCTTTCTAGATATTTCAGTTTGAGCAGATAACTAACGCGAGGCCAAATCAGGCCTCACTTTTTCAAATTCTATCTCAGCCACAGAATCACAGGTGCAGGGCCCTCAGCTGATCCTTGCCCTCTCTTCCTTCCCCTTTACAGATGAGGAAACCAGCCTCAGCGTGGTCACACAACTAGACACTGGCAATGCCGGGGTTGGGACTCAGTTCTGCGGTATGTTAACACACACCCCATCTCATCTGAAATAAGTGACCAATAAAAAAACATTTAAAGGCCAATACACATTTACAATTTAAAAATTTCATAGGACACATCAGAATGGATCCGTTTCATAATTCAGATACGGAAGTCTTTTCTCTGTTATATTAGCACACATGCGGAGTTCCTAACAAATCAGTTATTAACTCGTTATTGCAAATGGTACTCCACGATTTTTCGTAAGAAAAGTTAACACGTGGCAGTAGCAGGAACAATAGAAGGACGCTTCACAATGAGAACGCTTCCTCTCCCGCATTGGGAAGCAAGGTCCTCGCACCTGGAGGCCCATAAACAGTCCAACATTACATTAACAGCAGATCCTACGTTGTGGGTATTTTCCAAGCTAAACTATAACTAACTCCGCTAAGTTACTCTGTATTTGCACGCACCGGGCTCTGCGGCACGCGTGCTACTTTCTGTACTTGACATTCTGGGACCTTCTCTGCGGAAGCAGCTGATCTATTTCCACAACCCGCGCAGGCACACCACCAGCCACGTGGGACGTGCTGAAGCTTAATGGCACGAAGGTTTGGGCACTTCGGGCTTCCAAGGCACGGAAAAGCGGCCTGCCTGAAAAATGAGTGTTTCTGGATTCTAACCTGTATTCATTCATTTTAAAGCAAAGGTAGATTTGCCCCTCTACGAGCTCCGCATTTTTTTTCCTTCTAAGGGCTCTGAATATATCTTAAAAGGAAGCTGGAGCGTAAATCAGGCCACAGCGTGGCTGCTAGGCACTTGGGAGACCTTACTGTTTCCTGCCCTTTGTCGCCCTGGGACCCCCGCCAGCCCCGCGCTGCCACGTGAAGCCCAGAGCCTAAGCGGTAGGAGAGGGGGGAACCGAAAAGCCGCGGAACCAGAGGCGAGGGAGAGGCGCGGACGGAGGGAAGAGGAGCAGGCGGACCGGCAGGCCTAGCTCTGAGGCGGAGGCGGCGGCGGCGACGGGGGATGGAGCCCCTGCGGGTGCTGGAGCTGTACAGCGGCATCGGGGGCATGCACCAGGCGCTAAGAGGTGACAGGGCGCCGACGGTCTCTCTCTTTCCTAGCGCGCCGCCGCTGGGCAGAGCTGCCGCGCCAGGACTGCTGGGGCGGCGAGGCGCTGGAGGCGGAGCCCGGGGGTGGGGGGGGGCGGGCGCTGGTTGTCATGGAAACCGCTCTGGGGCCGCGGCCCCGCCCCGCCTTCAGCGGTGTCCGAAGCGGGGACTGGGCGCCTCGGAGGACTCTGCTTGTGAGTCCTGTGCCGTGAAGTCAACGAAAATGGGGGATAAGGCGGGGGCGGGCCTCGGCCGAGTGCTAGTGCCCAGTTCTAAGTGGGGGGTATTTAGAGGCGTGGGGACTCGGTCCTTGGCCCTCTGGGAGGTCACAGCGCGGGAGGGGAGGTCACTGGGCCCGGCTGGGCCGCTGAGGGATGGCGCTTCACAGGCGTCCCTGTAGTTCAAGGTAGAAGTTAGCTAACCCTAAGTGGAACCGTCGGGGAAGCATCAAGAAAAAACCTGGTCCATTCTGATCATTGCAAAGAAGCAGCAAATCTCGATACGTCATGTGCACATACGTTTAGGCGCCAGAAGTGACTTCAGACTTAGTTGCAGTGTGACTTTGGGCGAGTTCCTTCACGTTTTTGAACCCATTTCCTGGTTTTAAAATGTGAAACGTAATTCTTTCAGAGGAGTATGAGGATTAAAGAGAAGGCGTGTACAGTGTTTAATAAGGCCTGCTACATTGTAGCCACTCAAAATATTATGAATTATTATTATCCCTATCACTTTTAGGACCTCTTCCATTTTGAGGTTTTAAATTTCTTTGCTGATAAGTTGGAACTGAAAGCTTTATTTTCGGTGATATTCACCCAGAAATATTTGCTGAGCTCCTATTCCGTGCCAGGCACTGGAGATAGAGAGTGACAATAGACTTTGAAGATGCATGTTTATTAAGTTACTAAGGGAACCATAAAACGAAACTTCCCTGCTTCCTTTTTTAGGACCAAGGGTAACAGAGACTGATACTGTAAGATGCAGACAATTGGTAATGAGTTGAGCATATCAGTTTTCTGAGCGTATGTATTGAGTTTTGATGCTAGACTAGGTTAGTGATTAATAAATTTTTCTTACCAATTATTTGCTTGGCTCTCTATGTTCAGATCTCATATCAAAACTTACTAGCCTGAAAACAAAACTCTACTACTGTTTGCTCTCTTAGTTGATTTTGTAAGGTATAATATCAGTATTTTTTCCCATGTCTTGAAACCCCTTAAAGAACATGATTTTTAAATATTGCTTAGTACTTTATCATAAGCTGTAATCCAGCCACTCCTTAAATGTTGAACATTAGATTGTTCTTCAATTTTTTGCAAGTATAAATGTGCTAAAATTACATCTTTGAGTATAAATCCTGATTTTCTCTTTAAGCATGTTTTTTAAAAGTTAATTCATGCAACAATAAAAGACTTACTATTGCTAATTACTAAGTAAAAAATTAGGAGAATTTTTCAGGCTTTTGATAGATAATATAGCACATTGCTTTTTAGATGTTTATGAGTGCCTTCTGCAACTACATTTTCATCAGGATTTATATTATCCCTTATTAACCTTTGCTAATTTGACAGGAGAAATTGTATAATTTTAATTTGCATAATTTTGGTTAATGAAACAGTTACATATTTTCTCTCCTATCAGCCAATGCAACCAGATTTGTACACATTTTTCTATTGCCACTGCTACTCTCTTGAATCTAAGCTATATCAGGTCTTACTTAAATTACAGAGATGGTTTCCACCTCCTCCCCTGCTTCCCCTCTGCCTCCCTACTCCATCCTTTCTCCACATAGCAGGCAGAATGACCATTTGCACAGTAAACTGGACCATGTAGCTTCCCTGCTTAAATGGCTTCCCTTTGAGGTTAGAATCACAGTCCCACCTTCTTACTAGGCTGTGAGGTTTGCCTTCCGTCTGCCTCTTCAGCCTTATCTGCCGCTCTCCCCTGGGTCTCTTTCCAGGCTCACAGGTCTTCTTGGCTGTGTTCCTCAAAGCCTCCATTTCCTGCTACCTTCTGGCCCTTGCTTTTGCTGTTGTCTCCACCCAGAGCTCTGACCCCAGACTTTTCCACTGCCCTGCATTGCATCGCTCCTGTCTTCGTTCAGGTGCGGCCTCTTCAGAGCAGCCTTCCTGCTGCCTCTCTGCCCTGGTGCTCGCACACCTTTTGGGTTTGAGTCTACATATCAGAGATTTTGACTCCTAATCATCTCTGAGGCGAATATTTTCCCTGCATCTTTGTCTTCCAATGTTCATTTGTTTGATGTACCAAAGTTTAAAATTTTTCTGTAATAAAATGCATTGATGTTTTCCATGTGGTTTTTATATAATAATAAAGACTAGTAACAATGGCAGCTAACAGTAACTTTTTTAAGGACCTTTTATGTGTCAGGCCGTGTTTTAAGTATGTGACAAGCTATCTAGTTGTAGAGCCAGTCTTGTAACCTAGGTCTCTCCACCCAATGTCTTAACTATGCTATGCTCCCATTTTTCTGGTTAGATCCACTACTTGAATCTTTACCTTAAATAATAGTGAGAAGCAGTACAACAGAAATAATGTTGGACTTAAATTTTGACAGATTTCTAGATAAGGTTTATGATTGAATTTTTGTGTGTGTGTGAGGAAGATTGGCCCTGAGCGAACATCTGTTGCCAATCCTCCTCGTTTTGCTTGAGGAAGACTGTCACTGAGCTAACACCTGTGCCAGTCTTCCTCCACTTTGTATGTGGGATGCCACCACAGCATGGCTTGACAAGCAGTGCTAGGTCCACACCTTGGATCTGCATCGGCAGATTCCGGGCCACCAAAGTGGAGTGTGCGAACTTAACTGCCACACTACTGGGCCGGCCCAGGATTGAATTTTTTTTAATTATGGTAAAATACACACAAGGTAAAATGTGCCATTTTAACCATGTTTAAGTGTACAGCTCAGCAGCATTAGGTACATTTGCAATGTTGTGCAACCATAACTACTATCCGTTTCCAGAACTTTTTCCTCATCCCAAACGGAAACTCTGTGCCCACTAAACAATAACTCCCCATCTCCGCTTCCCCCAGCCCCTAGTAGCCACTATTCTACTTTGCCTCTACTAATTTGTCTCTTCTAGGTACCTCATATCAATGAAATTATATAGTTTTTGGGTCTGGCTTATTTCACTTAGTATAATGTTTTCAAAGTTCATCCATGTTGCAGCATGTGTCAGTATGTCACTCTTTTTCATGGCTGAATTATATTCTGTTATGTGCACATACCACATTTTGTTTATCCTTTCATCTGTTGATGAACTTGGGTTGTTTCCAGCTATTGGCTATTATTAATAATACTGCTATGAATACTGGTATATACGTTATCTATTTGAGTGCCTGCTTTTAATTCTTTTGACTGTATGCCCAGGAGTGGAATTGCTGGATCGTATGGTAATTTTTTGTTTAAGTTTTTGAGGAACCACCATACTGTTCCACACTGGCTGCACAATTTTGCATCCCCACCAGCAATGTATGAGGGTTCCAGTTCTTTCATCTCTACCTCTTTGACTTGTTATTCCACTTTTCTGATAATAGTTATCCTAATGGGTATGAAATGATTTTTTTTGTGTGTGTGGTTTTGATTTACATCTCCCTAATAACTAAAGAAGCTGAGTATCTCTTCCATGTTTTTATTGGCCATTAGTGTGTCTTCTTTGGAGGAATGTCTGTTTAAGTCCTTTGCCCATTTTGGAATTGGGCTTATTTTTATTATACTGTTGGAGGAGTTCTTTATATATTCTGGATAGTAATCCCTTATGAGTTATATGATTTACACATATTTTCTCCCACATAGCTGAATTTTAATGGTTATAAAAGGTAAATTTAATTTCTTAAGCAGCGTGATAGATTTTCCCTAAACCCAATGGACATTTTAATACCTCAATAAAAGTTTTTCATCCTCAGCAGTGTATGCAATATGCTATTGTATTGTTGCAGTCGCTACATAGATGATTCTATATCTTCTAAGTTTCATCTAACTTTATTTTATATCTGCATGTCCATGTATTTACATAATCTACATGCTATGGTATTCCTATTTGTTCCTGTACAGCTTCTAGCACAGCACCACACTTGTGACAGGTTGTCTGTAGATGACTGTTGAGTTTGTTATTGATTTGATAATCATTCTACCATTATGTTGATAAAACCATAGTTTACTTAGCCCAAAGTTTTGTATGATACAAAATTCTTGGTTGCAAACCACAGAATCTACTCTCCAGCTAGCAGAAGCAGAAAAAGTAAAGGGCATTTGGAAGCTCACAGAGTCTGCAGGACACCCAGGAAAAACAGGTCAGGGGAACAGGAACACTACTCAAACCACACTCCAGGCGTTGGCACTGCAAAGTTTCAAACTGACCTGACAGCTTTCACTAGTAAAGCTGGGGACTGGATGTGAGAAGTGCCCTTACCGTTTTCCCCTGAAAGATGGGTGCTTCTACCACTTCTCTCACAAAATAGATAGATTTCTCATTTGCTTCCTCATATCGCTACTTCTGAATTGAAGTTGTATATGGGTGCAGTTGGTTGGTGGACGTTAGATCTCCTTGCCAGACAAAGGAAGCCGGGAGAGTGAGTTCTGGCTTCTGTTTTGGGAAGAAGGGACTCATAATGTGGCAAGATTTTCAAACAGGAACCATAGGCAAAGATTCTAGATGGCCGCAAGAGTAACAAATATCTGTTACATTCTTTAATACATGTTGCCCCTGTCAAGGGGCCACTTATGGCTGCTTCGATATTATTTGTGCCTGCGTAGTCTGTAAAAGTTTTGGCTAATGAGAATCTTACAAGCGAAAATAACTCCTTTCAGAAAACAGTACACGAAGTAGTTTCATGAGTATATATTGGTGGAGCCTGCCAGGGCACCTGCAAATCTAAATGCTGAGCAAATAAGATTCTGTTTTTCTCATAAAATATAATATCAGGGAAAGAGCAAAGTATGTTTGAAGGTGGTGAATACAGGAAAGCTCTAGCTGATTACTCCTGTATACGTAGTCAACTATTGAGACAGCCTTACAAGCAAAACAACCTGCCCTACCAGGTAATTTCCAGAGGTCTTTCAAGGTGTTGGTTTTGAGTTTTAACCCCGTAGTACTTAATAATTTTTAGTAAGAATCATTCAGCCTTAATATTTTCTGTTAAAATGTTAGGCGTCTCATTTGTCCCTCATTAGTTTTTATTTTCTGGATCTCTTTTGTTTTTATTTCTCAATGGCTTACATGCCAACTTGGGAGTCTACCAAACCGCTTTGTAATTAAGCGTGCTTGTAACTGAATGAGGCAAGTATATTATGATGGAATGTACATCTGAATGTCACCTAGGGGTATTTTTGGAACATCAGTTGTGAGGGGCTGGAATTTGAACTGCTTGATTTTTTTTTCTTTTATATTTGTCTTTGAGATTGTAAAAGTGTCCTCTTTATGCCTATTTTCCCATAGGTATTCTTATGTGACTTGTTGCTAGATTTAAAGTGAAGCAAGGTAAAATTTATCCCATTTGAAAATATGTATCATTTGTTCTCTGTTATCTGTGGAAGTTATCAGATTGTTTTTTCCAAACTTGAAATACAAAGAAGAAATAGGAGGGATGAATTTTGTGTATTCAGTAAAGGAGAACCCTAACTTCCAATCGGCTGATGGAATTACCTGTCCTTTAAGTGATGAAAAATGAATGCTTACTTCACTGCAGGTTATTTATTACTCTATTTCACAGACCAAATTGCTTCTCCCGTGTTAATGAATAGATGACCAATTTAATTTGTGTCGGGCCCTATCTTTTGGGTTTTTTTAGGGAGCTCAATAAATACTACGCCTTTTCCTAATTCTGAACAAATGACAAATAAAACAGAAGAGTAAGGCAAATAGGAAATCAAAATCTGTGTGATTTTTCTTACTAACAAAGGCTGAGTTGGAGGATGTAGCTTAGAGAGAGGGCCAATGGGTCAGCTGATATTCAACCAGAGAATTAGGAAGCGAACCTTGTGGGCACAGCTGGAGAAGCAGGCAGAACACACGTGCCCTGTGGGTAGCTTAGTCCCAAAAGGAGCACTGGTGGAGCTGAGCAAGCATGCCCTGTTTATTCGCCCCGGTAAGCCAACTAGAGAAGTCACTCTTCCTTCCAGGGGAGAAGAAGTAGAGAGAGAGGATCGGGGAAGAGTTTAAAATGGACAGAAACCACTCACTTGGAAGAAACAGCCGTAGTGGGAAGATACACACCTCACATTTACATTACTTTTGCCAAATGCTTTTAGGAATCCTTCAGGTGGTCTAGTTTTTCTGTTTGGCTTCTATTTTGCAAATTCTATCGTTCTTTTAGTATTTGATACTTAAACTATCTCTGACAACCATTTGGTAGTGTCAAATAATTTGAACTATGATGGTTTGTTTTTAGAGCAGCTGGGTCTTAAATCATTCTGTTATTCGGTGCTGTGAGATAGTGACAGTAGGCAGTGTGTATGTGGGACAATTTCAGGGAGAGGCCATTTCATTTCCTGGGGAAGAGCATAGTTCTATTGTCTGAAGGCCTTGGTACTTCCTAGTATGTGACCTTGGGGAAAAATGAAACTTTCTGTGCCTCAGTTTCCTCTTCTATAAAGTAGGGACAATAATTGTACCTACCTCAAAGGGGAATTGTGAAGATTGTGAATTAATAAAAATAAAGCATGTAAATGGTGCTTGGATGTGGGAAGTGCTCAGTAAATATGGGCAACTATTATCAAAAATCTTAAAGTTATAGAAAGTTATTACATCTTAAAAATGGCCTTTAGAAGAAATTAAATATTTGAAGTTGTCAAAGAGCTTTCAGACTAGATTTGAATTATGCTGGAATAAATTGGTGGAGGAAGGAATTATTTATAGCCACAAAAGATGATACAGAATGGAAATTAAGACGTAAAAGAGAAGGGCAATGAAGAGAGTGGAATATTCTATTTTGCCCTCTAAATTTTCTGGAAAGCTTACTTACCGTCTCCACTAGGGAACAGATTTCTTAATCTGGATCCACTTCATGATCATTTCCCTGGCCTCCTTCCCAGCGTTTTCTGAACTACTCCATATGTTCCTCTGAGTGATAAAATTAATGCCGTTATTTAGGAATAAGACTGATTAGCCACATAATAGTACTTTCTCACGGGGTATTGTGAATGTTAAATGAAACAGTTGATGTATGAAAAATAATGTAGACACTCAGTAAATCTTAGTTCCCTTTCTTTTTCCCACATAGTTTTGTAACTAGCTTTCCTCTGTTAATTGTGTTGGCTTTCCTCATTGATAAAATCAGGATACTAATACTGCTAAGCTTATAGGCTCGCTAGGAGGATTTAATGAAACAGTGCATACACGGAGTTAGTAAATAGTATATAAGTAATACTGCTGATGTTACTTGGGAAGTTGAACATTTTCATATGCTTGTTATTTGTAATTATTCTGTGGCTTGTTGATGTTTCCGGTTATATATTCTTTTTCATAATTGGTGTTTGCCGTTCAATTATGTTTTGATATTTTTTTCCAAGCAGGATTTTGAAAGATACTTGGGAGTTTTCCAGATAGTCAACAAGGGAAAGGGTACACCGGACAGAAGAAAGATCCTGTATAGATACACAGACGTGAGATAGCATAGTCTCTGTGGATACATACAAGTATTAAGGTATTTTTACAGTGTAAGTGCTACATGAAAGAAGAAGTTTACAAGTTACCAAATCATGAAATGCCATGTGTAACCTGATAAGGTGCTTGGATTTTTATCTCCTAGGTCTGGGTAGCAAATAAAACTTAATGAATCTATTGGAGTCACGTTCTAGAAATTTTACCCTATGACCGCAAAGGAGGAGTGTGGATTAGAGGCAAGGTGGCCAGTTAGGAGATTTATGTTGAGAGGTGATGAAGTTAGGCAAAACCAGTAAATGGGGAAGAGAATTTTACTCGGGCTAAAGAGGATCTAAAAGTCAGTAAAACTGGGTAGTTTTTTGGGTGTGAGGTACCTACACTTCTGACTTGGGTGATTTATCGGATGGTATAGTCGCTAGTCAAGGTGGGGGAGAAATAATAGGTTTCATTTTAGACTTACAGAATTTGTGTTGTCTGTGGACCCATGGAAATGTCAAATAGGCAGCTGCTTGTGCATTTTGGACTGGAGGAGAGACAGAGGAGATAGAGATTTGTTTCTATGTATATGTTGAATGTATAGAGAAGGGAACCAACAAGATGGAACTGAGGGCAATGATATTTTGTGGCTAGATAGAGAAATAGTATTCACGGAGGGAAACTGAGCAGGAAAAATTAGATAGCAAGAAGGACAACCCCAAGAACATTGGGCCATGAAAATAAGGCGAGGAGAGGATTTCAAGGAGTGATTAGATAACACAAACCAAGTGAAATAGGATTAAAATAAATTATTGCACTAGTGGCCATTTCCTGGCTGGTATCCTATGTAACAGTCTTCTGAGAGGGATTCATCAGTGTGCCTTGATCGTCAAATAAGTTTAGGAAATTCTTCACATAATATTGTCCCTTGAGACATTCTCAGGAGACATTGATGTATCAAGAGTTGAGAAGCCCTGCAAAAAAGATGCTGTTTGGTTTAAAATAGCACTTCCTATATGTATTTGAGCAAGGGACACTTTGTTTTAGTGGGGGAGCAGAGTCCACTTGCTAGCATCCTGTAAAAGAATGTTCCTTAGAGCCTGTCTTGGGAGATGCCCGACTGGCAACAAGAAGGCACTGATGGAGCCGTGGGAGGAGATATCGGAAAGCAGTGGGTGGGTGAGTGAGAAGAAGTGTCCAGGCCACACAGATTGACTGATATGCATTAGGCCTGATCATGTTGACAACTTTGACCAGCTCTAAAGTAAACTTCTCGGTAACTTTTCTGTAAGGCAGGATTTCTTAATGTTCCCATAATCTCTGTTTTTTCTAAAGATGGACAAAACTTAACTCCTGGTTCTCCTTACGCCTCCCAGACTTGCTGCTCTTGCAGCCTTCCTCATCCCAGTAATGGGCGTCTCCGTTCTTCCAGGGGCCCAGACCCAAGTCTTGGAGTCATCCTTGTTCTTCCCTTTCACTCACATGAGCAAATTCTGTAGGCTCTACCTTCAAACTATATGTATAATTCTTTCATTTCTCTCCGTCCTCACCGTTACCACTTTGTCCACAATCTCTCTCACATTTTATCAAACTTAATTTATGTGCCATTCCATTTTTGCTTGGCCCCACCTGCCTCCTGGGCCCTGAGCTGCTTGTTCAGCATAGCCCCCAATTCTGCTGATGTTGCCTCATCCCACAACACTGCCAGTGGGTGGGGCCTTGGCAGTGCCTACCTTCAAAGTCTGGACTCAGATGAAGCATCAGGCTGTGAACGTGGGATCCAGCTGCTCCAGCAGCTGTCTGGAGGGGTTGGATAACAAAGCCCTAAATGGAGAGGAGGGAGAGAGTCATGCCTGTGAAATAATACAAAACATGTATTTTGGTCTCTGCCCCCAGTTCCTAGCTCAGAGCTCCTGAAGCCCTTGTAATTTCAAGGGTGATAGAAGTATCTTTTGTTCTAATGAGGCAACTCTTGGTTGGCTCCTGGATAGCTTGAGGATGGGGCTGGTCACCAGAAAGACCAAGGCATGCTTAACTGGAGATTAAGTTAATGATTGATCATGCCTACGTGATGAAGCGTCCATAAAAATCCTAAAAGTATGGGGTCTGTAGAGCTTCTGCGTTGGTGAACACATCCACATGCCAGGAGGATGGAGCGCCCCAACTCCATGGGACAGAAGCTCCTGCACTGGGGACCCTTCCAGAACTTGTCCTATGTTTCTCTTCATCTGGCTATTTATCCTCTGTATCCTTTATAATATCCTTTATTACATAATAAACTGGTAGATGTAAGTAAGTGTTTCCCTGAGGTCTGTGAGATGTTCTAGCAAATGATCAAATCTGAGGAGGGAATCATGGGAATCTCTGATTTGTTACCAAGTTGTCAGAAGTTGGGGGTAACCTGGGGATTTATGACTTGGGCTTGGTGTCTGAAGTGGGGGAAGTCTTGTGAGAATGACCCCTTAATCTGTGGGGTCTGTGCTAACTCCAGTTAGTGTCAGAATGAATTGAATTGTGGACATCGAGCTGATATCTCAGAGAATTGCTTAAGGTGGGGAAAAAATTCACACATCTGGTGTCAGGAGTTTTGTGAGTGTGGTAGTAGTGTGAGTAAAGGAGAAACGCAGGAGTATTTTTCCTATACATGCCTCATGGGTGACTTCTGACCACTAAGAGAAAGGATGAGGAAGGAGTCAGCAGACACATTCCTCTCCCTTCCTCCGCCTCCCAGTGTTCTTTGCTCAGGTACATATGGACCATGGATGGTGTTTTGAAGGGTGTTAATAGGTATTATGCAGGACACAAAACAAATGTGTGTGTGTGTGTGTGTGTTGGAGAGTGGTCAGATCGGTAGAATCATGGAGGGTTTTTGTATGTATAATTATATGTGAAATTTTAATGGAAAATAGAGATTTTTCTGTACCACATGAGAAAACATTTGAAATTTTCTCAAAATAATCTAGTCTATTAAGAATAAATTGGTTTTAACTCAATGCAGAATTTTAATTGTATGTTGATAATGAGCTATGGCGAAAATAATGAAGTTCAAGTGTTTTATTTTTGGCCATATGCTAGTTATTTGTTGATCTCTGAAAAACTACGCCAGTATAGTTTAATTCTTATTGTTTTTGATTCTTTTGACTATTGTTGACTTGGTGGGATGAAATAATGACTTGAGTTACAGCTGTTTACTGGTGTGTATGTGTGTGTGGTCACAGTCCACTGAGCCTATTTTGAGACTGTATCCAAACCTTTCTTGTCTGTCCTTGATGCTTACTTTCCTTTTGTGATTCGTCAGGGTCATAACCAAGAGAAGTATTGAATTCTTTTGTTCGAATATAAAAACAGTTTTTTGTCTGCTTTTTACTGATTATAAAAGTAGTACACTCTTATTATTAAAAAGAAGACCAAATTATCCAAAAATGCTTAACAGAAGAAGTAAGAATTACCGTCAAATTCTGCCTCTACCACCAAAACATAGCGCCTGTTGACATTTGCTGAGTTTTTTTTTTTCTTAATGTGCCTATACACACATACACATACATTTTACAAAACTTGGGTCATTACTCAACAGGATATTTAGTAACTTGCTTTTTGTACTTAAAATATGTATATCAGTTAATGTCAGTATATATGGGTATCATTTTTAATGTATCTATTCTCATACACGTATGTTGGCTTAAACATCTTTACTTGTCCAAATATTTCCTTAGCATATATTGCTGGAAGTGGAGTAGCTGGGTCTAACAATAGAAGAGTTGAATCAATGTATACTACAGCCAACATGAGGAAGGACACATTTCTTCAAATACTTGCTAGCGCTAGACAGCGTTTATCTTATAAAATCTTTGCTAATCTGATAGGTAAAACTGATGAATGTGGATTTCTGTCACTATTGGTGAGGTTCAGCATCCTTTTTTATGTTAATTGGTCATCGGAAAGTCTTTGGTTTTGAATTGTCCGTAATTGAAATTTCTATTTTAACTGTTTTTACTTTCAGAACTTGGGTTTTATAGTTGGTGACATCGTACAACTGAGAATGTTATGCACTCCTTAAAGACAGTGGAGATACAGTTTACAAATGGTTCCTTACATGTTTGTTGTATTTAGAATACATATGTAGGATTAGGTTGTTGGGTGGCCCCATAATGAAGTTCTTGTTCCCGAAATTGGGACTCCTGCCATTGTTGCCTCACTTTAGGACACTTGGGGAGTATTTGATGAAGAGAAGAGCTTTTGTTTTGTAGATATATAGTTAATTAATCACTCATTCACAAGGCTTTTGGCATTCCTGTTGCTCTGCTTGCCAAGTCGGAATTTGAAATGCATTTCCTCATAGTGACAAGTGATGTTTAAGTGTATTTTCTCTTGAATACCTATTAGAACTGCTATTTTCAAGAAAAAGAAAACTCAAACTGGTTTGTATAAAAGTTGTACATACAGACTCATATAATGACCAAGCCCAGAGGAACGTTTGGTTTGGGGTAGAGCTTGAAGAAGGGGCTCAAATCATGTCACTAGGAACCAGTTTCTTTCTCTTTGTCTCTCAACTTTGTTCCTTCTGGATTGGGTGCATTTTTATATACCCTCTTTTCTTATTGCATCAACATGGCTATAGTAGCCTCTGAACTTACATCCTTCCATGCTTGAAGTCAGCAGGAAAGATCAGGCATCTCTTCCTAGTTGCCCAAGAAAGAGCCAGGGGTCCCCTCTTATTGTGCTTCGTTGGCTTATTTTGAGTTGCATGCCCATCCTGAAACCACTTTGGCAGGTCTTGTTGACTCAGGCACTGATACATGCTCATCTGTGACC